>NC_069502.1:357609996-357944996 GCF_027579735.1 Bombina bombina
CATCGCTAACTCCCCTGAACTCCTATAACTATGTCACACCTAGCTTACACTTCCCCTACTCCCCCTCGCTACCTCCCACCGACTGCCTATACCTATGTCATGGCTAACCTACAATCCCCCTGAACTACCCAGCTAACTCCCCCTGACCTTCTACACCTACATCATGCCTAACCTACACACCCCTGGAAAGCCCAGCTAAGTCCTAATACCACCTACATTGATTAATGTTTAACCTACACTCCCATGGAATGCTCAGCTAACTGCCTACTGTCAAAAAATAACTAACTATTATAAACTATACTAATAATAAACTTCCTTGTTATAACTATGAAGCTTTGTTTCTAAAGTTATCATCATGTTTAAACAATGTGTCACAGTGATGCACTGAGGATCAGCAAAACCTCTTTGACCTATCTAGGCTCCTGGAACTCATTGCCGGAATGAAATTGAGCCCCAGTCTGCCAGCAATGGCCAATTGCCAAAGGACTGGCAAAATATCCTCTGCCTATCTGGGCTCCTGGAACTCAGTGCTGGGCCAGAATCGAGTCCTGGTCCACCAGTGGTGGCTGACCCCCAGAGGAAAGGCAAAACCTCCTTGGCCTATCCAGGTTCCTGGAACTCAGTTCCAGACCGGAATTGAGCCCCAGTCCACCGGCGCTCATGTACAATGTACAATGTAGATTATTTGGAGTATTGGAGATATTGTAAAAGGATTTAATAGTTACTATTATTTTAAACATAAATATTTATTTGAAAATATATGTACCAGTATATGTTTCAAATTATATTAAGCAAACATTAATTACTTTTTAATTTATATACAAATATTTAAAGATTATGAATTGTACATGACAAAGCATATTATTTGAACATTGACCCCTAATCTGCCATAACCTAAAACTAACTGTAGAAGGTAAGGCCCTTGACATTAATATTCAATATTTAAATGATGCATTGTTATGTACAATGCATAATCTTTAAATATTTGCAAATAAATTAAAATGAAATTAATGTTGCTTGTTGTGTTTTATTATTTATTTAATTAATATTATAGATTGTTATTTAAAAATATAATTTAATGATACTGACTTCTATAAACATAAATATCAATTAACATATATATCTATGTTATCACTAATAAATACAACAATATTACCTAACCACATTTTAATTTCTATGCAATACTTAAACCATTTTGCAATATACATGCATAACTACATTATATCTACAATATTTGAAATAAAATGCATGGTCATGTATAATTCATATTTGTTTAAGTATTATTATTATTACATTAAAAGTAGATATTATTAGTTGATGACTTTATTATTGTAAATAAAAATATATTTTTAAAATAGGTATTTATGTTATAAAAAACAGTTGCATTGTAATGCATGACTGTTATGCAATGGCTTTTGTGAAATGAACATACATTTTAAAATATATATTTATATATAAAATAAAAAACACAAGAAAAAAAATACATATTAATTTATATACAATAGTTAAAAGAATATGCATCATACATAAGAATGCATAATAGGTTAAGAATTGTAGATAATTTCACTATTAACCCCTAAGCTGCACTAACCTAATCAACCCCCATACAGGTATGGGGGTGGTTAGGAAATTAAGGTCTACTAAATGGTAACCATTATTAATCACCTAATCAACTCCTATACAGTTATGGGGGTTGATTAGGAGATTAAGGCCTAATAAATTGTAACCATCATTAATCCCTTAATCAACCCTAATACAGGTATGGGTGGTGGTTAGGAGATTAAGGCCTAATACATGGTAACCATCATTAATCATATAATAAACCCCCATACAAGTATGGGGGGTGGTTAGGAGATTAAAGCTTACAAAATACTAACAATAATCACCCATAGAAAATAAGAACTACACTAACACATATACCCCCTCTAAACTAACACCACTAAGTTTTAAAACATAAAAAAATAAAAAGTTACCAACACTAACAAATCCCATTAATCCCCAAAAAATAACATTACCCCCAAAAAATTATACCTAACACTAAACTACATGCATTAATAAAATAAAATAAAAATACACCAAAATAAAAAAATAAATAAAACCTAACTCTAAAATAAATCGGCTAGATTTAGAGTTTTGTCAGTAAAGACTTGTGTAGCTAACGCAGCTTTTTATCACCAATTTTGCTTTGTTCTCTTGGTATTCTTAGCTGAAAGCTTAATCTGGGAGGTTCATATGCTAATTTTCAGAATGCATTTTAACAGTTTTTCACCACTAGAGGGTGTTAGTTCACATATTTCATATAGATAACACTGTGCTCGTGCACGTGAAGTAATCTGGGAGCAGGCACTGATTGGCTAAACTGCAAGTCTGTCAAAAGAACTGAAATAAAGGGGTCGTTTGCAGAGGCTTAGATACAAGATAATCACAGAGGTTAAAAGTATATTAATATAACTATGTTGGTTATGCAAAACTGGGAAAAATAAAGGTATTATCTATTTTTTAAAACAATAAAAATTCTGGTGTAGACTGTCCCTTTAAGACAACGCTGGTATTTAGAGTTGTCTGAAGGGCTGTGTTTGGCTCCAAAAAGGGTGCATTGAGCCTAATTTACCGCCACTTCAACCCTCAATACCAGAGCTGCTTACGGTAGCGATAAAACGTGCTTGTGCGCGATGCCCCCATAGGAAACAATGGGGCTGAGACGGCTGAAAAAAGGACCTAACACCTGCAAAAAAGCAGCGTTAAGCTCCCTACGCAGCCCCATTGTTTCCTATGGGGAAACACTTTCTAAATCTGCACCTAACACCCTAACATGAACCCCGAGTCTAAACACCCCTAACCTTACACTTATTAACCTCTAATCTTCCGCCCCCGCTATCGCTGACACCTGCTGTATATTATTAACCCCTAATCTGCCGCTCCGTACACCGCCGCAACCAACATTATACCTATGTACCCCTAATCTGCTGCCCCTAACACCGCCGACCCCTATATTATATTTATTAACCCCTAATATGCCCTCGCCAAAGTCACCACTACCTTACCTACACTTATTAACCCCTAATCTGCCGACCGGACCTCGCCGCCACTATAATAAATGTATTAACCCCTAAACTGCCGCACCCCCCGCCTCGCAAACCCTATAATAAATAGTATTAACCCCTAATCTGCCCCCCCAATGTCGCCGACACCTAACTTCAAGTATTAACCCCTAATCTGCCGACCGGACCTTGCCGCTACTCTAATAAATGTATTAACCCCTAAAGCTAAGTCTAACCCTAACCCTAACACCCCCCTAAGTTAAATATAATTTGAATCTAACTAAATAAATTAAATCTTATTAACTAAAGTATTCCTATTTAAAACTAAATACTTACCTGTAAAATAAACCCTAATATAGCTACAATATAACGAATAATTATATTGTAGCTATTTTAGGATTTATATTTATTTATTTTAACTAGGTACAATAGCTATTAAATAGGTATTTACTATTTAATAGCTACCTATTTAAAATAATTACAAAATTACCTGTAAAATAAATCCTTACCTAAGTTACAATTAAACCTAACACTACACTATCAATAAATTAATTAAATAAATTACCTACAATTACCTACAATTAAATAAACTAAACTAAATTACAAAAAACCCCACTAAATTACAAAAAAATAAAAAAAGATTACAAGAATATTAGGATAATTACACCTACTCTAAGCCCCCTAATAAAATAAAAAAGCCCCCCAAAATAATAAAGGTCCCTACCCTATTCTTAATTAAAAAGTAACCAGCTCTTTTAGCAGCCCTTAAAAGGGCTTTTTGCGGGGCTCTTTTGCCTGTAAAAAAAATAGAACCCCCCAACATTAAAAACCACCACCCACATACCCCTACTCTAACCCAAACCCCCCTTAAATAAACCTAACACTACCCCCCTGAATATCTCCCTACCTTGAGTCGTCTTCACCCAGACGGGCCGAAGTCTTCATCCGATGGGGCAGAAAAGGACATCCAGACCGGCAGAAGTCTTTATCCTATCCGGTCAGAAGAGGACATCCGGACCGGCAGACATCTTCATCCAAGCGGCATCTTCTATCTTCATCCATCCGGAGCGGGGCGGAGCCATCTTCTCCCAGCCAACGCGGATCCATCCTCTTCAACCGACGCCTACTCGCCGAATGAAGGTTCCTTTAAATGACGTCATCCAAGATGGTGTCCCTCAAATTCCGATTGGCTGATAGGATTCTATCAGCCAATCGGAATTAAGGTAGGAAAAATCTGATTGGCTGATTGAATCAGCCAATCAGATTCAAGTTCAATCCGATTGGCTGATCCAATCAGCCAATCAGATTGAGCTCGCATTCTATTGGCTGTTCCGATCAGCCAATAGAATGCAAGCTGAATCTGATTGGCTGATTGGATCAGCCAATCAGATTTTTCCTACCTTAATTCCAATTGGCTGATAGAATCCTATCAGCCAATCGGAATTCAAAGGACGCCATCTTGGCATTGGGGGGGCAGATTAGGGGTTAATACTATTTATTATAGGGTTTGCGAGGCCGGAGTGCGGCGGTTTAGGGGTTAATACATTTATTATAGTGGTGGCGAGGTCCGGTCGGCAGATTAGGGGTTAATAAGTGTAGGTAAGGTAGCGGCGACTTTGAGGGGGGGCAGATTAGGGGTTAATAAATATAGGGGTCGGCGGTGTTAGGGGCAGCAGATTAGGGGTTCATAGGGATAATGTAGGTGGCGGCGATGTGCGGTCGGCAGATTAGGGGTTAAAACTATTTATTATAGTGGCGGCGATGTGGGGGGACCTTGGTTTAGGGGTACTTAGGTATTTTATGGGTGTTAGTGTACTCTAGAGCACTGTAGTTAAGAGCTTTATAAACCGGCGTTATCCCAGAAAGCTCTTAACTACAGCCTTTCCATGGGCAGTAGGAGTCTTGTCGGTAGAGGTGTAATGCTCACTTCAGCCAAGACTCTAAATACCAGCGTTAGGAAGATCCCATTGAAAACATAGGATACGCAATTGGCGTAAGAGGATCTGCAGTATGGAAAAGTCGCAGCTTGAAAGTGAGCGTTAGACCCTTTCCTGCCTGTCTCTAAATACCAGCGGGTGGACAAAAGCAGCGTTAGGACCCCTTAACGCTGCTTTTGACGGCTAATGCAGAACTCTAAATCTAGGCGATAAGCTTTTAAAAGGGCCTTATTTAGGGCATTGCCCTAAAGTGATCTTAGTTAATTTGCAACAAAAAAGGTGCAAAAACCACCACCTACCTTAAAATAACCTCCCACCTTCAAAATAAAATTAAAAATCTAACTGTAAAAACCTGGCCTAAGAAATAAAAGTCCAAATAACAAAACCTTTTCTTAAAAATAAAAAGCCCACTACAATAAAAAACAATCTAACCCCAAGAGTGTTATTCAAACTTGATAGGGACTCCAGCTCCTCTTGATCCAATGTTGGGCCCATCTTCATCCATGGTCCATGTGCCTATCTTCGTGGCGGCAGAGGCGGACTTCTGTGGCCTCTTCCACTGCCTCTGCTCCACAATCTTCTTCAACAACAGGGCCCTCTTCATCCAGGCAATGGGGGCCCATCTTCATGGAGGCAGAGGTAAACTTTTGCAGCCTATTCTTCCACCTCCGCTCCGCAATATTCTTCAATGATGGGGCTTCTTCATCTATGCACAGGAGGCTCAGCTTTGCGGAGGCGAACTTCTGTGGTCTTTTCCTCTGCCTCCACTCCGCATCTTCTTTTCTTCGGGTCTCTTTGGGGAGCCTTCCAGTTCATGCAATCTCCGCAGCACACTGAAATCCCGGAAGCGCAGAACCCCAATATATAGGGGTACCACTTAATTCTGATTGGCTGATTTAAAATCAGTCAATCCCCATTGGTTGAGTTAAATCAACCAATAGCAAGGATTTTTTTAAATTTAAATTCTAATCATTCAATAGAAAAGGATAATTATAATTTAAATTTAAAAAGTTCTTGCAATTAGCTGATTAAAAATAAGATGCGGAGTGGAAGCAGTGGAAGAGGCCACAGAAGTCTGCCGGCACTGCCATGAAGATGGGCCCCCAGTGCCTGGACCTTGGATAAATCTGGGCCCAATATCGGATCTGGAGCTGGAGTCCCCAGATGTAACACTTTTGGGGTTAGATAGGGTTTTTTGGGGTGGGATTTTTATTTCTAAGGCTAGGTCTTTATAGTTAGATTATTTTTTTTTTGGGGGGGTGGGGTGTTATTTTAATGTAGGTGGGGGGTTTGCAAATTTTTTATTTGTGTTCAAAAGAGCTAACCACTTTAGGACAATGGCCTACAAAAGGACCTTTTAAGGGCTATTGTAAAAATTTTTAGAGTTAGGGTTTAGGGTTTTTTATTTTTTTTTATTTTATAGAATATTTAGTTTAGTTTAGTGTTAGGTATAATATTTTTTATTTATTTTGGATAATAGAGTTTATTATTTTTGTTAACTTAGCTTTTGGTAACTTAGTGGAGTTAGTTTAGAAGGGGGTTTACTTTAGCAGGGGGTAAGCTTATAGGGGAGATAAGTTTAGAGGGGGGTTAGGTTTTTGGTAGAAAAGGGTAGGGTTTTTCAGTTTAGGTTCTTTGATTACATTTTTTTAGTTTGATTTTTAAAATTATTTTTTGATTTTGGGGGTTTAGTTTAGAAATGGGGTTAGGTGTTAGGTAGGTTTAGAATTAAAAAAAATTTTGGTTTAGGTTTTTCTTAAATTACATTTTTTTTACTTAGATTTTTTAAATATTTTTTAACTTAGTGGGTTTAGTTTAGAGGGAAATTGGGTTAGTTTGTGTTTAAAGGTTTATGGTTGCATAGGGGGCTAAACGTTAGGACTTGTGGTGGGTATTTTGCAGCATAGGGGGTTAATAGTTAGGACGTATGGTGGGTATGTGGCGGCATAGAGGGTTAATAGTTAGGACTTGTGGTGGGTATGTATTGGTTTATAGATTAATAATTAGGACTTATGATGGGTATGTGGTGGTTAATTGGTTAATAGATAGGACTTGTGGTGGGTATGTGGTTACATAGCGGTTAATAGTATAGTACTTGCGGTGGGTATGTGGCGGCATAGGGGTTAATAGTTAGGACTTGTGGTGGGTATGTTGTGGCATAGGGGTTCATAGTTTTTACTTGCGGTGGGTATGTTGTTGTTTATCAGTTAATAGTTAGGACTTCTGGTGGGTATGTGGCGGTTAATAGATTAATAGGGCTTACAATGGGTATGTGGTGGTTTATAGGTTAATAGTTAGGATTGCGGTGGGTATGTGGTGACATAGTGGTTAATAGTATAGTACTTGCGGTGGGTATGTGGCAGCATAGGGGGTTAATAGTTAGGACTTCTGGTGGGTATGTTGTGGCAAAGGGGGTTCATAGTTTGTACTTGCGGTGGGTATGTTGTTGTTTATCAGTTAATAGTTAGGACTTCTGGTGGGTATGTGGTAGCATTGGGGATGTAATAGGTCTTGCAATGGTTATGGGGTGGTTTATAGGTTAATAGTTAGCCTTGTGGTGGGTATGTTGTGGCATAGGGGGGTTAATAGTTTGTACTTACGGTGGGTATGTTGCTGTTTAACGGTTAATAGTTAGGACTTGCGGTGGGTATGTGGTAGCATTGGGGATTATTAGTTAGGGCTTGCAATGGGTATGTGGAGGTTTATAGGTTAATAGTTAGGACTTGCAGTGGGTATATGGTGGAATATAGGTTAATAGATAGGACTTGCAGTGGGTATATGGTGGTTTAGAGGTTAATAGTAAAGAGACTTGCAGTGGGTATGTGGCTGTTTAGATATTTATTAGTTCAGTGTTAGTTTGCGATTATGGGGTACATTGGTTTAGGGGTATTAGGATTAGTGATTTGCAGCTTTCTATGGCTTGTCTTAGTACATAATTATGTATTATAGCTGGCTTAGTGGCTGCTATTTCTTAAAAAATACTTTAAGCGGCTACATTAATGTGATGGCATGCATAAGTGACCGGCTAGAGCACTTTCATGTGCCGCAATTTCTTGTTCCTGTATTGATAATGCATTTTGATTTCTTGTACCTGGCTCCTAGATTTTTGGCCTCCTGCTCCTACATTTTGACTGTCAGGTAGTATTTAAACTGGTTAGATAGTCTTTAAACCATTACCTTTATCTATCTATTTAATTGCCCGAGTAGTCAATTGTGCTAATTATGGTTCCATTAAAATGTAATTGTATAAGCTTTATTTGTATCTTTACATCATTTTGATAAAATTTGGCAAAAACAGTATGAATCCATGACTCATCATTTCTGATGAAAACTGTGCAAGGTGTGAGGAATGTTTTCCTGGCAAGCGTTGGGTCTTGATACCCCTAGATACACATCTGAATGCCACAGTATATGTAAACATTGTTGCTGACCAAGTTCATCCATTCACGTTGACAGCAGAATAATGCACCGGTGCACAAATTTTGCATCACTAGTGGATAGTTTCTGAAACTTGACAAAGACGTTTCTTTGCTGCAATGGCCCGCTCATTCCCTGGATCTCAATCCTATTGAACATCTTTGGGATGAGCTGAAAAGGACTATTCGCTGCAGGTCTACACCTCCTCCGTATCTCCAGGAGTTGTGTCACACATTCATGTCTGCATGGTACACAATACCCCCACAACGTTTTCAGCATCCATGCTTAGACAAATGCAGGCTGTTTTGAAGACTAAAGGAGGCTGAACATGTTTCTAGATAGCTGTATCTAATAAAGTGGCCTCACAGTGTAAATAGAACATATTTAGTGATGGATTGGGCTACCGGGATGCTGGGACATTTCCCTGTGGGCCGCTGTAAATAGGGCCAAATAGTTAAATGCCTCACTCATATGGCTAAGTTGAAGCAGGAGAAAACAGAGCACAGGGCTGCCAGAGATGTATTGCATTGGTCTCCCTGCACAGCCCCTGCGCACTCTGTAAAATTACTGCAGCTTTCTGCTAGATAGGCTATGACAGTATTGGGACATGTCCTGTCCCCAAAACAGCCTGATTGTGTTTCTGCACGGCATGCTGCTTGAACTCTTTAAGTGCAGTGTACCCCTCCTCCTCTCTGCCCGAGCATGGCACTGACAGCCATCACTTCACAGCCTTACACAGGAATAAGACCAGTAAATTAAGAAGGACAGGATGGGCTACAAGGGGACTGCTGTTGACTAAAGTAATTTATGTCTGCTTCTTTATTGTCTGCTGTTGTCCGGTTAGGGAAAAGGGCTCCCAGCCTCCCTTCCTTTGAACATCACATCTAGTGTGTGTATATATATATATATATATATATATATATATATATATATTAATTACCGTCCAAAGTACAGTGTTACCCTCCTGTGGTCATCTGCCTGGGTGCAGTCATGCAATGTATATTCCTGAACAAACGGATGCACTCTCAGGTCTTTTAGTGAAGAAAATAAACAATCTTTAATGGAACGTTTTCAGGGAATTCCTCCCCATCATCAGCATAAAACTTAAATGCAACAAGCAAACATATATACCAAAATAAGGTGATTAGAAATGTCAAATACCTGTGTAACTTGATGTGATTTCAGTGAAGTGGCGCCAAACAGTGTGTGTGGAACGCATATCCTGCGTTCCACTGTGCAGACCGGAAGAACTGTGTCTAATTGTATATCCGGTTTTTGCTGTCAAAAAAATATATATAGTGACCTAAATATAGTGTTCCAACCGTGGCTAGAAACTATTTTCTTCACTAAAAGACCTGAGAGTGCATCCGTTTGTTCAGGAATATATATATATATATATATATATATATACAGATAAAGTATATATATATATATAGTCCAGAGCAAAGCACTCACCCTCTGCCTCCCAGATGTCAGGATTATACAATGGTCCTCAAGCTGGGTGATGCCATTTGACAAAGGTGTCTGTGGACACCGAAATGTCATGGGACTATGCTTTTAACTTTTTTTCAATAAAAGTTATTTTTAAATCCAGTGAGTGCTGTCTTTGCTCTGGACTGTTTATATCTGACACATGCACCCTGGTATATGCTTACCCCAAGCTGGGGTTAAAGAGTGCTTATCCTTTACTTGAATTGTATATATATATATATATATATATATATATATATATTTATAATATTTGTAATATTTATATGTTTGTATATATAAATATATATATGTGTGTGTGTGTGTATATATATATATATATATATATATATATATATATATATATATATATATATATATATATATATATATATATATATATATAGATATATACAGTATATATATGTATATATATATATATATTGTGTATGTATATATATATATGTGTGTGTGTCTGTGTTTGCCTGTGTGTGTGTGTGTATATATATATATATATATATATATATATATAAATGTGTGTATATATATGTGTATGTATTATTAGTAGTATTATTATTATTAGAGTGAGAATTGTGTGTTTAATCCTGGAGGCAAGAGGAAGCCAGTGAAATGGGGGCTTTAGTTTCAGAGAGATTTAGCTTGAGGTAGTGAGACGACATCCAAGATGATATATGAGAGAGACAGTTAGCAAGAAAGGAAATAGTTCTAATGCAGAGAGGTAGATTTGGGTGTCGTCGGCATACAAATGATAATGACACTCTTGGGACTTTATTAAGGAACCTAATGATGATGTGTAGATTGAGAAGAGAAGGGGACAGAGAAGGGGACAGTGCCTTGTGGTACCCCAACAGAAAGAGATAACGGGGCAGAGGATGCCCCAGAGAAGTCTAAACTAAAGGTACGGTTAGACAGTTAGTAAGAGAATCACAAGAGAGCAGTGTCGCAGATGCCAAAGGAATGGAGGGTTTGGAGAAAAAGAGGGTGCTCGACAGTATCAAAGGCTGCAGACAGATCAAGGAAAATAAGCAGAGAGAAGTAGCCTTTGGATTTTGCTGTAAGTAGGTCATTGGCAACCTTAATAATTGCTGTCTCTGTGGAGTGTAGGGGCAAAATCCAGATTGCAGTGGGTCAAGAATGGAGTTTAATGTAAGGAAATGGGATAGATGTGCATATACTAGCTTTTCAAGAAGATTTGAGGTAAGAGGGAGTAGGGAGATAGAGTGGTATTTGGGTGAGGAGGTTGGATTGAGAGAGGGTTTTTTTATGATAGGTTTGACCAGTGCATGTTTAAGAGATGAGGGAAATATATCAGTGCTGAGGGAGAGTTTGAAGATGTGTGTGAGTATAGAGGTAATGGTGGAAGAGAGGGAGGGGAGTAACTGTGAGGGGATGGATTCGAGGGGACAGGTAGTAAGGTGAGAGGAGAGTATAAGGACAGAAATTTCTTCTTCTGTAATGGGTAAAAGAGCTAAAATTTTTGGCTATGTAGGTTATGGATGATTGTGAAGTTTTGGGGGGGTGGGAGACCGGAAGTATGTTGAGAGACGATTTCATTTCTGATGGAGTTGCTTTTGTTGTTGAAGTAGCTTAGAGAGAAGTTGTAGTGGGAGGTGGGGGTGGGCAGAGAAGAGTTTTGAATGTGAAGAACAGACATTTTGGGTTTGAAGAAAGAGTAGAGATAAGAGTAGAGAAGTAATGTTGCTTATATAGGTTAAGGGCAGAATAGTAAGAGTTCAAGATGAACTTATAGTGAAGAAAGTCAGCTGAACTCTGAGATTTCCTCCAGTGTCGCTCAGCAGTATGGGAACATCTGCATAGGTACTGTGTCAGAGGAGTATGCCAGGGTTGAGGATGAGTGTATGATTTCCGAGTTATGGTATGTATATATATATATATATATATATATATATATATATATATATATTTGTATGTGTGTGTGTTTATGTCAAATTCTGCAGTCCTAGGGGATATTAATTATTTAGTTATTCAAATAGGAATCTAATATCCCCTAGGACTCCAGAATTTGCTTTATTATAAATGGTCAGTGCCACATGGTGGTACTAGTAAGCCTGCTCCTTTTAGCCATAATAGTATCCTATTGACAGTTCTTTCACTTCAGATTCTGCACCAATGCAACATAACCCTGTGGGTACACGCCAGGGCCGCCATCAGGGGGTGACAGGGGTGACTCCTGTCAGGGGCCCAATGGGCCAGGGGGGGCCCCATGAGGCAAGAACTAAAAAGTTTTTGGGCAGCCACCAGTGGGTACTACAGCAGAGTGCTAATTGAGCATAGGAAATGTTATTGCAAGGAGTAAAGTATTAGCATTTGAGATGATTTCTGAGTGTGCACTAAACCACTATGGACAGTGTGAGACGGACTTGGCACTTTGTTTTTACAGTGTGTGCCTGAGTCAGACGGCAGATCATTTTAATTTGCAGAGGAGGTAGGACTTACTTAGCAAATGTTTTTTATTTCTTTGTGCAATTTCGGATTGTAACTTCAGTGTGGTAGTAGTTGTATGGTGGGGCCAGGGGTCCATAAAAACATTTTTTTTTTTTTAGCAGCAGTGTATTTATGATTATTTGACAATGCTGTAGAAATTCTATATTTAAAACCATGCACAAATGTTTCCTCAACAAATACACAAATGGTAGGTGCCCTTTTGGCAGAAATGCATTTTTTTTAATATATATATATATATATATATATATATAAACATTCCAGTTTACTGCCCCTGTATGCAGAGGCATTTTATGTAAGATTTTTACATCTGCGTAAAATGTTATACTCTCAGACTAAGATTGCTCAGTGATTTTGAAATGAGACAGGTTAACTTAAAACTGTTCAGTTTTCACTACAGCTGACTTCATTTTGAAATGCATACCAACAAGCCTAAATGCTGCATTTAACCAGATCTAATGGTATGAGTACCATAGCTTATGGTTCCACCAAGACCATATAGAGTACAGCATTTTCAAAATCCATAAGTACAGCTGACAGATGGGAACATTTGTACACTATATTTGAAGTGGTGCTCTTGGTTGTGGAAAATGGGGAAAAAACAAACAAACATATGTCAACCTTTTAAGAGTACTTTTCTTCATCTAGCCATCTACCCAGATCATTAATGTACAATTTTGAATTCACAGAATTATTTTTGTTTGCACATTTACAAATATGATTCTTTAAAAATTGATCTCTTAATTTCTGCAATTTTTGTCATCATGCTTGTCACACACTGTTGATTTAGGGGATGCAAGGTGCAGAAATGTTTCCTCCTGTGAGTGTTTCTGTGGGTGTCTGTGTTTATGTCTTTGTGCTTTGGTTTGTGTCTCTGAGTGTGTATGTATTTTTTTTTCCTGTGGGTCTCTCTGTGAGGGTGGGTGTGTATGTCTTTGTGCATTTTCTGTGGATGTCTGTGAGGGTGTGTGCATAATCTGCATATGTCTTTGAGCTTTTTCTATGGGTGTCTCTGTGAGGGTGTGTGTATATTTGTCTTTTTGTATTTTCTCTGGATGCCTCTGTGAGGGTGGGTGTGTATGTCTGTGTTTCTCTGGTTAAGTGTATCCAGTCCACGGATCATCCATTACTTATGGGGTATTCTCCTTCCCAACAGGAAGTTGCAAGAGTCCACCCACAGCAGAGCTGCTATATAGCTCCGCCCCTAACTGCCATATCCAGTCATTCTCTTGCAAGCTCTCAACATAGCTGGAGGTAGTAAGAGGAAAGTGGTGTAAGATAGTTAGTTTTTTCTTCAATCAAAAGTTTATTGTTTTTAAATGGTACCGGAGTTGTACTATTTTATCTCAGGCAGCATTTAGAAGAAGAATCTGCCTGCGTGTTTCTATGATCTTAGCAGAAGTAACTAAGATCCACTGCTGTTCTCACATATGTCTGAAGAGTGAGGTAACTTCAGAGGGGGAATGGCGTGCAGGTTATCCTGCTATAATGTATGTGCAGTTATAAGTTTTTCTAGGGATGGAATTGCTAGAAAATGCTGCTGATACCGGATTAATGTAAGTTAAGCCTAAGACAGTGATTTAAAAGCGACTAGTATCAGGCTTACTATCAGAGTTATATACTCTTATAAATTTGCAATATAAAACGTTTGCTGGCATGTTTAATCGTTTTTATATATGCTTTGGTGATAAAACTTGATTGGGGCCTAGTTTTTTTCCACATGGCTGGCTTAAATTTTGCTTAGAAACAGTTTCCTGAGGCTTTCCACTGTTGTAATATGAGTGGGAGGGGCCTATTTTAGCGCTTTTTTGCGCAGTTAAAATTACAAAATGAATCATCCAGCTTCCCTCAGCAGTCCCATGAATACTATAGGACATCTCTAAAGGGCTAAAAAGGCTTCCAAAATCGTTTATAGGGAAGGTATGACTACAGCACAGCTGTGGCAGTTTGTTGTGTCTGTTAAAAAACATCTATGTCGTTTTTTTGATCCGTTTTTTGCATTAAGGGGTTAATCATCCATTTGCAAGTGGGTGCAATGCTCTGTTAACCTATTACATATACTGTACAAATTTCGTTTGATTTACTGCCTTTTTTCACTGTTTTTCAAATGTTGACAAAATTTGTTTCTCTTAAAGGCACAGTAAAGTTTTTTATATTTGCTTGTCAACTTGATTTAAAGTGTTTTCCAAGCTTACTAGTCTCATTACTTGTCTGTACAAACATGTCTGACATAGAGGAAACTCCTTGTTCATTATGTTTAAAAGCCATGGTGGAACCCCATCTTAGAATGTGTACCAAATGTACTGATTTCATGTTAAACAATAAAGATCTTTTTTTGTCTTTAAAAAATTATCACCAGAGGATTCTGTCGAGGGGGTAGTTATGCCGACTAACTCTCCCCACGTGTCAGACCCTTTGACTCCCGCTTCAGGGACTCACGCTCAAATGGCACCAAGTACATCAAGGGCGCCCATAGCGTTTATTTTACCAGAGGATTCTGTCGAGGGGGAAGCTATGCCGACTAACTCTCCCCACGTCTTAGACTCTTCGACTCCCGCTTCAGGGACTCACGCTCAAATGGCGCCAAGTACATCAAGGGCGCCCATAGCGTTTATTTCACAAGACATGACGAACGTTATGAATAGTACTCTGGCAGCGGTATTAGTCAGACTACCTGAAATTAAAGGAAAGCAAGATAGCTCTGGGGGTAGATACAGAGCATACAGATGCTTTAAGAACCATGTCTGATACTGCAGAAGCTGAGGGGAGCTTCAGTCTGTGGGTGATATTTTTGACTCAGGGAAGATGATTTAACCTGATTCCGATATTTCTACATTTAAAATTTATGCTTGAGATCCTCCACTTGTTGCTCAGGGAGGTTTTAGCTGTTCTGAATGACTGTGTTACAATCACAGTGCCAGAGAAATTGTGTAGACTGAATAAATACTATGCAGTTCCGGTGTGTACTGATGTTTTTCCAATACCTAAAGAGGTTTACAGAAATTATTAATAAGGAATGGGATAGACCAGGTGTGCCGTTCTCTTCCCCTCCTATTTTTAACAGATGCCACCACACGGGACTTATGGCAGACAGTTCCTAAGGTGGAGAGAAGAGTTTCTACTCTAGCTAAGCGTACCACTATCCCTGTCGAGGACAGTTGTGCTTTTTAAGATCCAATGGATAAAAAGTTAGAGGGTTACCTTAGGAAAATATTTATTCAACAAGGTTTTATCCTGCAGCCCCTTGCATGCATTGCTCCTGTCACTGCTGCTGCGGCGTTCTGGTTTGAGTCTCTGGATGAGGCTTTACAGGTAGCGACTCCATTGGATGAATATACTGGACAAGCTTAGAGCACTTGAGCTAGCCAATTCCTTTGTTTCTGATGCCTTTGTTCATTTGACTAAACTAACGGCTAAGAATTCTGTTTTTACTATACTGGCGCGCAGAGCGCTATGGCTTATATCATGGTCAGCTGTCGTGACTTTAATAAATAAGCTACTTAACTTCCCTTCAAGGGGCAGAACCTATTCAGGCCTGGTTTGAAGGAGATTATTGCTAATATCACTGGAGGAAATGGTCATGCCCTTCCTCAGGACAGGTCCAAATCAAGGGCCAAAAAGTCTAATTTTCGTGCATTTCTAAATTTCAAGGCACGTGTGGCATCAACTTCCTCTAAGGCAAATCAAGAGGGAACTTTTGCTCAGTCCATGACGGTCTGGAGACAACCGGACCTGGAACAAAGATAAGCAGGCCAAGGAGCCTGCTGCTGCCTCTAAGACAGCATGAAGGAACGGTCCCCTACCCGGTAACGGATCCTGTAAGGAACAGACTTTCATTCTTCGCCCAGGCGTGGGCAAGAGATGCCCAGGATCCCTGGGCATTGGAAATTATATCCCAGAGATATCTTCTGGATTTCAAAGCTTCCCCTCCAAAAAAAGGGGAGATTTCACCTTTCACAATTATCTGCAAATCAGATAAAGAAAGAGGCATTCTTACATTGTGTACGAGACAGAGTTTTTCTCAAATCTGTTTGTGGTTCCCAAGGAGAGGGAACCTTCAGACCTATTTTGGATCTAAAGATCTTAAACAAATTCCTCAGAATTCCATCATTTAAGATGGAAACTATTCGTACCATCTTAACTATGATCCAGGAGAACCAATAGAGGACTACAAAGGATTTGAAGGATGCTTATCCTCACAAAACGATGCATAAGGATCACCATCGTTTTTCAGGTTTGCCTTTCTAGACAGGCATTACCAGTTTGTAGCTCTTTCCTGATAAATTTAATTTATAATTAAATTTATGCTTACCTGATAAATTTATTTCTCTTGTAGTGTATCCAGTCCACGGCCTGCCCTGTCATTTTAAGGCAGGTAATTTTTTTTCATTTAAACTACAGTCACCACTGCACCCTATGGTTTTTCCTTTCTCTGCATGTTTTCGGTCGAATGACTGGATATGGCAGTTAGGGGAGGAGCTATATAGCAGCTCTGCTGTGGGTGGACTCTTGCAACTTCCTGTTGGGAAGGAGAATATACCATAAGTAATGGAAGATCCGTGGACTGGATACACTACAAGAGAAATAAATTTATCAGGTAAGCATAAATTATGTTTTTCTGTGGGTGTCTGTGAGGATGTGTGTATGTCTTTGTGTGTTTTCTGTGGATGTCTCAGTGAGGGTGTGTGTATGTATGTCTTTCTGTGTTTTCTGTGGTTGTCTCTCTGTGTGTGTATGTGTATGTCTTTGTGTGTTTTCTGAGGCTGTCTCTGTCTGTGTTTCCTTGGGTGCATGTGCAAGTTTGAGTTTGTGTGTGTGTGTCCATTGTCTGTTCCTTTTTAGGACATTTTGACCTTACTACTGATTATTCACATCTTTCTACAGACTTTGAGACTAACGAGATCTTTCCGGAAGTCACCAATCCACCATTTAACCTTTAAATTATTGTTTAGGCAGTTCAGTGCACTTCCTTTCAGCCACTGCATGCTGTTGTCATCATTTAGTTGGCATCTTCCTTTACAAAAAGATAATCAGAACTCCATATTTTGTTTTCTAAATCTCCTTTTTTTTTTTTACAAAACTGTAGGTTACCTCATTACTTGTCAGGTCAATGTAAACAAGTGCTGAGTGTCTGTTTGGGTGTCTGTGTCTGAGTGTGTTTCTTTGTGTGTCTGCTAGAGGGTCTATATGTGAATCCTTGTGTGTGTTTGTTTCAGTATATGAGTGTGTCTGTGTATGTTGCTACCTTTACAACATTTCCAAGTTTAAATAGACACTTAAGAATAAAGTGCATATACGTTTTAGTCACTTGGTCAAAAATTGCACATGTCAAAGGAGGGGGGCCCTGATCAATGGTTAAGTCAGGGGCCCTGGTACACGCTTATCTTATAGAATCTACAATCCACTTCTGACTGTGTCACATATTTTGAACAAGCTGTTTCTAGCTCCCTATATCTTTCAAACAGGATCAATGGGTTATTTCCGCTGTGTTACCAGTCTCGTAAAAGTTGCTGCAGCTGAATTTGGTTTCCATAACACTCTTGAACTCATGAGTCATGTGATAGTTGCGCCATTGATGACGTCATGTCTATCATCGTCCTGTCTCCCTGGGCTATTTAAAAGCAGATACTTAAATCGCTACTCATAGTTGACCAAAAGACACAGAAACTTGTTGGTAAGCTCTTTGTTATACGGAACCTTATAACTTTCTCTGTGGGGGCACTCTGATGAATGTTGCAATATATGGAACACTTACCAAATTATTTAAACTATGTTTTTTCCAAATGCTATTACTCTTATTGTAATACAGGGCCTGCCCATAAAGGAAATTATAAGTATACCTATAGTAGGGCTAATTTGGTAATATTATATAAAAAGGGAGCACCAACCAAGGCTGATGTATCAAATTAACAACTTAAAAATTATGATTAAAAATGCATTTATTACAACATATAAAGTAGGATACCCTATATATGTAAAAACGGTCTACAATCAACAATAAAATCAATAGAGTAAGTTAGCCCACAGAGTCTAGATGACATAACCAAATGAGTAAAAAATAATAATAAAGTGATTAAAAAATTCCCACTTAATAAAGAATGTCTTAGTGATTTGTGATATACTTATCGAATGTCCTATGTGGAATGTCCTGTGTCCTGTGTGTCCAAGTGAAATCCTGATGTGAATAGAAAAATATCCAGTTACAAATAGAAAAATATAATCCTAATGAGGATGAGAAAGTGTCCAAAAATAAAAATATAAGTTAAAATTAAAATAAAAATGTGAAAAAATGTGAAAAAATTTGGATAGGATCCAAAAGGTTATCAGAGATCCAATGAGATCCAGTTAAATAGGTACCTGTGGAAACAAAAATCACATAGTGCAATATTGCTAAGTAAAATATAAATTTGGTTGAAAATAGGCTTACCCTATGTTAGACTCGAGCAGTGACAACTTTTAACGTACAGTATATATCAACACGTTTCGGCCCAAAACCGGGCCTTTTTCAAGATGTCAACTTCTGTTTATAACATGACTAAAATAGCCTATTATGGCCAATCAGTTTAGGCATAGTTTCCCACCTCGAATTGCCAATACATTTATCATGGGAACCCTATGATGCCCTTAAACAAAATGGTGACCGTTCATTCTTATCACTACAGGGAGTGCAGAATTATTAGGCAAATGAGTATTTTGACCACATCATCCTCTTTATGCATGTTGTCTTACTCCAAGCTGTATAGGCTTGAAAGCCTACTACCAATTAAGCATATTAGGTGATGTGCATCTCTGTAATGAGAAGGGGTGTGGTCTAATGACATCAACACCCTATATCAGGTGTGCATAATTATTAGGCAACTTCCTTTCCTTTGGCAAAATGGGTCAAAAGAAGGACTTGACAGGCTCAGAAAAGTCAAAAATAGGGAGATATCTTGCAGAGGGATGCAGCACTCTTAAAATTGCAAAGCTTCTGAAGCGTGATCATCGAACAATCAAGCGTTTCATTCAAAATAGTCAACAGGGTCGCAAGAAGCGTGTGGAAAAACCAAGGCGCAAAATAACTGCCCATGAACTGAGAAAAGTCAAGCGTGCAGCTGCCAAGATGCTACTTGCCACCAGTTTGGCCATATTTCAGAGCTGCAACATCACTGGAGTGCCCAAAAGCACAAGGTGTGCAATACTCAGAGACATGGCCAAGGTAAGAAAGGCTGAAAGACGACCACCACTGAACAAGACACACAAGCTGAAACGTCAAGACTGGGCCAAGAAATATCTCAAGACTGATTTTTCTAAGGTTTTATGGACTGATGAAATGAGAGTGAGTCTTGATGGGCCAGATGGATGGGCCCGTGGCTGGATTGGTAAAGGACAGAGAGCTCCAGTCCGACTCAGACGCCAGCAAGGTGGAGGTGGAGTACTGGTTTGGGTTGGTATCATCAAAGATGAGCTTGTGGGGCCTTTTCGGGTTGAGGATGGAGTCAAGCTCAACTCCCAGTCCTACTGCCAGTTTTTGGAAGACACCTTCTTCAAGCAGTGGTACAGGAAGAAGTCTGCATCCTTCAAGAAAAACATGATTTTCATGCAGGACAATGCTCCATCACACGCGTCCAAGTACTCCACAGAGTGGCTGGCAAGAAAGGGTATAAAAGAAGAAAATCTAATGACATGGCCTCCTTGTTCACCTGATCTGAACCCCATTGAGAACCTGTGGTCCATCATCAAATGTGAGATTTACAAGGAGGGAAAACAGTACACCTCTCTGAACAGTGTCTGGGAGGCTGTGGTTGCTGCTGCACGCAATGTTGATGGTGAACAGATCAAAACACTGAAAGAATCCATGGATGGCAGGCTTTTGAGTGTCCTTGCAAAGAAAGGTGGCTATATTGGTCACTGATTTGTTTTTGTTTTGTTTTTGAATGTCAGAAATGTATATTTGTGAATGTTGAGATGTTATATTGGTTTCACTGGTAAAAATAAATAATTGAAATGGGTATATATTTGTTTTTTGTTAAGTTGCCTAATAATTATGCACAGTAATAGTCACCTGCACACACAGATATCCCCCTAAAATAGCTATAACTAAAAACAAACTAAAAACTACTTCCAAAACTATTCAGCTTTGATATTAATGAGTTTTTTGGGTTCATTGAGAACATGGTTGTTGTTCAATAATAAAATTAATCCTCAAAAATACAACTTGCCTAATAATTCTGCACTCCCTGTAGGTCACTTCCGGTATCAGACATATTATTACAAGCCAATTCCCCCTCATGGTAGAATTTTAAAACCAAAGCGACAAACCTTTATAGTATAGATTACTTATAATGTTTATTGTCACTAAGTATAACGGAAGGGTCTGGATTATTAGTCCGTGTTCAGTAATATAATCTATGGATCGTTATGTGATGATTACGTCACTTTCGGGTGATGCGTCACTTCCGGTTTACCAGATTGCGCGTCATTTCTGGTTTCGGCTATGTCATCATATTAAGATGGGATTCTGGGAGTTGTTTATAGGAGATTGTTTATTAGCAATATTAATACAAAATCAAATGGTTATCAATATACAAATATATATATTTTGAAAGCTGGTTTTTACTAATAGTATGCTCAAGTCTATAATATTAGAAGTCTTGAAAGAATACAATTAAATCTAATAATAGGGATTTTCCATATTGGTGAGATAAATTAAACCATATATACCTCTAATACAATTAACAATCTATTACATAGAAATACAGTTAGATATGGCTATGATTTAAAGCAGGAATAATAAAACATGATACAATTGTAACGATTAATACACTTTAAAAAAGGATACAATATGATAATAAAATACATTTTATAAACATAAGTATCATTAAGAATAGGTCAAGATAAACATGGAGGCAAAAATTCAAGTCTCAAATATATGGCTATATTTAAAGTACCAAAACAATGGAGAGGGGGAGATTATGGTAAAAGACTACTACAGGCTGAGGCCAAATTGATTTTTTATATAGATAGTATATATCCACAGGGCTTTAATGCTGATTTTGAAGTCTTCCATCTTTTTAGCTAAATATTTGCTTTTACTAAGTTATCTTTCAGTTTTAAATAACCTTAGTTTTTATCATCTGAGTAACTTCCATAAATTAGCAATTTATATAACCTTTCCCCTACATTTTATATTTAATATAAATGAATTAATTAAGTATATTTTATATATTGTGTTTCTAAAGCTGTACCGTTTCCATTATGTTTCTATCACGTTTGTATAAAGTTTTTATTATGATTATTTTCGCCTAGATTACGAGTCTGGCATTAGCCTTAAAAAGCAGCGTTGAGGGGTCCCAACGCTGCTTTTTAACACCCGCTGGTATTACGAGTCTGGCAGGTACAGGTGTACCGCTCACTTTTTTTCCGCGATTTTCGCATACCGCAAATCCCCTTACGTCAATTGCGTATCCTATCTTTTTAATGGGATTTTCTTAACGCCGGTATTACGATTGCTGGAAAAAGTGAGCGGTAGACCCGCTCCTGTCCAGGCTCCTGGACAGGATTCTATCAGCCAATCGGAATTGAAGGGACACCATCTTGGATGACGTCACTTAAAGGAACCTTCATTCTTCAGTCGCCGTCAGATGGAATAGGATGCTCCGCGTCGGATGTCTTCAAGATGGACCCGCTCCGCTCCGGATGGAAGAAGATAGAAGATGCCGCCTGGATAAAGACTTCTGCCGGTCTGGATGTCCTCTTCTGGCCAGATCGGATGAAGACTTCTGCCCCTCTGGAGGTCCACTTGTGCCCAGCTGGGTGAAGATGTCTCAAGGTAGGGTGATCTTCAAGGGGGTATTATTAGGTTTTATTAAGGGGGGATTGGGTGGGTTTTAGAGTAGGGTTGGGTGTGTGGGTGGTGGGTTTTAATGTTGGGGGGGTGGTATTGTATTTTATTAACAGGTAAAAGAGCTGATTACTTTGATGCAATGCCCCGCAAAAGGCCCTTTTAAGGGCTATTTGTATTTTTTTATTTTATTAGGGGGATTAGAGTAGGAGTAATTAGCTTAAAAATTTTTAATTATTTTTTTATTTTCTGTAATTTAGTTTTTTTTTGTACTTTAGTTTATTTAATTTAATTGTAGTTAAATGTAGTTAGTTTCTGTAATTAATTAAATCATAGTGTAGTGTTAGGTGTAATTGTAATTTAGGTTAGTATTTATTTTACAGGTAAATTTGTAATTATTTTAACTAGGTAGCTATTAAATAGTTAATAACTATTTAATAACTATTCTACCTAGTTAAAATAAATACAAAATTGCCTGTAAAATAATTATAAATCCTAAAATGGCTGCAATGTAACTATTAGTTATATTGTAGCTAGCTTAGGGTTTATTTTACAGGTAAGTATTTAGTTTTAAATAGGAATAATTTAGTTAATTATAGTAAATTTATTTAGATGTATTTAAATTATATTTAAATTAGGGGGGTGTTAGGGTTAGACTTAGGTTTAGGGGTTAATAAATATATTATAGTGGCAGCAGCAGTTTAGGGGTTAATAAATTTAATATAGTTGCGGCAATGTTGGGGGGCAGATTAGGGGTTAATAAATAAAATGTAGGGTTTGGTGATGTTGGGGGCATCAGATTGGGGGTTCATACGTATAATGTAGGTGGCGGCGGTGTCCAGAGCGGCAGATTAGGTGTTAATAATATAATGTAGGTGGCGACGATGTTGGGGGCGGCAGATTAGGGGTTAATAAGTGTAAGATTAGGGGTGTTTAGACTCGAGGTACATGTTAGGGTGTTAGGTGTAGATATAACTTTTATTTCCCCATAGGAAACAATGGGGCTGCGTTAGGAGCTGAAAGCTGCTTTTTTGCAGGTGTTAGGTTTTTTTCAGCCAGCTCAGCCCCATTGTTTCTTATGGGGAAATCGTGCACGAGCACGTTCAGCCAGCTCACCGCTGACTTAAGCAACGCTGGTATTGAGGTGAGATGTGGAGCTAAATTTCGCTCAACGCTCACTTTTCTGAGGCTAACGCCGGCTTGCAGAAAACTCGTAATACCAGCGTTGTCTTAAGTGAGCGGTGAGAAAAAAAGGCTCGTTAGCACCGCACACCATTATCAACAAAAACTTGTAATCTAGCCGTATGTTTTTATAACGATTTTTGCTTTCTTTTTTTTTATATTTTAATTTTTTTATTGAGGTAATAACATATACCACATTTTCAACTGACAATTTACAATATAATTAGTATACAAATCATTTGCCAATTACACTATTTACCCTCTAGATGGTATCTGAGGTCACTCTTGGACCTCCATATAATATGGAAGCACAAAGCTGCAGAGGGTAATCACGTACAGAAGGAGACCACTCATGGGTCTCAAATGATGGACCTCATTTTAGTTTTATTATAGCATAGACTTAAAGGGCCACTTGTGGACCCATTTTCTAGAATTAACAGATATAATGTGGAAGGAACCATCTTTAGCGGAGTTTCAAAGTATCCAAATAAAATTGAGATTTGGCTATAGCACCCCTAGAAGGGGCAAAAGAGGAATATACCGTATGGGTACAGATAAGCATCTAGGTCTACAAAACAAATACATTTTTAATGCAGATGCAGAAGTACAAGCGTTTGTGTCTACTCCTATGTCATATTTCTAGAGTCCATTAACCAGAGAAAAAAATCTAGGTGATGAAATAATTGATCCCAGTATATATTCTTGCCAGTGTATTGTTGCCTGCTGATAGTAAGGCTATTACGATGAAGGTTATATAACATTAAAATTAGTAATCATCTAGACTAGAAGGTGTCATCTCGGCCGCGGATAGCACTCCTAGCCAAAAAATAAATAAATAAATTAGGACATACAGCCAACATACTAAGAAGCACTGTCATAAAGATGAAGCTATCAAGAATAAATTTGGATTAAACTAGACAACACAAATTTATATGGAGAATTGTAATACTCAAGTGTTGTACTGTATTATTCATTCACGGCTGCATTAACCTGTCAGGGGTTTGTAACTAAACTGTGACTATTGTGGATTGACAGTACACCATCTGACTGTGCATGTACTTATTCATACAAAAGAGGTATTTCGGTTAAGGGAGATTGTAAGTAGCTTGTATTGCTGTTTTAGGATAGCACAGATACCTACGAGACCTTTAGATATATATTCTGAGTTTTTCAAGCAGCCATTAAAATTGATGTAAACCTAGCAAAAAGAGTATTAGAAGCATAGGATGTCTGTCAACTATCACAAGTTCAACTTAAACTAAAAGGAGTTAAAGCATTAACTGAGCTATGACTATTGTGTATACATGATAATACACCTGGCTATACAAGAACTTACTCCTACAAAAGAGGCATATAAACTGTGACTATTGTGAATTGATAGTACAGCCTCTGACTGTGCCTGTACTTATTCATACAAAAAAGGTATTTCAGTTAAGGGAGATAGTAAGCAGCCTATATTGCGGTTTTAGGGTAGCACAGAAACCAACGAAACCTTTAGATATATATTCTGAGTTTTTCAAGCAGCCATTAAAATTGCTGTAAACCTAGCAAAAATGGTATTAGAAGCATAGGATGTCTGTCACCTATAACAAGTTCAACTTAAACTAAAAGGAGTTAAAGTATTAACTGAGCTATGACTATTGTGTATATATGATATATCACCTGGCTATGCAAGAACTTACTCCTACAAAGGAGGTATTTCAATTAGAGGGATACAGTAAGCAGCTTGCATTGTGGGCATAGGGTAACACATTAAACTACCAACAATATAGACATGAATTTTGAGTTAACCAAGCAGTCCTTGAGATTACTGTATACAAATATAGCATAGTGGGTTATTATAGCATACGATGTCTACCACCCATAACAAATGTAGCTTAGACTAAATAACTAAATGAGGTTAAGGCATTAACTAAACTATGCCTATTGCGGATTAGCAGTACTACATCTGCCTGTGCATAAACTTACTTCAACCAAAGATCAATTAGAGGGGTATAGTAAGCAGCTTGCAATGTAATCGTAGGGTAGCATATTTAACTACTAACAGTATAAGCAGATATTCTGATTTTTCCAGCCAGCCATTAGGGTTACTATATACATACACAACAAAGTAAAACATTATAGTATAAGATATCTACTGCCTATAGCAAGTTTTAACTGAGATTGAACAGTTAACATTATATCCTTCCCACCACTAGCACTACTAGTATAGGAGTCACCCTGGTACATAACGTAGTAACATGTAGGCAGGCAAGAGTTCACAATAGCAAATAGCAAAGTCTCAGACAGGGAGTCCTCATAAATGCTACAGCTTGTATATCTATTACAGGACTCATGTTAACAAAAATGTCGCTGTGAAATAATAGCAACTCACTGTAGATCCTCTCGACCCAGCACTTCCAGTCCAATACCAAGCGTATTAGTCTAAATCCTCACTTTTTGATTATCCTATGCCGCATGGCTCCGCAGGAGGGTCTCTCAGTAGATCACAGAGCCCTGGGAGAAGAGAGTGATGGTCCTGACACTCAAATCCCAGAAGGCATCTTGTTGTCACATATCTCCGGTTTTCATAAGCGGAGCAAATTTTCCTTCCTTCCGTGCCTCTTTTAGTCATTATAGCCAGGGATAGATTAACAAGATTGAGTCCTCTACAACCATGCAGTGACTTCGGCATTGTGCGTCTAGTATGGCTCTGTTTCTCTGTGGTAACAAGAGAGGCCATAGATCCCCTCTTCTGTGGTTCCACGCTATGCTGAGGCTTTACAGGAGCAGGAGGCCAGAAACTTGTCCAGTCATGAGGGTAAAGGGTCTCTTCACTATCAAAATCTGGCAAGCAAAGTGGAGACCTGCAACTTTGTTCACTTGTCGGTTGATTTATGGACACCGATTGCATTACTGTAATGAGGTTGCACAGCTCTTCCTCTAGACTCCGAAAAGAATCACGTATTATTTGGGTCATTTGGTACTCCCATCTGGCTAAGCCCTCCATTTTTAATGGGAGATGTAGGTGTGCCACTGTTTGATCCCACGGTTACTTTATTATTATTATTATTATTATCAGTTATTTGTAGAGCGCCAACACAGCTTTATTAGCCGTTTACCCTGGATCACCAGGAGGGGGTAGATGAAGGTTGGGCCAATTCTTAGGCCGCTTCTGCCCACCTCATCATTCCGGTACTTTAGGAGTGAAGTTGGTCTTGTAAACGAGATCAAAGTAACGAGCAAATTATGTAGATATGTAATATCTCACGTAGAAGCTGAAATGATACCACAGTCAAGCTATAAGCAGCAGATTTAAGCACCCGACTCTTCAGCCACTAAAATAAGCAGCCAATATGGCTGCTGCCCGAAAGCGTCCCCCAATTTTTGCTTTCTTTATAATATTTGTTTTTATATAGATACCCACTTTTAAAATAAGTTTTATAAGGACCTATTCTTAATGAGCATAAGAAAACAATAAGAGAGCGGTGCTTCAAGATATTAAAAAAAAATCAGGAACACTTTATTGCGATAACTTGTTCACAGCATGGATAAGATACAATAAAACACTTGCAAGTGTCAGACTAGAGCTTGACGCGTTTCGGCTTACGCCGTCATCAGAAGCCTTAATCATATTATCAACCAACACCACTTTTAAAGGCTGAACTCCTTACTGATAGGTTAGCAATTAAGTTACATCACTAGATAATTGAGGATACAAAGTAACCCCTTATAGACTGTTTCCCCTGACTTAATCCCTCCACCTCTATTTTTCTTATACTGTATGTTTTTTTCTTGCTAAAGACAGGAACATCTATCCCTCAATAGCTATTTTAAATTCACACATAGAAATTTATAAAAGAAAGGGGGGGGGGGGAGGAGGAGTGAAGAGAGGGAGGGTGGGTGATACATTTTACTTCCATACATTTATCAGATCTGCCTCAATATTAAAACCAAATGGCAGACGTGTTTGCAAAGAAAATATCCAGATGGCTTCACGCTTAGACAACAGCATATCTAGGTTCCCCCCTCTGTCCATTAAACTCACTTTCTCTGAAAAAATAGAAAGATATACAGAGGGCGACTCCTAGTGCAGATCAGTAAGCTAAGTGTGTACCCACCAGCTTAACCCTTCAGAGATAAGCTGGGTATATTGCAGTGGCCCAGCGCACATACCACTCCGGTGAAGGACAGTCCAAGATGTTAAAAAATGCTAAAAAATTGAAAAAAGGAGACTCCAGAAATATATTTAAAAAACACTTTATATAGTAATAAAACAGTGTACAATATAAAATCAGTAAAAATCGCTACGCGTTTCTCAGAGCTGACCACTCTGTTTCCTCAGGCAAAGTGCCTGAGGAAACAGAGTGGTCAGCTCTGAGAAACGCATTTTTAAATATATTTCTGGAGTCTCCTTTTTTCAATTTTTGAGCATTTTTTAACATCTTGGACTGTCCTTCACCGGAGTGGTATGTGCGCTGGGCCACTGCAATATACCCAGCTTGCTCCACTATTAGCACTATAGTGTGCTTTATACTTTGTGAGTATATCTCTGAAGGGTTAAGCTGGTGGGTACACACTTAGCTTACTGATCTGCACTAGGAGTCGCCCTCTGTATATCTTTCTATTTTTTCAGATGATTTTGGGAATCTACTAAGAGGAGCTGCCCTTGCATTCTGATGCACAGTCAACTGGGACACTGCTAAGTTTCCAGACTGCTCATCTAGGCATTATCTTTGCCTTAATTAAATGTGAGTATAAAATCTATATCTCATTTGATCTAATCCAATATATACTGGCTACACTAGGAGGCGCCCTTTCTTTTTGTTTCAAACTCACTTTCTCAATGACTTGCCACTTAAATGTTTTTACATTTTCATTGTGTTGAGTTATAAAGTGTGCTGCAAGTGCAGAACAGGGGGTGGAGGTAGAGATGTCATTTAAATGCTCCCTAATCCGTACTCTCACCTCCCTAGTGGTCATACCCACATACTGCATCCTGCATTCTATGCACTGAGCCATATAAATAACATATTTTGACCTACAATTGGTACAGCTGGTGGCTTCATAAACTCGTTGTGACACACATGACTGGAACTGTTTGGAGACTACTGCATGTCCACAAGCTTTAAAATTGACATTATTACATTTATAATGCCCCTTACACAATAGCCAGCTACTATGGTTTGGTTTTGTGGAGTTAACTGCACATAATGATACTTATGTTTATAAAAAGTATTTTATTTTTATATTTTATCAATTTTTAAAGTGTATTAATCTTTACAATTGTATCATGTTTTATGGTTCCTGCTTTAAGTCATAGCGATATCTAACTGTATTTATATGTAATAGATTGCTAATTGTATTAGTATATATGGTTTAATTTATCTCACCGATATGGAAAATCCCTATTATTAAATGTAATTGTATTCTTTCAAAACTTCTAATATTATAGACTTGAGCATACTATTACTAAACACCAGCGTTCAATATATATATATATATATATATTTGTATATTGATAACTAGTGATGTCATGAATAGTTCGCCGGCGAATAGTTCCCGGCGAACATAGCTTGTTCGCGTTCGCCGCGGCGGGCGAACATATACGATGTTCGGTCCGCCCCCTATTCGTCATCATTGAGGAAACTTTGACCCTGTACCTCACAGTCAGCAGACACATTCCAGCCAATCAGCAGCAGACCCTCCCTCCTAGACCCTTCCACCTCCTGGACAGCATCCATTTTAGATTCATTCGGAAGCTGTATTCTTAGTGAGAGGAGGGACAGTGTAGCTGCTGCTGATTTAATAGGGAAATCGATAGCTAGGCTAGTGTATTCAGTGTCCACTACAGTCCTGAAGGACTCATCTGATCTCTGCTGTAAGGACAGCACCCCAAAAAGCCCTTTTTAGGGCTAGAACATCAGTCTGCTTTTTTTTTTCTCTGTGTAATCTAATTGCAGTTGCCTGCCTGCCAGCGTGTGTGTCAGGCTCACAGCGTATACTGTGCCCACTTGCCCAGTGCCACCACTCATATCTGGTGTAACAGTAGTGTACATTTAAAAAAACAAAACACTTTTTTGACTGTGAAATAATAGCAGACAGCTGCCAGTACCCAAGATGGCCGCCAATAAGGCAGATGGGGAGGGTTAGATAGCTGTTTTGGGGGGGATCAGGGAGATTGGGGGCTAAGGGGGGATGCTACACCACAGCATATGTAAATATCCTAAAAAAACAAAAACAAATTAAAAACCTTTTATTTTAGTTCTGGCAGACTTTCTGCCAGTACTTAAGATTGCGGGGACAATTGTGGGGTGGGGGAGGGAAGGGAGCTGTTTGGGAGGGATCAGGGGGTCTGATGTGTCAGGTGGGAGGCTGATCTCTACACTAAAGCTAAAATTAACCCTGCAAGCTCCCTACAAACTACCTAATTAACCCCTTCACTGCTAGCCATAATACACGTGTGATGCGCAGCAGCATTTAGCTGCCTTCTAATTACCAGAAAGCAACACCAAAGTCATATATGTCTGCTATTTCTGAACAAAGGGGATCCCAGAGAAGTATTTACAACCATTTGTGCCATAATTGCACAAGCTGTTTATAAATAATTTCAGTGAGAAACCTAAAATTGCTAAAAAAAAAAAAAATTAAAATTTGATCGCATTTGGAGGTGAAATGGTGGCATTAAATATACCAAAATGGGCCTAGATCAATACTTTGGGTTGTCTACTACACTACACTTAAGCTAAAATTAACTCTACAAGCTCCCTACATGCTCCCTAATTAACCCCTTCACTGCTGGGCATAAAACATGTGTGGTGCGCAGTGGCATTTAGCAGCCTTCTAATTACCAAAAAGCAATGCCAAAGCCATATAAGTCTGCTATTTCTGAACAAAGGGGATCCCATAGAAGCATTTACAAGCATTTATGCCATAATTTCATAAGTTGTTTGTAAATAATTTCTGTGAGAAACCTAAAGTTTGTGAAAAAGTGAACAATTTTTTTTATTTGATCGCATTTGGCGGTGAAATGGTGGCATGGAATATACCAAAATGGGCTTAGATCAATACTTTGGGATGTCTTCTAAAAAAAAATATATACATGTCAAGGGATATTCAGGTATTCCTGACAGATATCAGGGTTCCAATGTAACTAGTGCTCATTTTGAAAAAAGTGGTTTTGAAATAACAAAGTGCTTCTTGTATTTATTTCCCTATAACTTGCAAAAAAAGCAAAGAACATGTTAAAATTGGGTATTTCTAAACTCAGGACAAAATTTAGAAACTATTTAGCATGGTTGTTTTTTGGTGGTTATAGATGCGTAACAGATTTTGTGGGTCAAAGTTAGAAAAAGTGTGTTTTTTTTCATTTTTTCCTCATATTTTATAATATTTCTAATAATAAATTATAAGATATGATGAAAATAATGGTATCTTTAGAAAGTCAATTTAGTGGCGAGAAAAATGATATATAATATGTGTGGGTACAGTAAATGAGTAAGAGGAAAATTACAGCTAAACACAAACACTGCAGAAATGTAAAAATAGCCCTGGTCCTTAAGGGAAAGAAATTGAAAAATGGCCTTGGTCCTTAAGGGGTTAAAAAAAACTAGAAATTTGACTGTGAAATAATAGCAGTCAGTTTCCTTCACTCGTGTGCATTTCAGGGCCTGCCAGGGCACAGTGTCACACCAGTGCAACTCATATCTGGTGTAACAGTAGTGTACATTAAAAAAAATAAAAAAAATTGACTGTAATAGATTGAATAGCAGTTAGTTGTCTGCAAGCGTGTGTGTCAGGCCTACAGCATCTACTCTGCCAACTTCTGCCAGTGCACAGTGCCACTCATATATATTGTCACAGTAGCTTGCACGCATAGTACCACTAATCGGAAAAAAAAATGATAGGCAGAGGCAGACCACCCCGCAGGGGCCGTCGTGGTCGTGGTGCTGTGATTCCCTTTGGCCCTAGAATAATGCCCAGTGTTCAGAGGCAACGTTCCCTGAACTCGAAAAGTTCTGAGGACATAGTTGACTGGCTAACACAGGACACCCAATCTTCTACAGCTTCCGCTCGGAACCTTGACGCACGATCCTCCTCCAGCTTAGCTTCGGGCACCTCTCAAGTTACCACTCGCCCGTCTGCCGCCACCACCAACACTAGCACCACAGCTGCTTCACTTGATCTGTCAGAGGAGTTATTTACACATCAGTTGGAAGAAATGAGTGATGCGCAACCATTATTGCCAGAGGATGTAGATAACAGGGATATGTCTCAGTCAGGCAGCATTACACACATGGACGTACGGTGTGATGATGATGATGTTGTACGCGCTGTGGGAGTTTGATCTGTCACTGTGAGGCGGGCGTAACCCTTACACTACCTGATCGATACAACATCATACCTGATATTTTAAAGCACGTTATTCCAAACAATTTAGGAATGTTAGGTGATTTATGCCCTTTATGGATTAAAACCAGACTCTGCATCAACTATGTAATTTTCCATGGGAGTTTTGCCATGGATCCCCTTCCGGCATGCCACAGTCCAGGTTTTAGTCCCCTTGAAACAACTTTTCCATCACTATTGTGGCCAGAAAGAGTCCCTGTGGGTTTTAAAATTTGCCTGCCTATTGAAGTCTATGGCGGTTCACCAGTTCGCCCGTTCGCGAACATTTGCTGAAGTTCGTGTTCGCCGTTCGCGAATCCAAATTTTTATGTTCAAGACATCACTTTTGATAACCATTCGATTTTGTATTAACATAGCTAATAAACAATCTCCTATAAAAGACTACATATCCCAGAATCCCATCTTAATACTGGCTACGATGACATAGCCGAAACTGGAAATGACACGCAATCTGGTAAACCGGAAGTGACACATCACCCGGAAGTCATGTAATTGTCACGTAATGATCCATAGAATATATTACTGAACACGGACTTATAATCCAGACCCTTCCGTTACACTTTGTCACTTTGGTTTTAAAATTCTACCATGAGGGGAAATTGACTCGTAATAATATGTCTGATACCGGAAGTGACCTAGTGATAAGAATGAATGGTCACCATTTTGTTTAAGGGCATCATAGGGTTCCTATGATAAATGTATTGGCAATTCTAGGCAGGAAACTACGCCTAAACTGATTGGTCATTATAGTCTATTTAAGTCATGTTATAAACAGCAGTTGACATCTTGAAAAAGGCCCGGTTTGGGGCCCGAAATGCATTGATATATACGTTAAAAGTAGTCACTGCTCAAGTCTAACATAGGGTAAGCCTATTTTCAACCAAATTTATATTTTACTTAGCAATATTGTATTATGTGATTTTTGTTTCCACAGGTACCTATTTCACTGGATCTCATTGGATCTCTGATAACCTTTTGGATCTTATCCACATTTTTTCACATTTTTATTTTAACTTATATTTTTATTTTTTGGACACATTCTCATCCTCATTAGGATTATATTTTTCTATTTGTATCCAGATATTTTTCTATTCACATCAGGATTTCACTTGGACATACAGGACACAGGACATTCCACATAGGACATTCGATAAGGATATCACAAACCACTAAGACATTCTTTATTACGTGGGACTTTTTCAATCACTTTATTATTATTTTCTACTCATTTGGTTATGTCCTCTAGCCTCTGTGGGCTAACCTACTCTAATGATTTTATTGTTGATTGTAGACAGTTTATATATATATATATATATATATATATATATATATAGGGTACCCTACTTTATATGTTGTAATAAATGCATTTTTAAGCATATTTTTTAAGTTGTTAATTTGATACTTCAGCCTTGGTTGGTGCTCGCTTTTTTATATAATTATTATTTTCTTTGAGTTTTAAGGGATCTCACTTTGGGAGCCTGTATTCTTTGAATGTTGGCTCTCACTTTGGGAGCCTGTATCCTTTGAATGTTGGCGCTGTATATATACATCTTTAAAACTGTGGTTAATTTGGTAATGTTTTGTTTTGTGCTTATTTTTTGTAAAATACATTTGACATTGAACATATTATTCCTTATGTATGTCCTACAAATATACTTTGCTACTATGTAGGTATATTTTGTTATATATTAGGGGTACTAACACTCATAACAAAATTATATTCATATCTTCAATTAGATACAGTCTTAACAATGGTCCCTGCGAGGACCAAAACGTTGACTGGACTAATGTAATCCTATGACGGATATCTTGCAAAAATAAAGTTGTAAATATTGGAAACTAAGACCTGTGAGTGCCTCTTTCTCCATTTGACTTTGTACGGAGAGCACCCAGGCAGATTAACAGTACAAGGAATGCTTGGAACACCGAAACAACATATACAGTGGATATAAAAAGTCTACACACCCCTGTTAAAATGTCAGGCTTCTGTGATGTAAAAAAATGAGACAAAGATAAATAATTTCAGAACTTTTTCCACCTTTAATGTGACCTATAAACTGTACAACTCAATTGAAAAACAAACTGAAATCTTTTAGGTAAAAGGAAATAAAAATAAAAAAATAAAATAATATGGTTGCATAAGTGTGAACACCATTTTATAACTGGGGATGTAGCTGTGTTCAGAATTAAGCAATCACATTCAAAATCATGTTAAATAGGAGTCAGTACACACCTGTCATCATTTAACGTGCCTCTGATTAACCCCAAATAAAGTTCAGCTGTTCTAGTAGGTCTTTCCTGACATTTTGTTAGTCGCATCCTACAGCAAAAGCCATGGTCCGCAAAGAGCTTCTAAAACATCAGAGGGATCTCATTGTTAAAAGGTATCAGTCAGGAGAAGGGTAAAAACGAATTTCCAAGGCATTACATATACCATGGAAAACAGTGAAGACAGTCATCATCAAGTGAAGAAAATATGGTGCAACAGTGACATTACCAAGAACTCTAAGTCCCTCCAAAATTGATGAAAAGATGAGAAGGAAACTGGTCTGGGAGGCTGCCAAGAGGCCTACAGCAACATTAAAGGAGCTGCAGGAATATCTGTCAAGTACTGGCTGTGTGGTACATGTGACAACAATCGCCCGTATTCTTCATACAGGGAGTGCAGAATTATTAGGCAAATTAGTATTTTGACCACATCATCCTCTTTATGCATGTTGTCTTACTCCAAGCTGTATAGGCTTGAAAGCCTACTACCAATAAAGCATATCAGGTGATGTGCATCTCTGTAATGAGAAGGGGTGTGGTCTAATGACATCAACACCCTATATCAGGTGTGCATAATTATTAGGCAACTTCCTTTCCTTTGGCAAAATGGGTCAAAAGAAGGACTTGACAGGCTCAGAAAAGTAAAAAATAGTGAGATATCTTGCAGAGGGATGCAGCACTCTTAAAATTGCAAAGCTTCTGAAGCGTAATCATCGAACAATCAAGCGTTTCATTCAAAATAGTCAATAGGGTCGCAAGAAGCGTGTGGAAAAACCAAGGTGCAAAATAACTGCCCATGAACTGAGAAAAGTCAAGCGTGCAGCTGCCAAGATGCCACTTGCCACCAGTTTGGCCATATTTCAGAGCTGCAACATCACTGGAGTGCCCAAAAGCACAAGGTGTGCAATACTCAGAGACATGGCCAAGGTAAGAAAGGCTGAAAGACGACCACCACTGAACAAGACACACAAGCTGAAACGTCAAGACTGGGCCAAGAAATATCTCAAGACTGATTTTTCTAAGGTTTTATGTACTGATGAAATGAGAGTGAGTCTTGATGGGCCAGATGGATGGGCCCGTGGCTGTATTGGTAAAGGGCAGAGAGCTCCAGTCCGACTCAGACGCCAGCAAGGTGGAGGTGGAGTACTGGTTTGGGCTGGTATCATCAAAGATGAGCTTGTGGGGCCTTTTCGGGTTGAGGATGGAGTCAAGCTCAACTCCCAGTCCTACTGCCAGTTTCTGGAAGACACTTTCTTCAAGCAGTGGTACAGGAAGAAGTCTGCATCCTTCAAGAAAAACATGATTTTCATGCAGGACAATGCTCCATCACACGCGTCCAAGTACTCCACAGCGTGGCTGGCAAGAAAGGGTATAAAAGAAGAAAATCTAATGACATGGCCTCCTTGTTCACCTGATCTGAACCCCATTGAGAACCTGTGGTCCATCATCAAATGTGAGATTTACAAGGAGGGAAAACAGTACACCTCTCTGAACAGTGTCTGGGAGGCTGTGGTTGCTGCTGCACGCAATGTTGATGGTGAACAGATCAAAACACTGACAGAATCCATGGATGGCAGGCTTTTGAGTGTCCTTGCAAAGAAAGGTGGCTATATTGGTCACTGATTTGTTTTTGTTTTGTTTTTGAATGTCAGAAATGTATATTTGTGAATGTTGAGATGTTATATTGGTTTCACTGGTAAAAATAAATAATTGAAATGGGTATATATTTGTTTTTTGTTAAGTTGCCTAATAATTATGCACAGTAATAGTCACCTGCACACACAGATATCCCCCTAAAATAGCTATAACTAAAAACAAACTAAAAACTACTTCCAAAACTATTCAGCTTTGATATTAATGAGTTTTTTGGGTTCATTGAGAACATGGTTGTTGTTCAATAATAAAATTAATCCTCAAAAATACAACTTGCCTAATAATTCTGCACTCCCTGTATAGTTAGTCCAATAAAAAAGTATCATTGCTCAATGCAATACTTTTGTTATTTTGATATATATATATATATATATATATATATATATATATATATATATATATATATATATATATATATATACATACATAATATATATATATATATATATATATATATATATATATATATATATATATATATATATATATATATATCTTTGATTAATTATAGGGCTGGTCTACAATTTTTCCAGGACTGCTTTTTATTCCCAGTCCGGCCCTGAACATATTCTTCTATCTGAAGAACATTGGAATGTGAAATATTAATATTTCATGTCAAGTTAGCACACTTAGCTAAAAGTGATCAGGTATGCGCAGCTTTTTTTTTTTTCAATTTTTAACACTTTTTCGAAGACAATGGGAGAATATGTTAACACAATCTTGTAACTTTAGCTTTTTTTCATGCATCGGGTTAGCAAGAGTTACATTTTTTTACTTTCTACATATAATATGCGCAGTATCCAATGCACGCAAAAAGTTGAAGATGAGCACAGTTAGTGCGTGAGTGGGAGCAATAATTAGCACTCCAATTGTAATCTAGCCCTTTATATTTATTTTGTCAAAAACATACTGTAGACAAAAATCTCTGGACCAGGTTATTTTTAAGCATTCTGGGTTTTTTTTACTTTGGGCATTTTGTTTTTAGTTTACAAGGTTAACCCATGAATCGTGAAAAAGATGCATAGACCAAGAACACTGATTCTCTTTTTTTGTTTTAATTTCTATTCATTTAATAAACACATATACTAATTCAAGTGTCCTCTATTGAACAACAATCACATAAAACACACAAATATAAACACACAATGCAAACACTAAATGCAACAGAAAATATTAACTAAGTTTATTACCTTCAGTAATAAAAGTGTTTTACCTAATTGATTATTACAGATAATTCATTCTGTTACCAATAGTGTCTCTTCAACGTTTGCAATAACCTACTGGTTGAACTGTTTGTAAATTACAAGCAAAAACACTTAACCTAATGTATCCTACATTTCTACATGTGGACATCTGAATACACTTGATTCATTTACATCTATCTCAAACCCTTTAAAATACCATATTAAAAATAGAAGAGACAATCACCAATTATTTTTCCTAGTAAAATGAATATCATGTACACAACTGGTAAAATATTGCTCAATTAACTACTTCCACCAAAGGGATTTCTTTGATAACAATAATTACTTAAATAGAAATTTCATTGGCTGTAACTGTTTTACAGCTATTACTGTTTCTTTAATAATGTAGGATGACAACGAGAACATTTTTTCATTAGACTCTAGCATTCCCATGACATATAAGGCTAAAGAAGAAAAAATGGAATTGCTTTAACCTTTACAGTACTTTGAATTATAGGAATATGTTGAAAGGTTATTTTATATATTGTAACTAATAAATTAAATAAAGAAAGACTTATTAGTAGAATTTGCTTATTAAGTGCAGTAAAGTTATTTTAAAATGAAACTAATAATTTTGAACCAATAATACAGTGAACTATTGGCATCTGCTTGCTTCTGCTTCAGGAAGTTTTGCAGTTGTTCTGACCCTGTGAAGGACATTGACATTTTGTTGATTCTGTTTTTGTACATTTTTCATGGCTTTGAATACGTTTTCAAAATAAACTGAGATGCCAGAGATATTTACAACAGCAGGAAGCTATTGCCAGCTGCTTATAAATGCTAGCAAATGTTTACAATTAAAAAATAATGATTCCTTTGAAAAACTTAGGGATACTGTACATCAAAAAAGTTTTTTTAAATGCAAATCTTATCTTGCTTTTTAGTCAAAAAATTCAGCATGAATAATGATGAATTAATCCTTTGTATGGAGGGGTTCAAAACAAATGTTCTGCTCTAAACTATTGTGCACGGTTTCAAAATTTTACCTTGTATGATTTTATTATAATTATACTGGATGTATAGCAAACCAACATATTGTGAAACACTATCAACAGGGATACAATATACATTTCTTAAAAATAAGACAGCATATATGTTAACATTCTATTACTAAATAATCAGTGGTACTTCAATAAAATCATACAATCTAGATTGGGGCTATGGGGCCAAAGCATGAGGGGACTGCTTGATAAAGCTTTGTCTGGTCATTCCCATGCCATGTATGGTAGATGCATGTTGGAGATTGGAAGAGCCTTATTGTATATAGGGGATAACTGCACAAGGAGAATCAATTTAAGGTCTGTTTTGTGATATCCAAATAGCTCCCATGATAAATACTTTGAAAAAGGCAAACTTATATGATGCTAAACTAATATTGTCAATAGGCTTGGTCACTTCCTGACAACTTTTCATTAAGCAAGTTTCCATCACAGCATATAAATTATAGACCTTCAATTTGGCAAAATGTGATTCCATTTCAGATGCATATTCCCCAACTGTGCATAATCTATTATTGATCAGCACCTTAAACATGTGCAAATTAGTTTTTCTAATCAATATGAATATAGCTTTGAAGTTTAGTAATAAATACTATTAGGTGTCTGAGATACTTAACAATACCATCAAAGGAAGTTTTGATTAGCCCCTAATATGCCTCAATTTAAAAAATATATATATGCTTGTAAATATCAGAACGTTTTTGCTATGCTAAGACATTTTAATATTGCTGGGGCAACACAATTAATAATAAAAGATGACCTCAATGGTATGGAACCTATATCTTTCAAGATTTCCATAATCACAAAGCTATACCTAAATATCAGATCAGAAATAACAATTGTTTTGTCCTCTTAAAAACATGTACATTATGTGTTATGAAGTCTGATGATTCTTCATCAAGGGTGAAGATCAAGGACAATCACATTTATACATTTGTGTACTTTAAAATTGGCACAGAACATTTATTTTTAAAGAAAAGTCATACAATCTGCAAACACAATTACACTTCATTTTGGCTTTATATGGTAATAAATTAATATTTTTTTAAGACACCTAGAATTACTCAATAAAACAATTTTGACAGGGAATAGCTGTAAAGTGCAATATTATTATTATTATTATTCTTTATTTATAAAGTGCCAACAGATTCCGCAGCGCTGTTCATAGGTAACAAAGATAAAAGGACAGTACAATATGAGACACCAGACAAAATTTAACAAACAAATACAGGAGGAATTGGGAGCCCTGTTCCCATGGGAACTTACAATCTAAATGGGTAGGAGGGTGAGAAACAGGAGGTGGGGACTGCAAAGGTGGGAGTGATGTTAGTGTGAAGTTAGATGAGGGCAACTAGATGAGGGCAAATATTAGGCAAGTGGAATTCATTAGTTACTGATTTGGTTATAGGCTTCCCTGAACAAGAAGGTCTTTAGGCAGCGTTTAAAGGAGGAGAGGTTGGGGGAAAGTCTGACAGCACGAGGAAGTGCGTTCCAGAGGGTTGGTGCCGCACGAGAGAAGTCCTGTAGTCTAGCATGAGAGGAGGTGATGATAGAAGAGGCAAGGAGTAGTTCGTTGTTGGATCTTAGGGGACGGGCTGGAGTATATTTGTTGATGAGTGAGGACAGGTATGGGGGGGCTGCATTGGTAAGGGCTTTGTAGGTCAAAGTGAGAATTTTTAATTTAATTCTGCTGTGAATGGGGAGCCAGTGAAGGGACTCACAAAGGGGTGCGGCATATACAGAGCGTCGGGAGAGGTGGATTAGCCTAGCAGAGGCATTTAGGATGGATTGAAGGGGGGAGAGGCGGGAGAGAGGAAGGCCAGTTAGTAGGTTGTTACAGTATTCAAGCCGGGAAATTACTAGGGAATGGATTAGCTGTTTAGTAGTTTCAGCGCTCAGAAAAGGATGGATTTTGGAGATATTGCGTAGGTGGTTGCGACAGGATGAAGAGAGCGATTGGATGTGGGGTATATATAATATTCAGCTTTAATTATGAAACATAATGTGTGAAGACAAATATTAATTTCAAACAGATTTATTATAATCTGAATTTTAAAGGCTATATAGGAACAGCTCTGAATGGTCATTAGCCTGCAACACACCATCTCTAAATTAGAAGTTCAACATTTTGTAGTATGCTTTAATGTTTTTATTTTTGCTTTTATTTATTTGAAATAATGAAATTTCTCGTTCCCTTGCTGTACCTGTGTATTCTCTATATTAATACCTTGCTATTTAATGTATTTTAATGTATTTATTTTTAATAAATTCTTTTTTAAGGTGAATGGACTATCTAATTCAAAACATTCTTGGATTAAATAATGAAAAAAATGTGTGGCATTATTAGTATTTTTCATGTAATTAATTCAATGTATCTTTGTTTTTGTTTCTCTCTAGAGGTGATCACAGATAAGACGTTAAACAAAAATGTTATAGTGTAAGGTTGGGTTACCATAGCAACAAACTTTTTATGGAGTTTTTTTTTTAGAAATCCGGCATCGGATGGAAGTGTTAACACAATGATAACTTACACATACACAAAAAGAACAACCATTCATTGCACAATATTTTTCAATGGAAACCTGATACTAAAATTGAACCATAAACTACTTTTAGCTGTCCGCTGCTTCTGTAGTTTACGGCTACATTTTACAGACTCAATAGAAACAAGTCCTTAGTTTAGGAAGTTTATGGTGAAGAAAGTACTGAAAATTCAAACACTACAAGGTTAGAGGGTTATGTGAAGCCTTCAGTCTGACTCCCTTATTCTACATTCAATTCCTGTGACATCTATCTGTCTCAGGTTACATTTTATATCTCTCAGGTTAATCCCCTATACAAATATCCACATGTTAAAACAATGACAACCACCTTAGAAGGGATTATGTTAGAAAATGCTGTTTCAGATCAATATAAAATGTGTGTGGAGTGGGCTATATATATATAGTAAACACACTCTGTTATCCCGCTACTCCAGAAAGAGGACTTGAAAAATATATGTTAAAAATTAAGTTTAAATTTTATTTGTAGTTAAAAGTTAAAACATGAAAAAACAATCACAGGCCTGCAACGAGATGTTCAGGACTAAAAAAGCCAAAAATGTTTCGGGCCAAATCTTAGCCCTTGTTCACTGGCATAGTTTGTGTCCACACCTACTAACACTATTTAAAGGTAAAGGATTAGAGTAATTGCAGGCACCTGTATTTTATTAACCCCCTTATAGGCGGGGACCTGTGTCAAAAAATATTTTTCATATATAGCTAAATAGAAAAATAGACTTAATATTTGAAGAATAATACCTACTATTCACAACTTCACATTAGATGTGTATTTTATATTTTATGTCAAAAGTACACTTAGAAAAGACTTGAAATTTTGAATTCAATAGAATAAATCTAGATCCATAATGGAGTTTAGACCAGAGGGGTCTTTTGTTTGTAAATTAAAAATCCAAAACACCACCCTCTGGTCCAAACGTCTCTCCCTGTCTCCCCCTCTTCTATGTCTCGGCACATGGTCTATGCCCTGTACAGTTAATAATGAGTCATCCAAATTATGTATATATATATATATATATATATATATATATATATATATATATATATATATATATATATATATATATATATATATATATATACGTCTAAGTATATACTCTGCAATACTCTTGTTATTTTGATATATATATATGTGTGTGTGTGTATTTATGTATGTACATGTGTATATATATATATATATATATATATATATATATATATGTTTATATGTGTATACATGTATGTATATACATATATAAATAAATATACATGTATATACACTTATATGCACATATATATGTAGAGAGAGAGAGAGAGAGAGATCATATCCCTTTTAATCCTTATACAAATGTTTTATTAATATTTATATAAAAAATTTTATCAGATAGTGAATTTAAGTGTGTAACACTTTATTTTAATATATTTATGTTGTTAAACAATTTTAAAACAATTTTAATCAACACATTTTATTCTTTTATCAAATTTGCTCATTCTCTTGGTGTCGTTTGTTAATGGAGAAGTGATGCACTCCTGGGAGCTAGCTTAAAGACGTGTGTATTCGGTCACTCAAGAAATTTGGCTTTTATTGGAGCCTGATTTGTTCTCCTGAAAGTACAACACACTAAGATCTGGATTTGCACAGATCTTAGTCTTTTGCACTTTCACAATAACATATCTGCCTCGATTGGACACCTTCCTCTGTTTTTGGGAGCTAATGAAACTGGTGAACACATCAAGTGAGGCAATGACAATAAGAATGTGCAGCAACCAACCAGCAGCTAGCTCTATTGAATAAAAGAGGCAAATTGGAAAGTTGTTTAAAAACTCTACACGCTATCAGATTCATGAAAGTTGAATTTTGAGTTCACTGTTCCTTTAATAAAAGTGAATAAATGCATTGAATGTATTATCAAAATAAAAGACAAACTGAATTACATAGCTATTTAATTTGGCACCAACATTTGCAAAGGAAAAGTAAGCTCTTGCTAAAAACAAAGAACAACTTAATGATTTTTCATTTGATCAATTAATTAGAACTAAAAATTAATTACCACTCACTTGTGCCTTTTATCACTGAAATGCCAATAACATTACAGAGAAATCCTGCTTTTTTCAAATGTATACAGATTCAATAACATAACATAAGAACACATGTTTGCAACCTTAAAACTGTCAAGAATGAGTTTCTAGCTTACTATCTGAAATAATGATTCTGCATTTCAGGAACAGTAAATTATTTTATTCACAGTTTTACATTGCTTTTTCATTTTTAAACATAATGATATCAACATTAATCATGGTGTTTATTCCAATGATAAATCATCCCATGCATGTTATCTGAAATTTAGCTAATAATTTTAAACTTAGTGCCCAATTGTCATTATTTTAAAAACCACTTCACTTCCAATTAAAAAGATTTACTCAATGAAGTGTTTGACATTTACCTTTTAAAGGGACAGTTTAGTCAAAATTAGACTTTCATGATTCATATAGGGCATGCAATTTTAAACAACTGTCCAATTTTCTTTTATCATCAAATTTGCTTTGTTACCTTGGTATTCTTTGTTGAAAGCTAAACCTAGGTAGGTTCATATGGTAATTTCTAAGCCATTGAAGGCTGCCTCTTATCTCAGTGCATTCTAACCATTTTAGCACAGCTAGACAGCACTAGTTCATTGGGTGTCATATAGATAACATTGTGCTCACTACCGTGGAGTCAGCACTGATTGGCTAAAATGCAAGTCTGTCAAAAGAACTGAAATAAGGGGATAGTCTGCAGAGGCTTAGATACAAGGTAATAACAGAGGGAAAAGTATATTAATATATGTTGGTAATTAAAAATTGGGGAATGGGTAATAAAGGGATTATCTAATTTTCTTTCATGTAATTGGCAAGAGTCCATGAGCTAGTGACATATGGAATATACAATCCTACCAGGAGGGGCAAAGTTTCCCAAAGCTCAAAATGCCTATAAATACACCCCTCACCACACCCACAATTCAGTTTTACAAACTTTGCCTCCTATGGAGGTGGTGAAGTAAGTTTGTGCTAAGATTTCTCCGTTGATATGCACTTCTCAGCATTGTTGAAGCCCGATTCCTCTCAGATTACAGCGAATGTCAGAGGGACGTGAAGGGAGTATCACTTATTTGAATACAATGATTTCCCTAACGGGGGTCTATTTCATAGGTTCTCTGTTATCGGTCGTAGAGATTCATCTCCTACCTCCCTTTTCAGATCGACTATATACTCTCAATTTACCATTACCTATACTAATAACTGTTTTAGTACTGGTTTGGCTATCTGCTATATGTGGATGGGTGTTTTTTGGTAAGTATGTTTTTTATTACTTAAGACACCTCAGCTATGGTTTGGCACTTTATGCATTTATATAAAGTTCTAAATATATGTATTGTACTTATATTTGCCATGAGTCAGGTTCATGCATTTCCTTCAGCTGACTGTCAGTTTCATATTTGGGGAATTTAAACATTTTAAGAAATTTATTTCTTACCTGGGGTTTTAGTTTTTTTTTCAATTGACTACTTCTTGCTATTGCGGGTATTAGGCCTGCGGGTGCGTCAAATGCTAAACTTTATTGCGTCATTCTTGGAGCAAAATTTTTTTTGGCGCAGAAAAAGACGTTTATGACGCAACTTCGTCATTTCCGGTGTCATACATGATGCCGAGACCTTTCACATGGCTGCGTCATTAGTGACGCAAGTGTGTCATTTCCAGTTATTTTTGGCGCCAAAAAAAGTTTAAGTTACGTTGTGTGTCATACTTGGCGCCAAATTTTTTTCATTATTTCAATACCCCATTGATGTTTGCCTCTTGCTTTTTTCTCTATCAGAGGCCTATGATTTTGCATTTTTTCCCATTCTTGAAACTGTCATATAAGGAGATAGATAATGTTGCTTTATATGTTGTTTTTTCTCTTACATTGAGCAAGATGTCCCAATCTGATCCTGCCTCAGAAGTTTCTGCTGGAACATTGCTGCCTGACATCGGTTCTACCAAAGCTAAGTGAATTTGTTGTAAAAGTGTAGAAATTATTCCACCAAATGTCATTTGTAATAGTTGTCATGATAAACTTTTACATGCAGATAGTGTTTCCATCAGTAATAGTACATTACCAGTTGAAGTTCCTTCAACTTCTAATGTAGATGATTTACCTGTAAATTTTAAAGAATTTGTTTCTGATTCTATTCTAAAGGCTTTGTCTGCATTTCCACCTTCTAATAAACGTAAAAGGTCTTTTAAAACTTCTCATTTAGCTGATGAAATTTCAAATGACCAGCAACATAATAATTTATCCTCTTCTGATGAGGATCTATCTGATTCAGAAGATCCTTCCTCAGACATTGACACTGACAAATCTACTTATTTATTTAAAATAGAGTATATGCATTCTTTATTAAAAGAAGTGTTAATTACTTTGGATATTGAGGTAACCAGTTCTATTGACGTTCAGTCTAATAAACGTTTAAATGCTGTTTTTACATTTTTCCTATTCCTGAGGCTATTTCTGATATGATTTCTAGGGAATGGAATAAGCCAGGTACTTCTTTTATTCCTTCTTCAAGGTTTAAAAAATTGTATCCTTTATCAGCAAAATCTATAGAGTTTTGGGAAAAAATCCCCAAAGATGATGGGGCTATTTCTACTCTTGCTAAACGTACCACTATTCCTATGGAAGATAGTACTTCCTTTAAGGATCCTTCAGATAGGAAGCTTGAATCCTATCTAAGGAAGGCCTATTTATATTCAGGTCATCTTCTCAGACCTGCTATTTCTTTGGCTGATGTTGCGGCTGCCTCAACTTTTTGGTTGGAGAATTTAGCGCAACGAGAATTGGATCCTGACATATCTAGCATTACTCGCTTACTGCAACATGCTAATAATTTTATTTGTGATGCCATTTTTGATATTATCAAAATTGATGTTAGATCCATGTCTTTAGCTTTATTAGCTAGAAGAGCTTTGTGGCTTAAATCTTGGAATGCTGATATGACATCTAAATCTAGATTACTATCTCTTTCTTTCCAAGGTAATAATTTATTTGGTTCTCAGTTGGATTCTATTATTTCAACTATCACTGGAGGAAAAGGAGTTTTTTTGCCTCAGGATAAAAAACCTAAGGGCAAATCTAAGGCTTCTAACCGTTTTTGTTCCTATCGTCAGAATAAGGAACAAAAACTCAATCCTCCTCCCAAGGAATCTGCTTCCAGTTGAAAGCCTTCCTCAAATTGGAATAAATCCAAGCCATTTAGGAAACCAAAGTCTGCCCCTAAGTCTGCATGAAGGTGCGGCCCTCATTCCAGCTCAGCTGGTAGGGGGCAGATTAAGGTTTTTCAAGGATTTTTGGATAAAATCTGTCCAAAATCATTGGATTCAGAGCATTGTTTCTCAAGGGTATCGAATAGGATTCAAAGTAAGACCTCCTGTGAGATTTTTTCTCTCACGCATCCCTGTAAATCCAGTAAAAGCTCAGGCTTTTCTGAAGTGTTTTTCAGACCTGGAGTCTTCAGGGGTAATCATGCCAGTTCCTCCTCAGGAACAAGGTTTGGGGTTTTATTCAAACCTATTCATTGTACCAAAGAAAGAAAATTTGTTCAGACCAGTTCTGGATCTGAAAATGTTGAATCGTGACTATAAGGACTATTCTGCCTTTTGTTCAGCAAGGATATTATATGTCCACAATAGACTTGCAGGATGCATACCTTCATATTCCAATTCATCCAGAACACTATCAGTTTCTGAGATTCTCTTTTCTAGACAACCATTACCAATTTGTTGCTCTTCCATTTGGCCTAGCAACAGCTCCAATAATCTTTTCAAAGGTTCTGGGTGCCCTACTATCTGTAATCAGAGAACAGGGTATTGCGGTGTTTCCTTATTTGGGCGATATCTTGGTACTAGCTCAGTCTTTACATACTGCAGAATCTCACACAAATCAACTAGTGTTGTTTCTTCGGAAAAATGGTTGGAGGATCAATTTACCAAAAAGTTTCTTGATTCCTCAGACAAGGGTCACCTTTTTAGGCTTCCAGATAGATTCAGTGTCCATGACTCTGTCTCTAACAGACAAGAGACGTTTAAAATTGGTAGCAGCATGCCGGCACCTTCAGACTCAGTCATTCCCTTCAGTGGCTATGTGCATGGAAGTTTTAGGTCTCATGACTGCAGCATCGGACGCGATCCCCTTTGCTCCTTTTCCCATGAGACCTCTACAGCTTTGCATGCTGAATCAATGGTGCAGGGATTATACAAATATATCACAATTAATATCCTTGAATCCCAATGTACGACACTCTCTGACATGGTGGATAGATCACCATTGTTTGGTTCAAGGGGCCTCTTTTGTTCGGCCAACCTGGACTGTGATCTCAACAGATGCAAGTCTTTCAGGTTGGGGAGCTGTTGATCTCTGACAGCACAAGGGGTTTGGAAATCTCAAGAGGCAGGATTACCAATAAATATTTTAGAACTCCGTGCAATTCTCAGAGCTCTTCAGCTTTGGCCTCTGCTAAAGAGAGAACGTTCATTTGTTTTCAGACAGACAATATCACAACTGTGGCTTATGTCAATCATCAGGGTGGACTCACAGTCCCCAAGCTATGAAAGAAGTATCTCGGATACTTACTTGGACGGAATCCAGCTCCTGTCTAATCACTTCGGTGCATATCCCAGGTGTAGACAATTGGGAGGTGGATTATCTCAGCCGCCAGACTTTACATCCAGGGGAGTGGTCTCTCCATCCAGATGTGTTTTCTCAGATTGTTCAGATATGGGGTCTTCCAGAGATAGATCTCATGGCCTCTCATCTAAACAAGAAACTTCCCATACACCTGTCCAGGTCCAGAGATGTTCAGGCGGAAGCAGTGGATGCACTGACACTTCCTTGGTGTTATCATCCTGCTTAAATCTTCCCGCCTCTAGTTCTCCTTCCAAGAGTGATCTCCAAAATCATCATGGAACAGTCTTTTGTGTTGCTGGTGGCTCCAGCATGGCCACACAGGTTTTGGTATGCGGATCTGGTGCGGATGTCCAGTTGCCCGCCTTGGCCACTTCCGTTACGGCCGGACCTACTATCTCAAGGTCCGTTTTTCCAACATTATCTCAAATCATTAAATTTGAAGGTGTGGAAATTGAACGCTTAGTTCTAAGTCATAGAGGTTTCTCTGACTCAGTGATTAATACTATGTTACAAGCTCGTAAATCAGTCTCTAGAAAGATTTATTATAGAGTTTGGAAAACATACATTTCATGGTGTTCTTCTCATAAATTCTCCTGGCATTCTTTTAGAATTCCTAGAATTTTACAGTTCCTTCAGGATTTGTCTGCAAGTTCCTTGAAAGAACAAATCTCTGCTCTTTCTGTTTTATTTCACAGAAAGATTGCTATACTTCCTGATATTCACTGTTTTGTACAGGCTTTAGTTCATATTAAGCCTGTCATTAAATCAATTTCTCCTCCTTGGAGTTTTAATTTGGTTCTGAAGGCGTTACAGGCTCCTCCATTTGAGCCTATGCAGTCTTTGGACATTAAACTACTTTCTTGGAAAGTGTTGTTCCTTTTGGCTATCTCTTCTGCTAGAAGAGTTTCTGAGCTATCTGCTCTTTCTTGTGAGTCTCCTTTTCTGATTTTTTATCAGGATAAGGCAGTTTTGCAGACTTCTTTTCAATTTTTACCTAAAGTTGTGAATTCTAACAACATTAGTAGAGAAATTGTTGTCCCTTCCTTATGTCCTAATCCTAAGAATTCTTTGGAGAGATCCTTACATTCTTTGGATGTGGTAAGAGCTTTGAAATATTACGTGGAAGCTACTAAAGATTTCAGGAATACTTCCAGTCTATTTATTTTATTTTCTGGTCCTAGGAAAGGTCAGAAGGCTTCTGCTAGTTCCTTGGCTTCTTGGTTGAAACTTTTGATTCATCAAGCTTATTTGGAGTCGGGTCAGACCCGTCTCAGAGAATTACAGCTCATTCTACTAGATCAGTTTCCATTTTGTGGGCTTTTAAGAATGAAGCTTCAGTTGATCAGATTTGCAAAGTGGCGACTTGGTCCTCTTAGCATACATTTACTAAATTCTACCGTTTTGATGTATTTGCTTCTTCGGAAGCAGTTTTTAGTAGAAAAGTTCTTCAGGCAGCTGTTTCAGTTTGATTCTTCTGCTTTTGATTTAAGTTTTTTTCTTTCAAAGATGAAATAAACTTATTTTTGTTTTGGGTTTTGGATTAATTTTTCAGCGGAATATGGCTGTTATTATTTTTATTCCCTCCCTCTCTAGTGACTCTAGAGTGGAAGACTCCACATCTTGGGTATTGATATCCCATATGTCACTAGCTCCTGGACTCTTGCCAATTACATGAAAGAAAACATAATTTATGTAAGAACTTACCTGATAAATTCATTTCTTTCATATTGGCAAGAGTCCATGAGGCCCACCCTTTTTATGGTGGTTATGATTTTTTGTATAAAGCACAATTATTTCCAAATTTCCTTTGTTGATGCTTTCTACTCCTTTCTTTATCACCCCACTGCTTGGCTATTCATTAAACTGAATTGTGGGTGTGGTGAGGGGTGTATTTATAGGCATTTTGAGGTTTGGGAAACTTTGCCCCTCCTGGTAGGATTGTAAATCCCATATGTCACTAGCTCATGGACTCTTGCCAATATGAAAGAAATGAATTTATCAGGTAAGTTCTTACATAAATTATGTTTTTATACAATAAACATTCTGGAGACTGTCCCTTAAAGTATTATTATATTTCTAAAAGTTATTTGGCAACAGGCATAGCAAAGTTTGGTTTTGGAAGTTGTCATTGTTAACACATGAATAAATAAATGTCTATTAGTCTTGTGTGCTAGCTATAAACTTAAAGGGACAGTCTACACCAGAATTGTTATTGTTTTTATAACACAGTTATATAAATACATGTTTTACCTCTGTGATTACTTTTTATCTAAGCCTTTGCAAACTGCCCCCTTATTTCAGTTCTTTTGACAGACTTGCATATTAGCCAATCAGTGCTGACTCCCAGGTAACTCCACGTGCGCGAGCACAGTTATCTATATGACACATATGAACTAACACCCTCTAGTGGTGAAAAACTGTCAAAATGTATTCAGATAAGAGGCGGCCTTCAAGGTCTAAGAAATTAGCATATGAACCACCTAGGTTTAGCTTTCAACTAAAAATACCAAGAGAAGAAAGCCATATTGGTGATAGAAGTAAATTGAAAAGTTGTTTAAAATTGCATGCCCTATCTGAATCATGAAAGTTTATTTTGGACTAGACTGTCCCTTTAATTGCACAATCTACTTCTATTGTTTACATTATTCTTTTGGTATCCTTTGTTGAAAAGCCTACCAAGTAGGCTTAGCAGCAGTAATGCAATGTTAGAAACTAGCTAATGATTGTTGGTTGCACATATGCCTCTTACTCAATGCGTTCAGCGAACACCCAGTAGTGCGTTGATGCTCCTAACCCTACCAAGGTTTACAATTCAACAAAGGATACCAACAGAATAAAGCACATTTAATACTAGAAATAAATTAGAAAATTGCTTAAAATGTAATTTTGACTTTACTGTCCCTTTAAAAAGTACATGCATGTTATGTTAAAAAGAATAGAAGTTTGGCATTGCATTAAATATAATTAACATATGGTTTAGTAAAATGAAAATTTGTATCTTGTGGTTAAAGGAGCATGCATATATATGCAAGTGATGCATACATTTTAACACATCTCTCTTTTACACATAGAATAACAAGGAAATCATTTGTTTTGCATTGTAGGTATAGTTTATACAGTATTTCATTTTAAACATATCTTAGTGTTGCAGAGTCACTTGGTTATAATGAAAGGTAAATGTGAGATAAAATATTACAAAAGGTTATAATCACAATTGCATGCTGCATTACGAAGGTGTTAAACAAAAAATACTATACACAATTTATGACAGTGACCCCAAAACAATGAAAAAGAGTATATACTTTAAACACACAATTATTTGTTTTCAAATTTGAAAAGCTTTAATTCATGTCACAATTACATATTCCCTGTAATGTCTCTTGAAACCATAAGTGCCTTTTAAAAGTATATGTTATGGCTGTTTGACATGCTAGATGAATTGGCTTTGAAAGAATGTCATTTATAATCATTTGGAACAGTGACTGAAATTGTTCATTGTGAGATAAAGAGTGTTTCGCGCAACCATAATTTATTACTAGATTCATTATAGTGTGGGTTTTATATGTATGTACTGCAATGTTCAGGCACTCTTTAGACTAGAGTGTAGTCTAAAATCTTAGCTTAATATTAGTTATTGTTTTTACAATCAAATGCCTGCCTGCATTACTCATCGATGAGAGTTTCTTACAGAGACTATGTTCAGCTTCGTGCTTATATTTGACTGCACCACAAAATTAAGTTCTTTGAACCTCGAATTACCTCCATGGTACTTTGCAAAGACAGGGCTTGCTCTCTCCATTATAAATAAAGCATTAAATATCAATTTGCATTATGAACAGTGATCCTGAATACCAGTGTCATGTGTTTGTTTGTAAACAGACTCAAATCTATACCGTATTTTCTTATTTTATCCATAAGTGTAGATTCCATTAAGCAGAACATTATTTTTTGCAAGTTTAACAAGATAGAAATACTATGCAAAAAAAATTAGAAACCACAACAGGATCTTCTATTACATAAACAGAATTATTAACAGAAAATAATGGATTTTTTACAATAGAAACATTAAATGATGTGAAAGATAAAGTAAAAGCCACAAGACCTTTATACTGAATGTCAATACAAGTAAATTAAGAGAAGGAGGTATGTCTGTGATGCAGCAGGTTGCTGAAAGGTCACGTATAATGGAAAGGGGAGATCATTTCATATGTTACATTGTAAAGGTCTCTCATTGGACACAGCCCACTTTTCGTTTGAAGCAGTAAGCTAGAAAAATTATGACGAGCAGTGAGTGGAAGTTAGAAAACGTTATAGAAGACAATTTTTAGTACTAAATAATATAGCATTGTAACAAGAATGAAGAAACTCATTGAGTCTTTACACTCTCAGAGTAATAAGTTACTGAACAAAGAAAGCAATGTATGTATTAAATAAGTATGAGGGTTAGATGAGTAGATGAGTTACAAAATTTCCCAGGGTGTAAAAATATAGATTTATAATTTGTATCATGATCATTGGGATTGCAAAAGCAATAGTTCAAATAGTCATTTAAATGAATGAATGAAGTTCAAGGGGTGGAAATTTCAGAAACACTAATGATGGAAGGAAAGATAGAAAACTCATAATAATGTATTTACTAGGTAAGACAAAAGCAAACTAGATGGTAAACAGCACTTGAGAATGTGTGTAGTAATACATATATGGTATATAAAAACATTTAGGATAAGCATATTAATAGCCAGAAATCAAACCTGGAAGAATAATGATCAATAGAGAGGATTGGAGGGCACAAAAAGTATGGCTGCTTGAAATTAAAATGGGGGATTTAGTAGTATGCTTGCAGTAAGGCCAATCTTTCATTTAAAGCTGATTTACTTAGATCTAAAGATAATGTACCAATTTAACACATTCTTTTTTCCCCTATAGTAAAGTAATTTTATTTCTAAACCGTGGAAGACGTGAGTAGTTTGATCAAAATTAAACCCAATGAAAGTGTATCTCATCCTGCAGATCGGAAATAAACTAAAGCATTAGTTAGAAATAATCATTCAAAGGGGAAACTTAATAATCTATAAGAACTAAGAAAGTCTGGGTTATTGAGTTACATAAAACAAACCTAATGCTTTCAGTATTTCCCTTCACAAAAATATGTTAACATCAGTAAATGAAAAGGTAGCATCAAAATGTTGCACTCAAATACTAAACATGAAATCACTGTTTAAATACTTAACGTTTAGAATATAAAATATTTAACAAGCCAGCCAAGGTCCCTCATGTTTTAAATAATGACTAGCTAGCTTTTTTAAAATACATTTGTTTTACAAAATTACTTTAACTATACTTCAGATATGTGTGAAATGCATGGAAAACATGTTAATAAAGTATTACACATTATATATATATATATATATATATATATATATATATATATATATATATATATATATATATATTTTATTATATTATATAACATATATTTTTATTGAAAAAAAATGTCTAAAAAGGATTTAAAATGTGGACTTGCAAAGGAGCGTACATCTGGCATGTGCAGGCACAGTCATGTTATATCCCTTATCAGTACTGTATAAGGAAGTTTACTATGAAATCTTGGTACTAGAACTAGTAACAGCAGCATCACTAGCAGTGAGTCTTATAAAGAGAGGAACTGAAAGTGTAGGTGCTGACTTGACATTGTTTAGCTCCAAGCTTAGTAGTATGATTAGTAGGGGGTCTGAGGTTACCATGCAGCCTCCCTGCACATGTCAACTCTTTAGTCTACTGCCAAAACCACCTATACCAGGGTTTACCCAGTGCCACCATAAGTACTACTGTCAGTTCCGCCACTCTACAGATTTCCTCTATATTTTAAAACAGTAGCCAGGTGGGTTTATCAGAATCAGAATGTTGTCTCCCAGCAGTAGCAGCAGCAGAAACAGGACAGACATTGCAGTATTATTAGATGATTCCATTGTGCAAACAAGTCAGGGAGAAGAAGAAATTATTGAGCAGATTTCCCCAGTCTCTGGCTTGGCTGATGAGGATATATTATTCTTACTTTCAGCATGTCTTCTATAGCTGCCCTTTACTCTGGCCCTTTACTCTGGACCAGGCAGAACTTGATTATGAGCTTGAGGAGATCGTGAAGGAGGAGATTCTGCAATAGAGGATGTGCATTGTGGGTTTTAGGCCAGGAGTCTCCATCTGCCTTGAGTTTCTTCATTGCCACCATCATCTCCAGTTGTAGACAAGCCAGTGCAACAGTGTCAACCACTTCCCACGTTGCCACCTCCACTAATAATGTATAATGAGCAAGGTTCTAAATATTTTGGTTCAAGTAGTCAGTGTATGGCTTGTAGCACAACCATTTTGTAAAAGAATTTCATCACTCACTCTAAAATAAGACAGCAATGCTGTATTGCATTAATGTCTAGAAACTACATTGGCATACCTGAACTATAAAACATAATTTATGTAAGAACTTACCTGATAAATTCATTTCTTTCATATTGGCAGGAGTCCATGAGCTAGTGACGTATGGAATATACAATCCTACCAGGAGGGGCAAAGTTTCCCAAACCTCAAAATGCCTATAAATACACCCCTCATCACACCGACAATTCAGTTTAATGAATAGCCAAGTAGTGGGGTGATAAAGAAAGGATTAAAAAGCATTTTGAAGAAATTTTGAATAATTGTGCTTTATACAAAAAATCATAACCACCATAAAAAGGGTGGGCCCCATGGACTCTTGCCAATATGAAAGAAATGAATTAATCAGGTAAGTTCTTATATAAATTATGTTTTCTTTCATGTAATTGGCAAGAGTCCAGGAGCTAGTGATGTATGGGATATCAAATACCCAAGATGTGGAACTTCACGCAAGAGTCACTAGAGACGGAGGGATAAAAAATAAGAACTTAAAATAGCAGCAGAAGAATCAAACTGAAACAGCTGTCTGAAGAATTTTTCTACCAAAAACTGCTTCAGAAGAAGCAAATACATCAAAATGGTAGAATTTAGTAAATGTATGCAAAGAGGACCAAGTCGCTGCTTTGCAAATCTGATCAACTGAAGCTTCATTCTTAAAAGCCCACAAAGTGGAGACTGATCTAGTTGAATGAGCTGTAATTCTCTGAGGCGGGGCTTGACCCAACTCCAAATAAGCTTGATGAATCAAAAGCTTTAACCAAGAGGCCAAGGAAAAAGCAGAGGTCTTCTGACCTTTCCTAGGACCAGAAAATATATCAAATAGACTAGAAGTCTTCCTGAAATCTTTAGTAGCTTCAACATAATATTTCAAAGCTCTTACCACATCCAAAGAATGTAAGGATCTTTCCAAAGGATTCTTAGGATTAGGACATAAGGAAGGGACAACAATTTCTCTGCTAATGTTGTTAGAATTCACAACCTTAGGTAAAAATTCAAATGAAGTCCACAAAACCGCCTTATCCTGATGAAAAATCAGAAAAGGAGATTCACAAGAAAGAGCAGATAGCTCAGACACTCTTCTAGCAGAAGAGATGGCCAAAAGGAACAACACTTTCCAAGAAAGTGGTTTAATGTCCAAAGAATGCATAGGCTCAAACGGAGGAGCCTGTAACACCTTCAAAACCAAATTAAGACTCCAAGGAGGAGAAATTGATGTAATGATTGGCTTAATACGAACTAAAGCCTGTACAAAACAATGAATATCAGGAAGTTTAGCAATCTTTCTGTGAAATAAAACTGAAAGAGCAGAGATTTGTCCCTTCAAGGAACTTGCAGACAAACCCCTATCTAATCCATCCTGGAGAAACTGTAAAATTCTAGGAATTCTAAAAGAATGCCAAGAGAATTTATGAGAACACCATGAAATGTAAATCTTCCAAACTCGATAATAAATCTTCCTAGAGACAGATTTACTAGCTTGTAACATAGTATTAATTACTGAGTCAGAGAAACCTCTATGACTTAATACTAAGCGTTCAATTTCTATACCTTCAAATTTAATGATTTGAGATACTGATGAAAAAATGGACCTTGAGACAGTAGGTCCGGCCTTAACGGAAGTGGCCAAGGTTGGCAACTGAACATTCTAACAAGATCCACATACCAAAAACTATGGGGCCATGCTGGAGCCACCAGCAACACAAACGATTGTTCCATGATGATCTTGGAGATCACTCTCGGAAGAAGAACTAGAGGCGGGAAGATATAAGCAGGTTGATAACACCAAGGAAGTGTCAGTGCATCCACTGCTTCTGCCTGAGAATCCCTGGACCTGGACAGGTATCTGGGAAGTTTCTTGTTTAGATGAGAGGCCATCAGATCTATTTCTGGAAGACCCCACATCTGAACAATCTGAGAAAACACATCCGGATAGAGAGACCACTCCCCTGGATGTAAAGTCTGATGGCTGAGATAATCCGCCTCCCAATAGTCTACACCTGGGATATGAACCAAAGAAATTAGACAGGAGCTGGATTCCACCCAAACAAGTATCCAAGATACTTTTTTCATAGCTAGGGGACTGTGAGTCCCACCCTGATGATTGACATATGCCACCGTTGTGATATTGTCTGTCTGAAAACAAATGAACAGTTCTCTCTTCAACAGAGGCCAAAACTGAAGAGCTCTGAGAATTGCACAGAGTTCTAAAATATTGATTGGTAATCTCGCCTCTTGAGATTTCCAAACTCCTTGTGCTGTCAGAGATCCCCAGACAGCTCCCCAACCTGAAAGACTCGCATCTGTTGTGATCACAGTCCAGGTTGACCGAATAAAAGAGGCCCCTTGAACTAAACGCTGGTAATTTAACCACCATGTCAGAGAGTGTTGAACATTGGGATTTAAGGATATTAATTGTGATATCTTTGTATAATCCCAGCACCATTGATTTAGCATGCAAAGCTGGAGATGTCTCATGTGAAAACGAGCAAAAGGAATTGCGTCCAATGCTGCAGTCATGAGGCCTAAAACTTCCATGCACATAGCCACTGAAGGGAATGACTGAGACTGAAGGTGCTGACATGCTGCAACCAATTTCAAACGTCTCTTGTCTGTTAGAGACAGAGTCATGGACGCTGAATCTATCTGGAAACCTAAAAAGGTGGCCCTTGTCTAAGGAATAAAAAAACTTTTTTGGTAAATTGATCCTCCAACCATTTTTTCAAAGAAACAACACAAGTTGATTTGTGTGAGATTCTGCAGAACGTAAAGACTGAGTTAGTACCAAGATATCGTCCAAATAAGGAAACACTGCAATACCCTGTTCTCTGATTACAGAGAGTAGGGCACCCAGAACCTTTGAAAAGATTCTTGGAGCTGTTGCTAGGCCAAATGGAATAGCAACAAATTGGTAATGCTTGTCTAGAAAAGAGAATCTCAGGAACTGATAATGTTCTGGATGAATCGGAATATGAAGGTAAGCATTCTGCAAGTCTATTGTAGACATATAATGTCCTTGCTGAACAAAAGGCAGAATAGTCCTTATAGTTACCATCTTCAAAGTTGGTACTCTTACATAACGATTCAAAATTTTCAGATGTTCTATTTTAAAATAACATTTTGTTAAATATGATTACAATATTAGAAAAGGATAAAACTAAGTTTACTATTAATATTGAGGCTACACTGTAACAAATGTGTTATTAATATACAACATGTTTAATAAGCTGAGAACTAAACATGATTGAAGTCAGCCCTTCTGAATGAAATGAATCATTTTCTACTGACCAGCTAAATATCTGATTAAATATATATATATTTATTAACCTTGAAATATATGATTAAAATATATATATTTATTTACCTTACATATTCCTTGACAACATTGTTGGTTGTAAATAAAGATATAAAAAAAGCCTTGTGGTGAGACTGCCTTCAAACACTGATTTCAGGACTTTATAACATCTCACAACCAATCTCGATCTAAAGGCGGATTCCATTTTAAAATATTACCTTTATCACAATGCTTTTATCATTGGGGCAAGAGTGTGCAATTTGAGGAAACTTTCCAATTTACTAATATTGCCCAACATATTTTTTCCTCTTGGTATCCTTTAATAAAACCTTTTCCATTACCAAATACATTGTAAGGCTTAAGAGGGTGCATGTGTCTTGATCACTTTATGGCAGCTGTATTTGAAAATTTTATAACAGTATCATAAACATTGTCTCAAATATAAGTCCCTGTATGCAAAAAAAAAATGATGAAACTTCAAAAGTTCTTTGTGAAGTTTATTGTATGTATAATGCAATGTTTCAATAGAACAATGCTGAAGGCCATGGTCAGCACCACAGTTATTTCTGTAAATGATAAACCTTCATCCAAAAGCAGCATTCAATGATTTTGCTAAATCTAGTTATCAGAGAACATTAATCATCTAATTTTTATTAACTACTAGTCCTAAACCCCGTTCACACGGGCCATTTTTCGCAGGGTACAGCAGTCCCAACCCTTGCACTCTCTCCCTGCCCCTCTCTTTTGCTCTCTCTCCCCCCTCTCTTTTGCGCTTTCTCTCCCCCTCTCTTTTGAGATCTCTCTCCCCCCTCTCTTTTGTGCTCTCTCTTCCCCCTCTTTTGCGCTCTCTCTCCCCCCATCTTTTGCACTCTCTCTCCCCTCTCTTTTGAGCTCTCTCTCTCACCCCTCTCTTTTGCGCTCTCTCTCCTCCTCTCTTTTGCGCTCTCTCTCTCTTCCCCTCTTTTGCGCTCTCTCAATCCCCCCTCTTTTGCGCTCTCTCTATCCCACCCTCTTTTGCGCACTCTCTCCTCCCTCTTTTGTGCTCTCTCTCTCCCCCCTATTTTGCGCTCTCTCCCCTCTATCTCTTTCTCTCCCCCCACTATCTCCCCCTCACTCTCTCCCCCCCTCTCTCTCTCTCCCCCTCTCTCTGTCTCTCTCCCTCTTTCCCCCACCTCTCCCTCTCCCCTCTCTCTCTCTCTCTCTCTCTCTCCCCCCTCTCTCTCCTTTCTCTCTCCCCTCTCTCTCCCTCTCTATCTCCCCCCTCTCTCTCTCACTCCCCTTCCCCTCTCTCTCTCCCTCCCCCTCCCCTCTCTCTCTCCCCCTCCCCTCTCTCTCTCCCTCCCCTCTCTCTCTCCCCCTCTCTCTCTCCCTCCCCTCTCACTCCCCCTCCCCTCTCTCTCTCACTCCCCCTCCCCTCTCTCTCTCCCTCCCCCCTCTCTCTCCCTCCCCCTCTCTCTCTCCCTCCCCCTCTCTCTCTCCCTCCCCCTCTCTCTCTCCCTCCACTCTCTCTCTCCCTCCCCCCTCTCTCTCCCCCCTCTCTCTCTCTCTCTCTCTCTCTCCTCCTCCTACCTCTCTCTCTCTCCTCCCCTCTCTCTCCTCCCCCTCTCTTTCTCTCCCCCCCCTCTCTTTTGATCTCTCTGTCCCCTTTCTTTTGCTCTCCCTCCCCCTCTCTTTTGCTGTCTCTCCCCCTCTCTTTTGCTCCCTCTCTTGTGCTCCCTTTATCTCCCCTCTTGATCTCTCTCTCCCCTCTTGATCTCTCTCTCTCTCACCTTTCTTATCTTTTCCCTACCCCCTCTCTCCCCTCTTTTGAGCTGTTTTGAGCTCTCACTGCACAGCATTTCACGGGCCGCCTGACCCCGCCCCTTCATGCTTGGCCACGCCCCTCACGGCCCTCGCGCTCGGTCATGCCCCCTTCACGCTCGGCCACGCCCCCAGCCTCGCTTGGTTCTGCTCGCACTGCAGAGCAGAGACTTAGGGACTCTCAAAGGCCAGGTGTGTTTGTCCTCGTGCTGTGCTGTCTACTGCGCATGACAGCTTCGGACAAACACACTTGGCCTTTTATTATATAGGATTAACTGGAAGTGTTGCAATGTGTCTGATTTTTTAAAAAAAAAAATGATTATTGCAAAAGGAATATGATTTCAGAGTAGAAAATATATGCTTTTGTTGTTTAAAACATTATTAGAAATAAACAATAAAATGAATGAGATCACCATACATTCTAATACCCATTTATTAGATAATATTTTATACTTCCATCTTATTATTAAAATAACACAGCTTATCAAAAAAAAAAGATTAAAATCCCCTTATTAAAAAAAATATGGCCCAGTGCAATATTGTGCTACTCATATACTTATAACAAACCTTGCACTTCAAAATGCTGATTTTATTCTAGATGACACAATAATACATTACTAATTAACTTGTAATCATTTTTAATATAAAATATGAAAAAGCCTCAGTGAGGTCTTCAAATTACATAATTTATTTCTAGTTTCACTTAATAAATGTAATTGCTGTATATAAAAACTTATATTAATCAGATTGTATAGTTATACAGAAAGTTAATAGAAATAGCTCACATGTCATTTAAAGTTAATGTAACTTACTGTAACTCATTCTTCAAGCCTGATTAGTTCCCAGTTTTTATTAAAGTCAAGAAGTGACCCACATTATGAATAGTGAATACATATTCAATTTTTTTTCTGATTAAATCAAGACAAAGGTGTATGAATTTGCATGATAACTTTGCTTAGCTTAACAAAAGCTAAATACTAATTTATACAAGAAGCAAACATTTAAAGAAAAAATGAAAAATTCCATATCTAATTAATTTTTTCCCCAAAGTTAATCATACTGACTGACAATCAGAAAGCAGAATACATTACACATGTTAGAGGTTGACTATAACATAATAAAAAATGGACACTTTTGACAGATGCTGACAAGTTTAAGGTACATTTAAGTGATAGTAAGAAAAGAAATGACATCTCACATGCTCACTATCTATATAACCTCTAGAAACCAACAATATATTGGGAAAGGTTAATCCTTATTGAACCTTGTTGGATTTTCAATCTATAGAAGTCATTTGAAATTCATCCTTGCTTCTTATTTCTTTTCATAGTATGTTACAGCCTCCTTGTTTATGATCAGTTTCCATAGCAAATCATCTTTAAATACTTCATTTAAAATACCAAAACTAAGTAAAAATCAATTTTAATCACAATTTTAAAACAGTTTCAGAAGTTACATTTTAGGAGGTGAATACCTACATTTTATATAAAATGTTGTAGTTGAAATAACATATTTTCATTATTTAGTTTGCCTCCTTTTAATGTAATTTAGCTATGAAAATTTAGCAATTTATAATTCTTAAAATCTTGAAATGCTTCCTGCTGACTAATCAATTCACTAACTTTGCTACATATCTGTACCTGATTGACTTTATAAGATAACTGCAAAACAGTGGCTAGCCTTAAAGGGACTTGAAATACAATTTTTTTCTTTCATGATTCAGATAGATTATACATTTTTAAACAACTTTCCAATTTACTTCTGTAATCAATTTTGCTTAATTCTCTTGGTATCTTTTATTGAAGGAGCAGCAATGCACTCCTGGGATTTTCTGGATTCTCAGTGAGCTGAACACATTTGTAAGCCACTTAAAACCGGCATAGAAGTTCAACCATCAATCAGCAGCTATCTCCAAGCCACTGAGCCTATCTAGATATGCTTTTAAACAAAGAATACCAAGGAAATTAAGCAAATTACACATTAGAAGTAAATTGGAAAGTCGTTTAAAAATGTATGCTCTATCTGAATCATGAAATAAACATTTTGGATTTCATTTCCCTTTAATTTATGTGGACTAAAGCCCAGATTGGCTTCTCCAAATAAGGGAAATGATTGGTGTGGATTGGCTATTACAAATAATTGCAGTAAAAATTATGTAAATTTGTTTTAAAAATACATTTGTTTTCTATGTACCCCAACTGTAGCACAAATAGTATTGTTCTTCTACATGATCACAAATAGAAAGCATGTGTATCTCTGGATTTCACAAACTTGTATCACATATGTTAATGAAGTAAATATATAGGAATCAAATATTTGTTTAATATTTTCGGAATGTAATATTTGCCAATATTACAACTGAGATTAATAAACACATAAAACACAGATATATAGTCTATTGATATTCATAATTATATGCAAGTGTGCTTTTTACAATAAACTCTTTTCTGCATGACGAGGAAAGTAATATTTATGGTACCATCTTTCTATTTTTAATAACTATTTCATACACAGTCTATCAGTTTCGTTTTACTGCGGCATACTTCAGTACGATGCACTTTACCTATGGCACAGTGGCACATTTATCTTACACTTGTCTCTGTGACACTTGGTCACAGTAATACACTTTCTTTGTTCATATCAGTGAATGCCAACTCCAGCCCTCATGTGTCACTAACAAGCCAGAATCTAAGGTTTTACCAATTTGAGGTGAATCAGTGATGGAACAGTGGTCTAACCTAGGCAGTGAAATACTCACACTCTGCCCTGTTAAGAGTGCTCGAGGGTAGAAATGAGAAACACAGCTTTCTTTGACATGCCATGTTTACAATAGCTACATCAGGAAAAAATAATGAAGGCCAATCCCTGGAGTACTCCTTGCCAATGCCCCAAGTACCCCAGGGGTAAATGTACCACAGGTTGAGAAACTAGGTTGTAGATGATCCATTTATATAACCCATCTAGGAGGGTTTTTGTAACAATGTATAGCTTTGCCTATTTTTTAATAACAGTGTGCTGATGTTCAGACTCCTAACCAAGCCCCTAATTATCAGATGTACACATGCATTTTCATAAACAGGAGCAAGCAGGAGTCTGTAATTTGTCTTTTATATGCAGGGAAGGGGGAGAGAAAAAAGTGTCTGTTCTTCTTGTATACCCAGCCATTTTTACTGGGGGTCCCAGCCTAACCTCGTCAACAGTGCTAAACTGGGAGCTTCTAAGTAACTTTTTACTTAGGAGCCAGCAGATCCTACCCAGGTGCTGGGGAAAAATGGGTCAGATCCTAAGCTTACATTCCTGCTTTTAAAAATAAAGATCCCAAGAGAACAAAGACAAATTGATAATAGGAGTAAATTAGAAAGTTGTTTAAAATTGCATGCTCTATCTGAATCATGAAAGAAAAAAATTGGGTTTCATATCCCTTTAACATAGAGTTGGCTATGGGACATCTCTGAAACAGTAGATTTCTAAGCTTATACCATTCAAGTTTGCAGTTTTAAATTTAAATAGTATTGTAATTACTCTCTCTTTTTGTGCCATTTATCTCTATATATGTATCATTTGTATATCTTTATTATAAAGCTGTTTTAAAGTACTAACCTGAGTCCCCTGCCTCCCTTTTGGTGTGTTTTATTTTTTCATTTGGAATTAATAAACCTACTGGAGTGTATTAATTTTTTTAACAAATAGCAAAAATAAGACTAAAGAACAATTCCCCATATATTTTAAACTCTGCAGCTGGTATAACAAGCAAATAGAAACATATTAAGGGGAAATTATTAATTTTTTTAACAAATAGCTACTTTACTTTTATTTTCTTCTTTAAAATATAAGAAACCGCTGATTGTGTCTGCTGTATCCCCACCTATACTGAAAATGTCTCTACTTAAGTTCTGGTTACAAAATAATGTATGTAAACAAGACAGTTTAGATTAACCCTTTAAGGACACAGCTTTCAGTTTGCTCAATTGTTTTATGATGGAATAATTCCGTCATATGTCCTTAAGAGGTTAAATAATGATCCTAGTGGGGGCTGTGACAGAGAGGTACTAAAATGTTAATTTTCCATTGTTGTTTCTAATATTGGCCTTTTGAGTTAGCAGTAATAAATAAGATAAGGTAGACTTGGTTTAAATAATTAGAAAGATAACATAGACGTATGTTTTCATAAATGCATTCCATTGTATTTGGTTGCGGTTTAAATGAGCAGAAATAGCTATTTAATATACAAAAATAAGACTAAAGAACAATTCCCCATACATTTTAAACTCTGCAGCTGGTATAACAAGCAAATAGAAACATATTAAGGGGAAATCAATTTTACGGTACACTGTCCCTTTAATTAGACAGGGTTCTATAACTTATTTTCCAAAACTAATGTTACATTGGAGAAATGTTATCACTAGTGGTAGTGTATTTATTGTTGAAGGGGCAGAACTAAATTTAATTTGAATTTGCATTTTTTAACATAAAGATACATCTGCCAAATCATGCATTTAGCTAATCAAAACCTATAGAATGCTTTTTGCAATAATGTTTTCTTTGCATTTTAAGACGTTGAAAAATAATTAACTCTTTAATTATTGAGTTTTGGCTAGAGTACTAAAAACAATCAGTGTTCAAGGAATTTAATTATGGCACTTTGTGTATACAGTGTTTGAGAAAGCTTTTGGAGCACTTTAGAACATCAAGGCCAGAGTATGCAGAAAAAGCTAAGAAGCAGGATTCAATTTTACCTGAAGGGTATTGGATGAATTGCAACTATATGAAGTTAAAGCCTATTTTACCTACCTTCTTCTATAATATTTGTATTATGTAGTTACAAGGTCATGGAAGGAGATGTTTTGATCTCAAAGAGGAGAGAGAAATTTGTTATAGGGAATGGTAAGTAGATTTTATTAAGTCAAATTTATATGGGAATGTACTTTTAACACAGTAATAAAAGTGCCAAAAATAACTAGGGGTCCCATTTTTTTTAAATATAAATCAATTTATACATCTGTAGTGCGGAACAGGCACATTGTAGACTCACTGAAATTAGTTGCAACAAGGGGCAACAGAAAAAGGCCTTTCCCCAAATAAAGGCCAGATTACAAGTGAAGTGCAAAATATTGCTTTTGCTAAAGCAATATTTGTGCTCCACTTTGTAATACCAGAGCATGCAAAAGTGCACTGGTATTATGAGTTACTTTCTTACATAAGGTAAAGTAATATGGTTAAAATGAAATGGCGATATACCAGTGTGTAGAGAGAAAAAAACTATCCCTGATCGGCTAAGCTCCTTCTATAATGGAAGCATTATTTAATTTTATCTTTCCTTACGGAAATAAGCATTGTGGTAAAAGTCAATTACCAAGTTTACCCAACTACTGGAACGACTATGCTTTAAATTGTACCACCTCCACAACGTTATACATGTTGTTCCTCTGCCACTCACAGGTATGCCATAAGTTATACTTTCACTTAAAATTACTATCAAATAATATCTTTACACTAATAGATCCTGCATAATAAGCTAGTTAAAAAGAGAGCGTATACTCTCATTCGATTCCCCTTACAAGAGTTTCACATTTACGCTTCCTCAGAGGGGATTTGTAACATGCTATTTATAAATAGTAGCCATTTGAATTGAACTAGGGAAATAAACTCTTCTGTTGACCCTTTTGGTATCTCATTTCAATGGTAAGTAGATCTTTGTAGGTATGAGGAGGATTTGGAGGAGGGGCAGATTTAGTTGATAGATAAAATAAAAGTTGACATCACAGTGTGTAAGAGATAAAGCACATTGTGAAAATCTAAGCTCTTAAAATGTAGTTGTAAAGAAGGATTGCACTAAAGGTTGTAAATCTAGACCATACAAACCATGGTTACATCGAAAAGATAGAAACGGCGGTTATATTATAGGAAATAAATCATCTGAACAAGGTTGGCAGAAGATGTCAGCAACTCGTAAACAAAGATGGGAAAAGCCAGATTTAAATGGTCCCTAAATGAAGATAATGAAAGGGACGTATGCCCTGAAAAGTGTAGAAGGAAGAGACTATCCTACAACATACTTTGAACAAGATTTTCAACACATGCTATGACCTGGATTATTACACCATATATATAGCAGGCTTTTGTTTCAATAAACAATACATTTTTACTTTATAGCTAAGGTTAATGTTTCAAAATAACATTTAAAAAAAAATAAAAAATTGACAGCTATGTTATTTATTGTAGAATTTTGATTTGATTTAATGCATGTAAATGCTCTCAACTTTATTTAGGATTTTTTTCTTTTCCAATTTTAACAATTAATATCTGACTGATGTTCTTAGAAAATGCTCTATCAAATACATATTTTTTGAATTAATAATACAATAATTTCTCATAAAACACAATGATATTAGAAATGCTAACAGTTTACTCCAGAATTTTTATTGTTTAAAAAGATAGAATATTCGTTAATTACCCATTCCCCAGTTTTGCATAACCAACACGGTTATATTAATATACTTTTTACCTCAGGGATTGCCTTTTATTTAAGCCTCTGCAAACTGCCCCCTTATTTCAGTTCTTTTGACACATGATGGTACAGAATAACCAACGCCCTCTAGCTGCGAAAAACTGTCAAATGCATTGAAATAAGAGGTGGCATTCAAGGGGCTCCATGTACTAAGCAGTCAGCGAGCTACCCGCAACAAATCTCGCGTCAAAACTCGCAAACTGATATGTACAAAGCCGTCAATTATGTTAAAACTCGCATCTTTAAAATTGCGAGCGTACTTATCTGCCAAACCTCGCTACCTCTCCATTTTTTTACTGTAATTAGACACATTTGACCACCAACTCGCCAAAAACGAATGTACTAAAAAATCTATTTGTCCACCTCGTTATTTTTGCCTCGCCACCTTTTAGGTGGCGGGCAAGGTACAAAACAATAGGAAAGTCACTCTAGACGCCAGTCTAGACATATATAAAAGGCAGTAATATCAGCATTGTACTTACATTGTTCATTTCAGCAGCTATGGAGAGAATTCTGTTTTTGTTTGTTCTCCGTGTGATGCAAATCCGGGCTAGAAGACAGAATACTGGAAATGTAGCTAATCGTATCGTTAGAAGAAGGAGAGTTCGTGTCCCCCGTGTATTCCTTCCACGGGTTGGTTTGCACGGCCTTTCTGACCGAGAGATCATACAAAGATTCCGGCTTGATCGTGAATCGATATTACACCTGTATCGAGAGATTGAAGATCATTTGGAGCCGATGACTGCTCGTTCATAAGCTATTCCGGGACTTCTGAAACTATTAGCTGCATTGCATTTTTTTGCAACAGGCTCCTTTCAGGCAGTTTCTAGCGTCATTATTGGAATGAGTCAATCTGCTTTTTCACGCCACTTATCCAAAGTAATAGGGGCTATGATGGTTATTTTTCATCGATATGTTTGTTTGCCATCTACCCCTGAAGAATGGCAATCTATCAAGTCAAATTTCTATAGGATGGCTGGGATGCCCAATGTCCTAGGTGCCATAGACTGTACCCATGTTGCTGTAAGACCACTTCAAGCTCGTGAGGAGATCTATAGGAATAGAAAGAATTTCCATTCCTTGAATGTCCAGATGGTCTGTGACCCCAACATGAGGATTATCAGTGTCCGTTCTAACTTTCCTGGCTCCTGTCATGATTCTTACATCTTAAGGCAGACTGGGTTATACTGGAAGTTCGAGGACGGAAATATGCCTGAAGGATGGCTTCTAGGTAAGCATAACTGGCGACTAATTTGTCTCTCATTTCAATGTACAAAAATTGCGCCCAATTTGTCGACTGTAATCTGTATAGTTTAAATTTGTATTGTATAGTTCTGAATCTTTATAATTATTCTTATATTAATATTATATTTATTATATCTTCTATTAGGAGATGGAGGGTACTCATGTACAGAATGGCTGTTGACTCCCTATAACAACCCACAGACCAGAAGTCAAGTACGTTTCAATGAAGCTCACCGATCTACCAGGGGGATTATTGAGAGGACTTTCGGTCTTTTGAAAATGCGGTTTCGATGTCTTGATCGTTCTGGTGGTGCTATGCAGTATGCACCAGAGAAAGTTGCAAAAATTATATTGGTTTGCAGCATACTGCACAATATAGCAATTAAAAGAGGCTGTCCATTAGAAGATGAAGATCCAATAGATGCTTATGATTTACCAGAAGAAATATGTGTAGAACAAGCTAATAGGCGTGGAAATGATCAAAGTTATTACAGACAATATATTATAGATAATACATTGTCTTTGTGACATCACACTAGTGTCTACAGCTGCTCTCACTCTTTTACATAATGTGATTAGTGTAATGTAATCCCTCCATAGCTGATGCTAATTCATTGTATTGTGTCATTGAATTGTAGCTGTAACAAGCGACAGTATATTCAACAGTGCTTTATGTTATCAGATAGGATTTTTGAGTTAAAAAAGACTTGCTAATTTGATTTGTTTTATTCTAACCTCAATTTTTAACAGCTACTAGGTTTTCCCATATTCAAATAAATACCTTAAGGGCTTACTCTTAACACTTATTTTCTTATCCTTAATAATATATTTTTCCATTCAAGATTTGTTAAAAGAATAGTGGCATATAGAAAATAATGGCAAATAAATTAATTTATTACAAAATTACAATCTTTAAACATTATATATTAACAATTGTAAACCAAAGTAACTTTTAATACATATAAACACATATGAAAAAAAAGAAAATGTTTAGAAACAAAATAACAATTGTAAACCAAAATAAATTTTAATACATATAAACACATATGAAACAAAGAAAATGTTTAGAAAAAAATAACAATTGTAAACCAAAGTACATTTTAATACATATAAACACATCTTAAAAAATAAAATGTTTAGAAACAAAATAAAAATTGTAAACCAAAATAAATTTTAATACATATAAACACATCTGAAACAAAGAAAATGTTTAGAAACAAAATAACAATTGTAAACCAAAGTAAATTTTAATACATATCAACACATCTGGAACAAAGAAAATGTATAGAAACCAAATATCATTTGTAATAACTATAAACATCGATATTTACAAACCTTCATAAAATACATTAATCTACATATACATTATATTTTTTTCTATTTTTCGGGAATACATATCTATATCAATGCGCTAATGATTGACATAACGATTAATCACGTCATCGTCAAACATGTCGCGTCCTGAACCTTTTGGTGCTGGAGAATTGGTGATATTAGTTTATGCCATGGATAAATATTTCCCTAAACGGATTGGTGGTGTGAGGGGAGTGAGACAGGAATGCAGAGACAAAATTATATACGAGATGCTGAGAAGAATGCATCGTATTTCAAAAATTAAAAGAACAAGACGACAGTGTCTTAGAAAATATAGTGATTTGAAGAGAAGAGAACCAAAGTACTATAAATCGATTCAAAGTTTGATAAGGACATGTAAGTTTCAAAATTATATATGAAATAATTTTTTATAATATAAAAAAAGGGTTTATTTTTGAACTGCGTCATCATTGACGAATCCAGGACAATATTAGTTTCTGAGTGTTACTTTGACTATATTAGTATATACAATTGCAAAAAGTTAAAAAAGTAAGCATGCAGAACTGAGTTAGTAGATTAAAATTTAACTATATTACTATATACACTTAAAAGGTTAGAAAAGTTAGCATACAAAAATGATTTAGTAGAGTAAAATATAACTATATTAGTATATACCATTGAAACATGCAGAACTGAGTTAGTAGAATAAAATATAAATATATTACTATATACCATTGAAACATGTTAGAAAAGTAAGCATGCAGAACTGAATGTTTTGAAAACAAAAAATTACTTGGAATAATTAAATGTATTTTTTTTATTCCAAATTTTTTTTATATATATATGTTTATAGATATGAGAAGTAGGAGAATGAAGTGTGAACACCCACCACGCTACCTAAGGTCAATGTTGGTGCAAACACCCAGAAGTGAAGTTCTTTCTCCACCTTTGCCAATAACACTATTGGATATTGAATTATCTCCAAATCCATATGAAATTTTTCATAAAAAGACACAGACAGGTAATGACTTATTATTTAACTTTTAAATCATATATTTTAGGTTTTGGCTTAAAAAGTTTTAGCATGCAATATTAATCAAGTTGCTAATTTACTTCTATTATCATTTTTTTCCTCATTATCTTTCTATCTTTATTTGAAAAAGAAGGCATCTAAGCTAAGGAGCCAGCCAATTTTTTGTTGAGCACCATGGACAACACTTTTTGATTGGTTCTGTCCAATTAGCAAGTACAACACAGTTGGTTCACCAAAAATGGGCTGGCATCTAAACTTACATTCTTGCTTTTCAAATAAAGATACACAAAGAATGAAGTAAAATAGAAAGTTTATTTAAATTGCATGCACTATCTGAATCATGAAACTTAGAAATTGGGTTCAATGTCCCTTTTAATGATTATTATTATTATAGTTTTAAATAATATATCCTAGGTTTTTGATTTAATAGTTTTCTATCTTTATCTTTGTAATTACGTTCATAGATATTACCATGGAAGACATGGAAAATAGTATGGAAATGGAAGAATTTCAAAATCCTGATAGTGTGCCAATATTTGAAGCCTTGAGTTCAGATGATACTCAACCAAGGATAGAAGTTTTACCAACAATGATGGTAGATAAAGGTATGTTTCATACTCAGTAATCTTAAATCTAAGAAAATCAAAGTTTTAACTAATACATATTGTATATTTCAAATAGGAGTTGGCTCAGATGAAAGCTTTAAAGGAGTGGACATAAGTGTAGAAGCTAATATAGTAGATAACCTAGATAACAGCACATCAGGAGGTAATATTTGTGATGAAAAACCCTATCATACATTGCATATGTATATGAAAATTGAATTAAAATTTGCTTTGCCTTTATTTTTCTACAGATTTATCTTCAAAATCAACTATTGAAACTGCAGACAAAAGTACTCAGAGTTGTCTTAAAGATCATGTTAAACAAAAAATTTCTAAAATTAGGGCAACTTTGGGAATGTTAATGGAGCAAGTAGATTTTTTATACCGTAAATATGTTATTTGATTTCATTTTTTGTTTTGTCATGATGATTGTCAGAAGAATGACAATTAATAACTGAGAAAAACTTTTGTGTTGAAGAATCAAAAGTGATTTTGAATTTATGTAAATAAACTTTTTTTTTGGGCATAAAAAAATTTGTCTTTATTAAATAATAACATTTTAAACTTAAAGAACACAAAAACTACCTTATTAAACAATATATCGCTGAAAAAAAATTAACAGTGACTAATATAGTGTTATAAATAATAAATTAAATGTTCACTCCAGACGTGGCCTCTTTGGGTCTGTTGTACCCTCCCTTTCACTGACAATAGCCAACAGAGATTGTAATGTCCTTTCACTGATGGTTAAAGCTCTGTTAATTTGCTGGTTTTTCTCTTCATCCATCCGCCTCTGCCACTGGAACATTTCTCTTTGCAGCTGTAATTTCTGCATTTCAATCTCATTCCTTTGCATTTCTAGTTCAACATTTTTTTCTGACAGAGCAGCCCAGCGGTCAATATTAGTGTTAATCATATTTTGCATTTCTCTGTGGTCCTCTCTGTATTGCCTTGCAAGTGCAACATTTCCCTCAATCCAACATCGGCCAATAGTCCTTCTGCCGGTGTATTGTCAATATTTAGACCACCTGTTTGCAGTGCAATTGGTGGTACCTGTGTTTCAACAGGTTTCTCAAGGTTTTCCGGTGTGTGAATTTCATCTGGTTGCGCATCTCCAAAATCTTCAAGAATATCTGGAGTCTCACTTCCATCATGCCCTCCTGGTGGTTCATCTTGAATGGGATTTTCCACTATCGGCATGAGATTGATAGTGATCTCCCTTGATGAGTTTTCTTCTTCTAGATCAAGACAGAACAAATTGTTAGTAAATAAAAATAAAATGTTCTAAAAACACTTCCAGAAATAGAATAGAAGGAGAGAGCAGATACAACCGTCATACACCAATTTAAGTTATATTATATATATATATACATATGTGATACATACCATCAAATAATGGAGATGAATGTCCAGTCAATCGCTGGAAAAGACGTCCCAAATCACCTATAAAAAAATAAATAAAATAAAAATAAATAAATAAATAAAATAAAAAGGTTTTTTAGTCAATGTAACCATATATTCAAACGCTATTACATTCAGTGAAATTTCTATTTGGAAAATTATTAATGGAAATGTTCTTTGCAATTAACTGGACACTGAAGCAAAAATAATATTTTGTAGAATAAGATATATAGCATGGAATTTCAATCAACTTTCTAATGTAATACTATGATCAATTCTCAAAAAGAAAATAATGATAACATTTAAACCCATTAGAAAGTTGCTTACAATTGCATGCATGCTCTACACGAATCCTCATTTAAAAAATTTTGTACAGTGTCCCTTTCATGAAAATCTATGATCATTGCTATTTGTCCTTCAAATTACATTCCATCTGTAAAAGATCTCGAACTAGAATATGTCAATAATGACATTTGACATTTAAAAAAAAAATAAAAAAAAAATTGATAGATAAAAGAGATAAAACACACAACATTGAAATTATTCATTTGTAAAGTACTTACCAGTTGCTCTACCAACACCAGTTTCTGGAGTGCTGGTCCTTACATCAGGAAGTGTGTCCACCGAGGAAGTTGTGTGTGTAACATTAGATGTGGAGCGTATTAATTGTCCATGTGTAAAACTGGCGGAAGGTCTGGAAACAGCTGAACTGGGTGGTCTGTAAACCGCAGAAGATGAAGTAGAACAAGTGGGCACTTCGTTACTCCTCACAGGCTCTGCTTGTTTTGTTGGCGTTGCTTTAAAAAAATAAAAAAATAAAAATACGTTAGGTTTATTTTTATTTCTAGTTGAAACTGAAAGCTAAAAGTGTTAATAATAATAATAATCAAAGCAGTGAATGAAGGCTCAATCATTAAAGGGACATGCCACCCACCTTTTTTATTTTATGATTTAGAAAGAAAATGCAGTTATAAACATCTTTATAATTTACTTATATTATCTAATTTGTTTTATTCTCTTGATATTCTTTGTTGAAAAGCATTTGATTGCTGCACAAAGAAGCCTCGTGTGATTGGCTCAACATGTGTATTTATTTTTCTTCAACTAAGAATATCTAGAAAATGAAGCCAAAGAAATAATGGAAGTAATTTGTAATGTTGTTTAAATTTCTATTCTCTATCTGAATCATTAAAAAAAGATTTTGGGGCCTAGTTATCAAGCCGTCAACCTCAAATACGCTGGAATTCCGCAGCGTATTTGTGGCGAGGCTGATTCGCCTTAGTTATCAAAGGCTCGAGACCGGCAAAAGTAGAATTTTGTGACGTAAACTTCGATCCGCCGGACTCAGTCCGACACAGATCGATTCTTACGTCACTCCAGATGTTCCGCACACAAGTGTGGCACAATCTGACTACTTTTGCTAGTTATCAAAAAACTAGCAGGTACGCTCGGCACTTTTACGGCCCAGCGTACCTGGTTTTCAAAGCGCCAGCCTGGAGGCGGCGGATCCCATAGGAATCAATGGGAGTCTGACCATAGCGAAAGTACAAGTTCGCTGCTGCCCGATATCCCATTGATTTCTATGGGAGCTGTCTGCACCTAACACCCTAACATGTACCCCGAGTCTAAACACCACTAATCTGCCCCCCCTACACCGCCGCAACTAAATAAAGTTATTACCCCCTAAACTGCCGCTCCCGGAGCGCACCGCAAGCTACTCTATACATATTAACCCCTAAACCGCCGCCTCCCGGAGCCCACCGCAACTATAATAAATGTATTAACCCCTAAACCGCCGCTCCCGGAGCCCACCGCAACTATAATAAATGTATTAACCCCTAAACCGCTGCTCCCAGAGCCCACCGCAACTATAATAAATGTATTAACCCCTAAACAACCGCTCCCGGAGCCCACCGCAACTATAATAAATGTATTAACCCCTAAACCGCCGCTCCCGGAGCCCACCGCCACCTACATTATACCTATTAACCCCTATCCTGCCCCCCTATACCGCCGCCCTCTATAATAACGTTATTAACCACTAAACCTAAGTCTAACACTAACCCTAATGCCCCCTTTACTTAAATATTAATTAAATAAATCTAAATAATATTTCTATTATTAACTAAATTAATCCTATTTAAAACTAAATGCTTACCTGTAAAATAAACCCTAATATAGCTACAATATAAATAATAATTATATTGTAGCTATCTTAGGATTTATTTTTATTTTACAGGCAACTTTCAATTTATTTTAACTAGGTCCAATAGCTATTAAATAGTTATTAACTATTTAATAGCTTACCTAGCTAAAATAAAGAGAAATTTACCTGTAAAATAAAAACTAACCTAAGTTACAATTACACCTAACACTACACTATACTTTAATATATTATTCCTATTTAAAACTAAATACTTACCTATAAAATAAACCCTAAGATAGCTGCAATATAATTAATAATTACATAGTAGCTATCTTAAGATTTATATTTATTTTACAGGTAACTTTGTATTTATTTTAGCTAGTTAGAATAGTTATTAAATAGTTATTAACTATTTAATAACTACCTAGCTAAAAGAAATACAAAATTACCTGTAAAATAAATCCTAACCTAAGTTACAATTAAACCTAATACTACACTATCATTAAATTAATTAAATAAACTACCTACAAATAACTACAATTAAATACAATTACATAAACTAACTAAAGTACAAAAAATAAAAAAAGCTAAGTTACAGAAAATAAAAAAATAAGTTACAAACATTTTACAAATATTACAACAATTTTAAGCTACTTACACCTAATCTAAGCCCCCTAATAAAATAACAAACCCCCCAAAATAAAAAAATGCCCTACCCTATTCTAAATTAAATAAAGTTCAAAGCTCTTTTACCTTACCAGCCCTTAAAAGGGCCATTTGTGGGGGCATGCCCCCAAAAGTTCAGCTCTTTTGCCTGTAAATGAAAAATACAACCCCCCCAACATTAAAACCCACCACCCACATACCCCTAATCTAACCCAAACCCCCCTTAAAAAAACCTAACACTAATCCCCTGAAGATCATCCTACCTTGAGTCGTCTTCACTCAGCCGAGCAGCGATGGAACCCAAGTGGACATCCAGACCGGCAGAAGTGATCATCCAAGGGGCGCTGAAGAAATCTTCCATCCGATGAAGTCATCATCCAGGCGGCGCTGAAGAAGTCTTCGATCCGGGCGATGTCATCTTCCAAGCCGGGTCTTGAATCTTCCTTCCGCCGCCGCGGAACCTCCTTCTTCACCGACGGACTACGACAAATGAAGGCTCCTTTAAGGGACGTCATCCAAGATGGCGTCCCCTCAATTCCGATTGGCTGATAGGATTCTATCAGCCAATCGGAATTAAGGTAGGAAAAATCTGATTGGCTGATGGAATCAGCCAATCAGATTGAGCTCACATTCTATTGGCTGTTCCGATCAGCCAATAGAATGCGAGCTCAATCTGATTGGCTGATTGGATCAGCCAATCGGATTGAACTTGAATCTGATTGGCTGATTCCATCAGCCAATCAGATTTTTCCTTCCTTAATTCCGATTGGCTGATAGAATCCTATCAGCCAATCAGAATTGAGGGGACGCCATCTTTGATGACGTCCCTTAAAGGAGCCTTCATTCGTCGTAGTCCGTCGGTGAAGAAGGATGTTCCGCGGCAGCGGAAGGAAGATTCAAGACCCGGCTTGGAAGATGACATCGCCCGGATCGAAGACTTCTTCAGCGCCGCCTGGATGATGACTTCATCGGATGGAAGATTTCTTCAGCGCCCCTTGGATGATCACTTCTGCCGGTCCGGATGTCCACTTGGGTTCCATCGCTGCTCGGCTGAGTGAAGACGACTCAAGGTAGGATGATCTTCAGGGGATTAGTGTTAGGTTTTTGTAAGGGGGGTTTGGGTTAGATTAGGGGTATGTGGGTGGTGGGTTTTAATGTTGGGGGGGGGTTGTATTTTTCATTTACAGGCAAAAGAGCTGAACCTTTGGGGGCATGCCCCCACAAATGGCCCTTTTAAGGGCTGGTAAGGTAAAAGAGCTTTGAACTTTATTTAATTTACAATAGGGTAGGGCATTTTTTTATTTTTGGGGGGTTTGTTATTTTATTAGGGGGCTTAGATTAGGTGTAAGTAGCTTAAAATTGTTGTAATATTTGTAAAATGTTTGTAACTTATTTTTTTATTTTCTGTAACTTAGCTTTTTTATTTTTTGTACTTTAGTTAGTTTATGTAATTGTATTTAATTGTAGTTATTTGTAGGTAGTTTATTTAATTAATTTAATGATAGTGTAGTGTTAGGTTTAATTGTAACTTAGGTTAGGATTTATTTTACAGATAATTTTGTATTTCTTTTAGCTAGGTAGTTATTAAATAGTTAATAACTATTTAATAACTATTCTAACTAGCTAAAATAAATACAAAGTTACCTGTAAAATAAATATAAATCCTAAGATAGCTACAATATAATTATTATTTATATTGTAGCTATCTTAGGGTTTATTTTACAGGTAAGTATTTAGTTTTAAATAGGAATAATTTATTTAATGATAGTGTAGTGGTAGGTGTAATTGTAACTTAGGTTAGTTGTTATTTTACAGGTTAATTTCTCTTTATTTTAGATAGGTAGGTATTAAATAGTTAATAACTATTTAATAACTATTGTACCTAGTTAAAATAAATTGAAAGTTGCCTGTAAAATAAAAATAAATCCTAAGATAGCTACAATATAATTATTATTTATATAGTAGCTATATTAGGGTTTATTTTAAAGGTAAGTATTTAGTTTTAAATAGGATTAATTTAGTTCATAATAAAAATATTATTTAGATTTATTTAATTAATATTTAAGTTAGGGGGGCGTTAGGGTTAGTGTTAGACATCAGATTAGGGGTTAATAAATTTATTACAGTGGCGGCGTCGTAGTGGGGGGCAGGATAGGGGTTAATAAATTTATTATAGGTGGCGACGGTGTAGGGGGGGCAGGATAGGGGTTAATAGGTTTAATATAGGTTGCGGCGGGTTCAGGGAGCGGCGGTTTAGGGGTTAAACTATTTATTTAGTTGCGGCGAGGTGCGGGATCAGCAGGATAGGGGTTACTAGGTATATTGTAGGTGGCGGTGGGCTCCGGGAGCGGCGGTTTAGGGGTTAATACATTTATAAGAGTTGCGGCAGGGTCTAGGAGCGGCGGTTTAGGGGTTAGTAACTTTATTGAGTTGTGGGAGGCTCCGGGGGCGCCGGTATAGGGGGTAGAACAGTGCAGTTTAGTGTGGGTGCTTAGTGACAGGCTAGCAATAAAGCTGGGAAAAAGCCGAAGAGCAGCGAGATCGGATGAGTGATAACTCTCACAGTCCGCTGCTCATCGCCCCGCGGCTTTTTGACAGCTTTATTTGATAACTTAGGCGAACGTATTCAAGGTCCGCGGCGGCGAAGGTAGGCGAGCTTAGGCGGACGTATTGGGCCGGCGAAGCCAGAAAAGTAGACGGCTTGATAACTACCCCCCTTTGGGTTTAGTGGCCCTTTAAAGGGACATGAACAAATAAAATTTCCTTTACAAATTGCATAAGAAAATGCTTTTTCAAAAATATTTAATTGTATTATGTTTTTGCCTTCATTGGATTTTTATACTTTGATGAAAAGCAAATCTATACAGGCACAGTAAATGATCATTGGTTGATGCACATAGATGGTTCATGTGACTGCGTCAACTATGTGCATAGCTATATCTGAAAAAAGTATATGTTTATAAAGCGGAGAACAATTTTGAAAGATGTTAAAAATAATATTCTATAGTCAAATAACGCAACATGGAAGTCAATAGATCAGAAATTTAAGAAGACATGTGATCTGGGGTTAGTCTCATGATTAATGTCGGACATACCATGTTACACAACATCAATATTTTTTTAATAGTTTCAAATTACATTATTTCTATTGTCATTATCTCTTTAAGGTTTCTATGCAATACTGGTTTGAAAATAAACACATGGGTGTTATCTTTAGGGATCACTATATTAATAATCAACAAATCTTTAGTTCCGTTAGACCTTTAAAAAAAAGGCAGTATAACAACCATATTATTGTACAATCCCTTATACATATATGCGACATAAATGATTACAGTATTTGGGGCCTAAATGGCTTGTACAATCCCTTATACATATATGCAACATAAATGATTACAGTATTTGGGGCCTAAATGGCCTATATAGATTCAGATACTGAAGCGTAAGAAGTCAGATAATGTTATTTTAAAGAAATATATATTGGAGACAATGACCTATCATAATTTAAAAAAAAACATTTGCGTCAATTATGTTGTACATTTACCTCTTAAATCACTGTCACAATCATCCGTTATGCCAGTGATGATCTCTGGTCCCAGACGCTGAACAAGCTTCTGCTCAAAATCATTGAGGTCTGCCACATATGCTGGTCCACCTCCGGTAGCACGTGACAAATTTTTTTCTCTGGCCAATTTAGCTTTGGCGAAACGTTTAACGTCGTTGTAACGCTTCTTCAGCTGATCGACATCCTTTTTTCCTGGACCCTGGGCACTAACAGCGTCGCTGATCCTTTGCCAGATCTGCTTCCTCCTAGAAAAATTTGTCTGTTTGACACGACATCCAAACAAATAATCATAAGAGTCAATAATCATGTCAATCAAAACGACGTTTTGCTGATGAGAAAAGTGAGGATTCTTGGATTTTGAAGCGGTTTCAGATCCAGATGAAGCCATATCGAATTTGTAAATAAAGATCACAAAAAAGAGCGCTCTGTAATTACTCTCCAAAAATTTTGGAACAATAATAAAGTTGTTTAGAAAAGTTGTACATTTATAGGAGCAAAATTCTATTCCCGCGACTACTATGACGTTCATGACACCTTACATGTCACGTGTTAACAATTGGCCAGACAATTCAACTGAAAGTTAAGTACATCAGCTTAGTCGCGGCGAGCGAGGCGTCAAATTTATCAATATTCAGCCACTGCTCGCGGCGGGCTAGACGTGTCTATTTATTGTGGGATTATTAGTACATAGCAACAGCGGACACCATTTCGCCCGCGGCGAGTAACGGCGAGTTTAGCCGCGTCTAAAATGACGGATGAATTGACGGCTTAGTACATGGAGCCCAAGGACTTAGAAATTAGCATATAAGCCTACCTGGGTTTAGATTTAAACTAAGAATACCAAGAGAACAAAGCAAATTTGATGGTAAACGTGAATTGAAAAGTTGTTTAAAATTGCATGCCCTATATGAATCATGAAAGTTTAATTTTGACTAGACAATCTCAGACTTAACTGAGTTTAAGCTTGCCCTGTCAAGAACTGAAACCATGAATGTTCTACTCATAAGTTGAGATCTTTCTGCTGTTTTGTAGAAAGTCTTCTTTTGTAGAAAAGTGAACTAATTGGATATTTGTATACATATTTTTTTATCATAAACAGTTATAGAATATATTACACATGTTTGTACACAGGAAATATGCTTGTTTACATATAAACTTGAGATGGTTACATAATTTGCATTGTTAAAAAGCTTTTAACTCTACTAACACAAGGTCATTCCCATTGTTAATGCATCAAATCGTGAATGAATTTTATGTGCTGTGCAGTTCTATTTTCAGGTAGCCCTGTCCATCAGAAAATCTTATAAATTACTGCCTGTCAGATATATTGCAAGTCTTCAACATGCTCTTCAATATTACTTGTCCATTAAGACCAGAAACAAGTCCGCACTGAAATATCTTTGTTTTATCTGTTGTTTTTTTGTTGTTGTTTTTTTCTATAACAAGATTTGGCAAAAGAAAATAAATTACAGATACATCCAGTCCTCAAGAAGGCTAAAGACTTAATATAATGAAGCAGAACACCCAACATATACTAATAACATTATTTTTTTATGTATGTATATATATATATATATATAGGTGAAAATAGTGAAGAATGAAATAATTAGGATTATTCAAATCTCGATAACCCAAAATGACTCATAAAAAAGATCTACTGAATAAAAAATATATAATATTTATTATAAAAATCAGACCAAATCTCCTGAGAATATTCAAATATCCAAAAAATAAACGTATAAGAAGTGAACACCCACTTCTTATATGTTTAGTTTCTGGATATTTACTTATTGTGATTTAACTCCGCTTTGAGTGCCCTTCTGTGTGGTTTTTTTTTCAGTCCACTTTTACTGGTTATACACTTTTACTGGTTATACACTTTTACTGGTTATACACTTTTACTGGTTATACACTTTTAGTAATTTCAAATTCTCTCTCTCTCTCTCTCTCTCTCTCTTTTTTTTTTAATAGTACAGAATTTCATCAGTTTGTAGGGAGTCTCATAGACATTATTAGCTGTCATTAGTAATTGTACACTGCTAGGAACCCTCTGTAGGTATAAAAGAAACATAAACAACTTTGAGATAGTAATATAATATGTTAAATTATGGAACATTTAAAAGCAAAAATCACAATAAAGTAATAATTTATATTGCCCCCTTTTCAATTATATTAACACTTAAAGAGCACACTACAGACTTCACAAACCTAACCGTGCCACATATTTTCTCCCAAGTGGCCTTAGCAGAGCATCTCAGATAACATATTGCAAAACAATACAGCCTTTCTTAGCAAAATTATAGTTAGAAGTCTTGTCTACTATTTGTACAGCAACAGATGGTAGAGTTTGGCTATTGTGAACAATTACAGGGTGTTAATCTGTTATGAAAACGTTTACACTCTGCTGAAATCTCAATCTATTAAATTTCATCAGAAACGTCTCATTAAGTGCACTTATTTTATGTTCCGTTATCTTCTACAAACATTTAATTATGGCAGGGCTTTTGCTGTTTTTGAGCAACTTGGGTGGCAATTGTAATGTAGCCCTTTAATGTAGCCGGCAGTTCATAAAGTGTCGTAAGTCGGATTTACTAGCGATGTCCAGAAATGTGCGTAAATACAAATTTTCGCCAGTGACTTATGGTACTTTAGAAACTGCCGTTACTTAATAAAAAAATAAAAATGTTAAATCTCCCATAAAAGTCTAACCAGCCTTCCAAAAATAAACCTGACACATCAAAACCCCTATATCCACCATCACCCCCATATAGGAACTAATAATAAATGTATTAACCCCTAAATCTGCCAACCCCAACATCGCAAACTACCTAATAAATGTATTAACCCCTAATCCGCCATTCACCCACATCGTGATCTACCTAATAAATATATCAACCCCTAATCCGCCATTAACCCACATCGCAATAAATGTAATACATGTATTAACCCCTAATCTGCCATTAACCCACATCGTAATAAACCTATAAAATGTATTAACTCTAATCCGCCATTAACCCACATCGCAATAAACCTAATGAAACTATTAACCCCTAATCCGCCAAACCCACACAACGCAATAAACCTAATAATGCCCACAATGCAAATTACTAAACCCCTAACCTAACACCCCCTAAATTAACCACAATTACCTAAATTAAAAAATACTAAGTTACAATTAAAATAAAAAAGCTAACATTACTTAAAAATAAAAAAACTAGGAGTAAATTAATCTAAGATTACAAAAAATAAAAAAGCCAAACATTACATAAAATAATAAACCAAATAATCAAAAATATAAAAATTAAACCTAATCCCTATAAAAATAAAAAAGCCCCCCCCCCCAAATAAAAACACCCCCTAATCTAATACTAAACTACCAATAGCCCTTAAAAGGCCCTTTTGTAGGGCATTGCCCTAAATTAAAAAGCTCTTTTACCTTAAAAAATACTAAGTCCCCCTCTAACAGTAAAAACCCCACCCACCAAACCCCCAAAATTAAAAAACCTAACACTAAAAAATCCTAAACTACTCATTGCCCCTAAAGGGGCATTGGTATGGGAATTGATTCTTCAAATTCAAATCAGCCAATAAGATGAGAGCTACTGAAATCCTATTGGCTGTTAAAATCAGCAAATAGGATTTCAGTAGCTCTCATTCTATTGGCTGATTTGAATTTGAAGAATCAAATCCGCCAATAGGAATGCAAGGGATGCCAAATTTAAACGCGCACCTTGATTCACTATTCAATGTACGGCGGCGATCGTACAAAGAAGATCCTCCACGCTCCATGGCTCTGTGGTTGCCAGTCCTGCTCCGCACTCATCTCCGCTCTGCGCCGGCTTGGTCCTGGATGAAGAAGGAAGAAGATAACGGCTGCTTGAAGAAGACTTCACCGCCTGGAACAGGACCTTCTGCGCCGGACTTTAGGACAGTGAGTACGTATTAGGGGGTTAGACTTAGGTTTTTTTTTATTTTTTGTTTTTTTATTTTTTAGATTAGGGATTTATTGGGCATTCTTAAAAATGCCCATACAAATGCTTATTTAGGGGCAATTGGTAGTTTAGGATTTTTAGTGTTAGGTTTTTTATTCTGGGGGGTGCCGGGTTTTTACTGTTAGAGGGGGACTTAGTAAAGGCCCTTTTAAGGACTATTGGTAGTTTAGTATTAGATTAGGGGTGTTATTATTTTATTTTTGTTTTTATTTTCATAGGGATTAGGTTTAATTTTTTTATTTTTGATAATATAGTTTAATAATTTATGTAATGTTAGACTTTTTTATTTTTTGTAATCTTAGATTAATTTAATTTTTTAATTTTTTATTTTAAAGTAATGTAATTTTTTAATTATAATTGTAATTTAGGTAATTGGGGTTATTTTAGAGGGTGTTAGGTAGGGATGGGCGAATGTGTTTATATTCGAATTCGAATGTTAGAATGAATGTTATTGTAGAAATTCGATTTACATAATAGAATGTTAAGAACGAATATTCTTAAAAATTTGATTTTCGAACGTTATTTACAGTTTTCGAATGTCACATTCGAATTCTAATGTCACATTCGAATTCAAATGTCATTTCCAAATTCCAATAATACATTTATAAAACACAATTGTAGACTAGAAACACTATTTCGAATTTGAATGTCACATTCAAATCGATTATCACATTCAAATTTTAATATTACATTTATAAAACACAGTATTAGACTAGAAATACTATTTCGAATTTGAATGTCACATTCGAAATCAAATATCACATTCAAATCGAATATCACATTTGAATCGAATATCACATTTGAATCGAATATCACATTTATTAAGCACAGTTGTAAATTCAAATTCGAATATTACATTTAAAACACAGTATTAGACCGGAAATACTATTTCAAATTTGAATATTACATTTATTAAACACAGTTGTAGACTAGAAATACTATTTCGAATTTGAATGTCACATTCAAATTTGAATATTACATTTCGAAATTGAATGAATACATAGCTAAACATTCTATTATTCTAACGAATATTTTAGAATTTTATTGAAAAATTCCAAAACGAAAATTTGAAAATAGAATGATATATAAACATTCGAAATTCGATTTGAACGAAAGAATGTATAAAAATTTGTTTTAATTTTTGAATTTTTATAAATATTCACCCATCCCTAGTGTTAGGTTAGGGGGCTTAGCAATTTAATTAGTTATTTTCGTTGTAGAAGGTTGGGGAATTAGGGGTTAATAGATTTATTAGGATTATTGTGTTGTGTGGGTTTGGTGAATTAGGGGTTAATAGTTTTATTAGGTTTATTATGTTGTGGGTTAATGGCAGATTAGGGGTTAATAGTTTTATTAGGTTTATTGCGTTGTGGGTTAATGGTGGATTAGGGGTTAATACATTTATTAGGTTTATTGCAATGTGGGTTAATGGCGGATTAGGGGTTAATAGTTTTATTAGGTTTTTTGCTATGTGGGTTAATGGCGGATTAGGGGTTAATACATTTTTTATGTTTATTACATTTATTGCGATGTGGGTTAATGGCGGATTGGGGTTACTATACTTTATGATTGCAGTGTGGGTTAATGGCAGATTAGGGGTTAATAGTTTTATTTGGTTTATTGCATTGTGGGTTAATGGCAGGCTAGGGGTTAGTACATTTATTAGGTTTATTGCGTTGTGGGTTAATGGCAGATTAGGGGTTAATAGCTTTACTAGGTTTATTGCATTGTGGGTTAATAGCGGATTAGGGGTTAATACATTTATTAGGTTTATTGCAATGTGGGTTAATGGCGGATTAGGGGTTAATAGTTTTATTAGGTTTATTGCCATGTGTGTTAATGGCGGATTAGGGGTTAATACATTTATTACGTTTATTGCGATGTGGGTTAATGGTGGATTAGGGGTTAATATACTTTATTTGTTATTGTGGTGGGGGATTGTGGTTGACGGGTAGATATATATTGCTCATGCGTTAGGTGTTAGTTAATATTTTCAGGCAGTTACGGTACTCACATTTTCAGCGCAAGGCTTGCTGCGCCTGCCTATATTTGGCGAGGTGAAAGCAAAGTAAAATTTCTCCATTTTCGCCGCATAAGTCCTTGCGCTAAATATGTGATACCGATTTGTGACGCAGTTCTATGTTAGCTTATGGGAGTAAAAATTGCTTACAAATTACAAGTGAAACAGCAAAAGGGTTATTCCTCCATCAATATGTAGATACAGAGTAGATTTTTAACCAGCAATTAACTTGAAAATAAGACACTTTCACCAGCTTACCTAAAATGTGTTTTGTTGACAGAGTTTGTGGATCTAATAAATAAAAAATAAAATAAACAGACATTATTTCATCATATAAAGCTAAATTAACACACTAAATTTCAAATTATAAATAAATATGATCACATTCAGATAAGGTCCATACAAAATTGGATTCCTAGAAAATTATTCAACATCTGAGTTTCTTTTTTATTTTCACATTAAAAGATAGAATCAAACCTAAATTCCACTCATTTTATAAGGAGCAAAAACCCAGGGCTGTCTGTATAAAACCACCTATGTTTATTCCATCTTGCTGGAATTAAAACAGAATCTGATATTACATGTTTTAATCTAAAGAAAACGTGTTCTTTTTCTATATTATATGGGTGCAAATTTGACCTGAATTTAGATAATACACCCAATACAGATGATTCGCTTTAGAGGAATACCGTTGTGTATGGACTTTAGGTGTATAAGATATAAAAGCTATTTAAATTTTTTTGGTTAGTGCAACATTTATTTATTTATTTAGACTGTTATTTAGAGTGATTTTTTTTTATTTTTTTTATTTTGCTTTTGGGCACATTATTGACACAATGCATTTGATGTTTATTGATTATAAAGATAGCCTATTTAAGTTATGCCATGTATGCATAATTAAGCTATGCATTAAAAAAGGAGTGTTTTAAATCATTTAAAAAATTGTATTATAATAGTAAACCTTACAAGATTTTGCAAATCAAGAGATGATCAAGGATGTATCTCTTGAAAAGCTTGGTGGAATTCAATTATGTGGGCCAATTAGGGATAAAAGTAAATGAGCGTGTGCCCTGAGATTGCCAATTAATGTGTATACTGTTGTATGCTCAAAGGGACATTCTAGCCAAAACTGTAATCTACATGGATGCATTTCAGTTTTGAATACAAGCATTTTTGTAATATGCATGTACTGGTGGCCCTCGGTTTACAACGGTTCAATTTGCACCGTTTCAGAATAACAACCTTTTTTTCAGTCATGTGACTGCTATTGAAAAGCACTGAGAAGCAGTGCATTGATTAAAAAAGCCAGTAGGTGGAGCTGTCCGCTTGTGTTGCAGCAAAGATATGCAAGCCAAGCAAGCTGGAATTAATCAGTTTAACCAGACCTGAGCTATCGAGCAGATTTCAAAGGAACAAGATCTTCCTGTCTATAAATCAGGCCAGATTGAAATGCATAGAAAGAACTGTTTGCAGAAAAATTCAAGTAAAGTCTGTGTTGTGTGATTATTTTATTAGGTTTATAATGCTGTTTAGCAAATGTTTTTGTTCATTTAACTTAGTTTAAGTATATATTCTGTGTTGTGCGATTATTTTATTAGGTTTATAATGCTGTTTAGCATGTAAAGTCTTCATTTCAAAGCTTTAAAAATAATGTATTAGGTGTTACTTATGACAATTTTGAGAGGGGCCTGGAACCTAACTCCCTCACTTCCCATTGACTTACATTATAAACTGGGTTTCAAATTTACAACGGTTTCAATTTACAACCATTCCTTCTGGAACCTAACCCCGGCGTAAACTGAGGGGCTACCTGTATTATCAAAAATGCTTCTAATAAAAGCTATAGCTGTTTCAAAAGTATATTGTACACCAGCATTTTAAACACGGCACTTGCTCATAAAGCCTAAGGTGCTTGTACCATCTGGTAATAAAGCAATTTGTTAATAGCTGACATGATACAAGCCCCACTGGTGCTCTGAGCTTCTGAAGTATTTAACATGGTGGTGCACTGAAAATATCTAGTTATGCTTCACATGCACATGCAGAGAAAAATGTTAACATTGAAACAGTCATAACTTTTACAAAAATCATTACAAGTATATTGCAAATATGTTTCTATTCAAAGATGTAATTCATCTATGTGCATTTAAAGGGACAGTCTACCATAGAAATGTTATTGTTTTAAAAGATAGATAATCCCTTTATTACCCATTCCCCAGTTTTGCATAACCAACACAGTTATATTAATATACTTTTTACCTCTGTGATTACCTTGTATCTAGGAACCTTCTTCCAGCCCCCTGATCACATGACTGTGACTGTTTATTATCTATTGTCTTAAATTTAGCATTGTTTTGTGCTAAATCTTAAATAACCCCCTGTACCTGAAAACAGTGTAATCTATATGGCCCATGTGTACTTTCTGTCTCTTTGTGTTGAAAAGAGATTTAAAAAAACATGTGATAAGAGGCAGCCCTCAAAGGCTTAGAAATTAGCATATGAGCCTACTTATGTTTAGTTTAAACTAAGAATACCAAGAGAAAAAAGCAAATTTGATGATAAAAGTAAATTGGAAAGTTGATTAAAATTAAAAGTCCTAACTGAATAATGAAAGTTTAATTTATACTAGACTGTCCCTTTAAATTTTGTCTGGAATGTCCCATTAAAAGGACAGTCTAGTCAAAATGAAACTTTCACAGTTCATATAGGGCATGGCATTTTAAACAACTTTCCATTTTACTTTTATTATCAAATTTGCTTTGTTCTCTTGGTATTCTTTGTTGAATACTAAACCTAGGTAGGCTCATATGTTAATTTCTAAGCCCTCGAAAGCTGCCTCCTATCTCAGTGCATTTTGACAATTTTTTGTACAGCTAAACAATGCTAGTTCATGTGTGCCATACAGATAACATTGTGCTCACTCCTGTGGATTTACCTAGGAGTCCGCATTGATTGATTTACAAAGGTAAAAAATATATTAATTTGCTTATGTAAAATTTGGGAATGGGTCATAAAGGGATTATCTATATATTTAACCCCTTAATGACCACAGCACTTTTCCATTTTCTGTCCGTTTGGGACCAAGGCTATTTTTACATTTCTGCGGTGTTTGTGTTTAGCTGTAATTTTCCCCTTGCTCATTTAATGTACCCACACATATTATATACCGTTTTTCTCGCCATTAAATGGACTTTCAAAATATACCATTATTTTCCTCATATCTTATAATTTACTATAAATTTTTTTATAAAATATGAGGAAAAAATAGAAAAAAACACACTTTTTCTAACTTTGACCCCCAAAATCTGTTATACATCTACAACCACCAAACAAAAACCATGCTAAATAGTTTCTAAATTTTGTCCTGAGTTTAGAAATACCCAATGTTTACATGTTCTTTGCTTTTTTTGCAAGTTATAGGGCCATAAATACAAGTAGCACTTTGCTATTTCCAAACCACTTTTTTTCAAAATTAGCGCTAGTTACATTGGAACACTGATATCTTTCAGGAATCCCTGAATATCCCTTGACATGTATATATTTTTTTTTAGAAGACATCCCAAAGTATTGATCTAGGCCCATTTTGGTATATTTCATGCCACCATTTCACCGCCAAATGCGATCAAATAAAAAAAAATGTTCACTTTTTCACAATTTTTTTCACAAACTTTAGGTTTCTCACTGAAATTATTTACAAAAAACTTATGCAATTATAGCATACATGGTTGTAAATGCTTCTCTGGGATCCCCTTTGTTCATAAATAGCAGACATATATGGCTTTGGTTTTGCTTTTTAATAATTAGAAGGCTGCTAAATGCGACTGCGCACCACACGTGTATTATGCCCAGCAGTGAAGGGGTTAATTAGGGAGCATGTAGGGAGCTTCTAGGGTTAATTTTAGCTTCAGTGTAGTGTAGTAGACAACCCCAAGTATTGATCTAGGCCCATTTTGGTATATTTCATGCCACCATTTCACCGCCAAATGCAATCAAATTAAAAAAAACGCTAAATTTTTCACAATTTTAGGTTTCTCACTGAAATTATTTACAAACAGCATGTGCAATTATGGCACAAATAGTTGTAAATGCTTCTCTGGGATCCCCTTTGTTCAGAAATAGCAGACATATATGACTTTGGGGTTGCTTTTTGGTAATTAGAAGGCCGCAAAGTGCTGCTGCGCATCACACATGTATTATGGCTAGCAGTCAAGGGGTTAATTAGGTAGTTTGTAGGGAGCTTGCGGGGTTAATTTTAGCTTTAGTGTAGAGATCAGCCTCCCACCTGACACATCAGACCCCCTGATATCTCCCAAACAGCTCCCTTCCCTCCCCCACCCCACAATTGTCCCCGCCATCTTAAGTACTGGCAGAAAGTCTGCCAGTACTAAAATAAAAGTTTTTTTTTTTAAAAAAAAAATACATCTTTAGCATATTTACATATGCTACTTTGTAGGATCCCCCCTTAGCCCCCAACCTCCCTGATCCCCCCCAAAAACAGCTCTCTAACCCCCCCCCTGCCTTATTGGGGGCCATCTTGGGTACTGGCAGCTGTCTGTCAGTACCCAGTTAACAATATTTTTTCCTCTTTTTGTATTTATTTTTTTTACATTTTGCTGTAGTGTAGCTTCCCCACGACCAACCCCTACCCCCACCCCCTCCCAGATCCCTTAGATTAGTTTTTGGGGGCATTTACTCCCCCTCTTCCTCCCACTTACTACATAATTATTTCTGTAGTGTAAGTGGTTCCCACCCGCTCCCTCCCGTGCACGCGCCCGCCCGCCGATCCCCCGTGCACGCGCGCGTGTCTGTGCGCGCCCCTGACTCTCCCGCCCCCGATCCCGCCCCCCTCTGTGAATCTGAAGCCATCGATGGCCGCCCACCCGCCTCCCACTGCAGCTCCCACCCACCAACGATTGCGGCCATCGATGGCCGGTGTAGAGAGGGCCACAGAGTGGCTCTCTCTGCACCGGAGGGGTACAAATTGTTATTGCAGGATGCCTCGATATTGAGGCATCCTGCAATAACCGGAAAGCAGCTGGAAGCGATGAGGATCGCTTCCAGCTGCTTTCCAAACCGAGGACGTACGCCACACGTCCTCAGGCGTTAACTGCCTTTTTTCTGAGGACGTGTGGCGTACGTCCTCGGTCATTAAGGGGTTAAACAATAACAATTTTGGAGTAGACTGTCCCTTTAAGTAAATTTCACAATTCCAGCCTCTTTACAATGAGTGAAGCGTACAGAACTATGGAGGTATTTTACAGAAAAATCAGGCAAAATCACTTCTGGTGGGCAGGCGCTGCGGCCAAACACAGGATTGAGGTACAATATTAGCCTACAAACAGCCCAAAAAGCTGCAAACCTTGGCAGGGAGATACAGACCCCTGTCTGGAACAAGTTAAGCAAGAAGCAAGTGAGATCTGCTCCCTCGCCGGAAAGTGCTATTAAATAACATAAGGCAAGAGATCGCGGCTGCGATCTGGGAGAATAGGCCGTCGTTGAGGAGCGGAGGGGGCACAGCCCCAGCAAAGCATCTACAGTTAAAATTGTTGGCCGTCATCCTCAAACAGGAGCACGCTGCACAACCGGTTACTGGTGAGTCACGCAACAGGCAGATGGCTGCTATCTTGCATTGCGGCAGCACAGTAACACACTACACTTTGGGCCCTGCAGATCTCTGCCAAGCCGTGCAGAAACATTAACTCAATGTCGCCCAGGAGAGGGGGAGAGATGGGGGACCCGCAACAAAGGACTAAAGGCATTAGCCAGCCACATAACACCATACAGTGTACAAGAGTTATTAGGTGCAAAACAACACATGTGGCCCATCTCTTTAATTGACAGCAGTATACACAGGCCTGAAAGACAGCTGAGGATATAATAAGTCAAACAGCTAGGCTATACAAACCCTGGCAGCCTTAAAGTATTGCATCACTCCCTGCCAAAAACTTCTGTTCTCACGGACATACTGGGGGACTGATCGGCCATCAGGGAGTGCACAATAAACCCCTTTGATTTTGGTGGACAATTTGTAGGAGTGTTAAGGGATGATTAAGCACAGTGACCATGGATAAAGTGCTCTCACTGACAGTTGACATTTCCAGACAGGTGTGAGCAGAGAGGGGGGCTGGGAGTACACCTGATTACTCGCACCCTTGGGAACTTTTCTCCTTCATGATCCTGGATATAGCCCATATGAAGATGGCGTAAAGTACCCATACTCCCCCCTGAGTCCTACCCATGATATCCCCTTCAGCCCAATACCCTTGAGCCCTTGCTGAACCTGCAAGCTAGCAATCACTGTTTCATTACTGACACCAGCGTTGGGGCGCTTTCTCTCATTCCTGTATGCAAAAATACTACACATTGTATAATAAAAGAACTGACAAGATGTCCAGCAAACAACGTCGGCAGGATAGAAGGCTGAAGAGCCAAGTAGAAGTTCACTCTCCACCTTCAGCTGCTGCTGAAATAAAAGATCCACCACTACAAGATACCCCTCCGATAGTGTCCCAGCTGTCTGCACTTTTCCTCCCAAAAATAGAGCAATTGCAGACTGGTCTAGATACCCTAACATCAGATCTCAAAGTATTCTCTACAAGGCTCATGACGTTAGAACAAAGAGTAACAGACACTGAGCGTCAACAAAGAGAGGCTACCTTAAATGTCACGCAACAGAGTTCTCCAGGACAACTTAGAAAATAGGTCCAGATGGAACAATATTCGAGTGGTGGGCCTCCCTGAGTCAATTCCTGGCTCAGCACTCATAGGGGCCCATTTATCAAAGGGCTTGCGGACCTGATCCGACACTGCGGATCAGGTCCGCAAGACCTCGCTTAATGCGGAGAGCAATACGCTCTCCGCATTTAACATTGCACCAGCAGCTCACAAGAGCTGCTGGTGCAACGCCGCCCCCTGCTGACTCGCGGCCAATCGGCCGCCAGCAGGGAGGTGTCAATCAACCCGATCGTATTGGTTCGAGCTGAGTTGTACTAACTGTATTGGTGCCATAACAATACTACTGTTACTTGTTTATTATTAGTTGGTCATTGTTTATCTTTCATTCAAGGGGACTGACCTTGGTCTCCCTGACCATACCAGTTAGTCAGGAGGAGGATGTGTCAAACTGGAAGTACTCATCCCACACATGCACAAAAAAACATATTACCTATAGCTTGTAGATAACGGAGAAAATCAACATTGTAGTGGGAAGGAGAGAGGGAGCCCTTACTCTAAGAATTAGACATGTCCTGGAATGTGGGGGGAATCACATCGTCCATAAAGCGGTAAGCTATCTTAAAGTACCTAAATGCCAAGAAAGCTGACATAGCTATATTAGAAGAAATCCATTTGAAAGCTAGTGAACATCAGAAAATGAGACAGAGCTGGGTCAGGAGCTAATCTATACTCCTTATGAGAGCAGAAGGTCTAGGGGTGTGGCCTTCCTGTTTCGGAAAAATCTTAACTACAAAGTGACCCAAACAATCCTTGACCCGTTGGGGAGGTTTGTCCTCCTTAAAATCACTCTGGAGGGCCTCCCGCTAATTATGGGTGGAGGTTATGGCCCACATACACATAAAAGAGAATTTTGGAGTGCCCTTAGAGTCCGCATTTTAAGAATGGCAGATGTTCCAGTGATATTGGGGGGGATTACAACATTGCACAACAAACACCTGCAGATAGGTATAGGAACCCCCAACTCACCTCAGCTGGCCCTAGTAGGCATTATAATGCAAGGCAGGACTCCATAATACTGAACAAATTTAAGACAGCACTCCAACTTACCGATATCTGGAGGGATAGGAATCCAGAAACAAAAAACTATACATGTGTCACACTCGCGAAAGACACACTATCACGCATAGGCTTTTTTTTACTTCCCCAACCCTGAGCTCTAAGGTCATAGATACTGGAATAGACAGTCCGATCATTTCAGACCACGCCTCAATTACACTTAAACTTAGGCCAATTAGAGCGCATGGAGGTGTGTGGTCTTTCCTAGTTATTTACTACATGATGCTAATCTCAGAAACCACTTGGTGGGTGAGTGGCTGGCCTATAACAAGCTAAATCATAGGCATAGGGATAATCCTGTCCTTTTTTGGGGAAGTGGGTAAGGCGGTGCTCAGAGGAGTTATAATCTCTTATGTAATTGCTTCTAAGACACAGAAAAATCTTAGGGATGAGTTATTACTAAAATAAATACTGAACTTGCGAAACAGCGACCTTCAGTAACCCCATAGATACAAATAGGCCTAAATACAAAGACGTCAAGACACAAAGAGACACTTATCTGTTGCAGACTGCAGCAAGATATATGACGATAGCCCATGCTAGGTTTTATCACCATGGTAATAGGACTGGTAGGATGCTAGCTAGGCTGACAAAGCTAGTTAGAGGTTCAAACTTCATAGCAGCCATTAAACATCAGGACACAATACTCACGGACACAGCCGACATACAACAGGCTTTTAGACAGTATTTCTCTGACCTATACAAGACCCAGGAGGTAAATCCAGAGCATAGAGAAAAGTTCTGGAGTGCCGTTTCACTACCACAGTTTTCGGAAAAATCAGCGTCAATCACTGAACGCTAGGATTTGGGTGGAGGAGATTGTAAAAGTCATAGGGAACCTGCCACTAGAAAAGGCCCCGGGACCCTACTAGGTAGCAGATGCGTTGTCAGGCATTTTTAATGGTATATTGAGAGGGGAAACAGTAGCATAGATTCACTGAGGCCAATATTAGTTTGATACCTAAGGCGGATCAGGATCATCCTGATCCGGCCTCCTAACGCCCAATTTCACTCATGGCTGACGATGCTAGTTAGAGGTTCAAAATTCATAGCAGCCATTAAACATCAGGACACAATACTCACGGACACAGCCGACATACAACAGGCTTTTAGACAGTATTTCTCTGACCTATACAAGACCCAGGAGGTAAACCCAGAGCATAGAGACAAGTTCTGGAGCGTCGTTTCACTACCACAGTTATCGGAAAATCAGCGTCAATCACTGAACGCTCAGATTTGGGTGGAGGAGATTGTAAAAGTCATAGGGAACCTGCCACTAGAAATGGCCCCGGGACCCTACTAGGTAGCAGATGCGTTGTCAGACATTTTTAATGGTATATTGAGAGGGGAAACAGTAGCATAGATTCACTGAGACCAATATTAGTTTGATACCTAAGGCGGATCAGGATCATCCTGATCCGGTCTCCTAACGCCCAATTTCACTCATGAACTCGGATTATAAACTTTTGACAAAAATCATGGCTGATAGGTTAGCATTACTACTCCCAGATCTCATTCACAGTAATTAGACAGGGTTTGTAAAGGGTAGATCAGCGGTGACAAATGTTAGAACCCTGCAACTTCTCCTAATACACTATTGGAACTGGAAGTCTCAGAAACAGGTCAAGAAGACAGATGATGCCTGCGTTCTACTTGCAGACGCAGAAAAGGCTTTTGACAAGGTCCTTTGGAATCACTTATTTTTTACTCTTCAAAAGTTTGGGATTGAGGGCCCCTATGTGAAGGCATTACATACCCTGTACTCTGCTCCGCAAGCAGCAGTTCTGGTTAATGGGGTTCTGTCCCAGCCCTTTCCTTTGGAAAGGGGCACAAGGCAGGGATGTCTCCCGAACTGAATTGATTAGAATTTTTCCGAATTCAAACGAAATTAGAAAAAATCCGAATCGATCCGAACCGAATTTTTTCGCCATGCACATATCTAGTTCAAACATACCCAAACTAATGGAAATCATCAAATATTTTGACCAAATATCTGGTTATAAAATGAATACTGACAAGAAGGAGATCATTTGGCTGACACACACCAAGGACATACCTGACTTACAGTACGATTTTCAGACCAGTAGGGAAAACCTTTAAATACCTAGGCGTGAGGTTGTCCTTAAACCCAGTGGACTGGTACAGAGCCAACTACACATCACTAAAGAGAGAAGCCACTAACTCACTGGGCAAAACTACCGCTCACAATCTCGGGTAGGATAGGACTCATTAAAATGATTATTTTCCCAAAAATATTATATATTCTGCAGATGTTGCCACTAGTAATTTGTAAAGAGGATTTGAAATTTTGGAACTCCTTATTTTTCTCTTTTATCTGGGCTAACAAAAAGCACAGAATTAGCTCAGACAGGATGAGAAGCGATACTGAATCGGAGGGGTATGGCAGTACTGAATATCGAACTATATAGCTGGGCGACCCAAGCCAAATATGTATTGGACTGGATGACGGGGGGATAATTTTACTATCCCCGATTTAGAGCGAAAACTTACAGACCCATGGTCGTTGGCTATGCTGCCACACCTGCAAGCTGCGAAAGTAGATAAGCATCTGACACAGCACACACTAATTCAACAGCCGCTGTATGCGTGGAGAAAGATTTGCAATAAATTACAGTTCAAACATGAAGTATCTAAATACATTCCACTACAGGGGAACCCCAATTTTATTCCAGGAATGACCACACAAACTTTTAAGACCTGGAAAACTCCGGGATTGGACACAGTGTCCAAAGAACTTGAAGGGGAGGGCACAACGATACATACGTTTGCACATTTACAATCAACATATGTTCTACCACGATCTCATCATTTCGCATATTTACGAGCAAAACATTACGTAACCGCGTTGTTCAACTCTGGAGATCTCCCTAAAAGGGATAGCACCATTTATCGACTATGTAACTTATACTCTCAGGGAATCAAATCTATATCTCCAATTTACAAAGCATTGATGGCCACAGTCAATGAGCACACACAGAAACACATTAGTGAGAGATGGTCTGCGCTGGTGAATACAGAGGTCTCCATGGCACAGATTAAACATAGCATACAGAAAGTGCAGCATACTACATTATCTATGGACTTTAGAGAATCCCACACTAAGCTCCTTGAAATGGCATATGTCACACATTAACTGTATAAAACCTGGGAGGTAGAGTCCACAGGGACTTGCCCAAAATGTACCCAACCTAATGCAGACTTACTACATATGATGTGGATATGCCCTAAGTTAACTAGGTTCTGGGGAATGACTCATTATTGGCTGAGGTCCATTGGGGTCCCCATAGAAACTTTCACTCCCAAAACAATGATACTCCTAGATTGCCAGAATCTGAACAAAACAAACATGCTATTCATACACAATGGTATCTTACAGGCAAGGAAAGTTGTTCTTAAAAACTGGTTAAATAGGGGGGCTCCAACCTTGAATCAGCTAAAAAGAGAAATACATCAACAGTTGCTCTATGAGCAGGCAGATACGGTAGGAGATGTCCTGAGATTTACAAATCGCTTTATGGGCAAGTGGGAGGTCTACTTGCATACACTAACACAGGCTCAACAAACACAAATATTATACCCAATACGCAACACGGATTACATCCTTAAAGCTCAATTGCAAGGGGAATGGCAGCTTAACTTTGTGGAATATACCCGTTCTTCACGGTCAGGGACTTAGTCTGTCCAAGGTAGGGGGAACAGTGACACCCCCGGGAGGGGAACTGATGGAGAGAGTGTTCGGAGTGTACAAAATAAATAGAAAATGAGCATGTGCATTGATGAGGTTCAATGGTTTGTAGCTTTCATTCTCTGTATAAATTAGACTTATGTGATTTTCTTGTCACCTGATGATGTTGGGTTTTCTCTGCATTGCAGCATATGTTGATGTATGTCCTTTAAATAAATAAAGAATATAAAAAAAAATCAGGCAAAATAAATAGTACACATGTATTGCAATGTTGTTTTATTTTTCTTAATTAAACATTTTACATGGTGATTAAATGTTGCATTCAATGCCCTGTTCAATATGTTTGCATAGATGCATGCACTTAAGTACATAATATTACTTTCTTGATCTTCTATTCTTTATTTTCAATGCATTTTATATCAATAAAATAATATATACAATCTTTAGATTTTTTGTGTTTGTCAATTATAAAGTTCTACTATATTTAGTGTTCCTTAACGGGATATTAAAGACAACTTTTGGTTACATCTAAAATACATAATTTAACATATTTTTGTTACATCTAAAATATATAATTTAAAATTTGATTGAATTGGTTCTGTGGTTTTTTTAATGTACACTTTGCTGTCATGCTTGTGTGACTATCCATCCTCAAAGCTTTGGGAGTTGTCTTTATTAACCAATGAATAATTTGAGATGACATATGTACTTTCTGTTTCATTAATATTTTAAACAACTTCAAAAAAAAATTCCTGCAAATTCATATATTAAATGTACTTTCTGATCTTTAATATGTATGATAGATATATTTTTAGTGTAAAGGCCTTTTTATTCATCAATCTTTGCATTATTAAAGCATATTTTGCAAAACACTGGATATCTGACTTTGATTCATTGCACATCAGAACATATGGATATCATTATTTCCTTTACAAGAGATGCAGTATTTTAATGGATCCGGAATGTTGTGATAAGAACTGAATGGTAATTAATTATTGATATGGGATAGTATTTATAGTTAGACTTTGACATCATTATCAATATACAGATGGTTTTAAAAATAATAGTTTAGATGTTAAAGGGACATTAACCACTTTAAAATGGTAATAAAAATTATAAATCGTATATATATATATAAAAAAAACCTCTACAATATACTTTCATTATTTAATGTGTCCCCTTTTTCTGTAATTCCATTAGGAAATTGTGAGCTTTTCAGTTACTGTTAGAAAAGGAAGTGCAGAACACTATTATATTCCACACAGTCATTGGCTGCACACTCCAGTGACCTATTTTTTACTGTCCATAATTGGACACAACAGAGAAGGTAACCTAAGTTACAACATGGCAGCTCCCATTGTTTTATAGACAGTAAAACTTTACACTTATTTTGTCAATATTTAAACAGATTATGAAACGTTATAAAATCCATCTACATGTTATTCTCAGACTAATCTTTTCTTTGAATGCTTTCTTTGAATTCTACCTAGCATTTATTTAGGGCTAGATTACAAGCGGAGTGCTAAATATCACACAGTTCCCATAGACCGCAATGTAAAAGCACTTTTCACCCCACTCCCACCAGTTTTAAAGCCACAAAACTGCCTTGTGCAGTTATTTTTATTATAAAAATGCTAGATTTTTTTTTTAATAACAAACTATAATGCCCTCTTTTTTGAGGGCATTTGGGGCACTTTTAGAAAATTAACCAGAGATCATGATAGCAATAACCAGCCACTTGTAATGGCTGATTAATTATCAGGCTCCCGCAAACGGCAAATTTGTCCGTTTGTGGGAGCGCGATAATGTAGCACTACAGTTGTAATCTAGCCCTGTATTTTTAAAGTCCCTTTAGCATTTTTAACATTAAGGGACATAATACTCATATGCTAAATAACTTGAAACTGATGCAGTATAACTGTAAAAAGCTGACAGGAAAATATCACCTGAGCATCAATATCCTCAGCTCACCAGAGTAAGTCCTGTGTAAAAAGTTATACTCAACTGCTCCCAGCTGCAGGTAAAAAAAAAAAAAAAAAAAAAAAGAAGAAATAACAGCTGGCAATCAGCTTCAACAGTGCTGAGGTCATGAACTCTTTTACTGTGATCTCATGAGATTTCATTTAACTCTCATGAGATATCATAGTAAACTTCATTAAACTGAATAGGGAAATAAGATGAGTGTGCTCGAAAGCTCACTCCCTTAGCTGTCCCGGGACAGACATACTGATTTGTGGCTTAGAAGTCCTTTACAATGGGATGTGGCTACTGAGGAATTTTTTAGGTAAAATATTGTTCTTTTTTACATAGAGATGTTCAGGTGATATTTTCTAGTCAGCTTTTTACAGCTATGCTGCATCACTTTCAAGTGTTTCAACATTTGGGTATCATGGCCCTTTAAATAGCATATCAGATAGCATACTTTCATCTTTATTTTTACTTCATATGTGATCAATAATGCTTCCAGTGTTCAAAATCACTACAGTATAACAATCATTCCATTGATTCAGGATACATTTTGTTCAAAGTCTATACATTTGTCTCTATGCAGTCCGCAAGCAATGGTATAGAAAATTGGAAACAATCAGCATGTAACATTCTTTATTTTTAGTTGTACAATATTCCCACATGATATGCCAAATGTTCAGAAATGCACTTTGATGAGGATAGTACACAGTACGACTTTAGCATACTTGCATGGGTCAGGACTCCAGATTTATTTATAGTAGAGATTGAAAACCCCCATTTTGGACAATTTGATATATTTGATGCATTTTCAAAGAGTATTTGAAAATGTCTTAATTCATCAGTCTCAGAGACTGGCAGGAAATGTATGTTTCTATATAAAGGATATGGAGGTGACCATTGCTCAGATACACTGATTGATAAGCTTCCATAAACCTAACAATAAAGGTATTTTTATTCTGCACAGAAGCATCTAATAAAATAAAAACCAGAATAGATGTTAAAATACCTTTTTTTATATATAGGGAGCCACCACAACACTTAGTACACTGCCATTTGAGAAGCCAGAGATCCTATTAAACCTTTAATTTCTTGCAATAAATAAAAAAATTATGTTTGTTCAAGCAAAATTATTATGAAGTAGATGCAATGTACCTGTCCTTCATTTTTTCATAGATACACTGAATACCCGCTGGAATTAGCATTAGGGGCATCAGCATACTGATCTGAGCTAAATGATTATCAGTATATTATGTTCTGTGGGATACTTAATTTAATTATTGTTTCTCAAGCTGAAGAGATTTATAGTAATTAAGAATGAAAGTAGCAGCTTGATTTGTTCTTTTGCTTGAACTTGTTACAATATAATGGCATTAAGCTACTGTTAAATTTAGTTATAACTCTACCAATGTTCTCTTTATTGGATACTCTGTGATATGAAGCTAATATAAATTTTACTCTTCCCCCCATGTAATTATGCTCATCAGAGGACATTTTTTCTGTAGAAAAACATCTGACTTTAACAAACATAAATCTAAGAATTTGTATGTAGTAATAATACTACAGACAGAATGTTTATTGTTCATTTGAAGTGTTGTGTCTAAAGAAAATAACTAATTGTTGACCATGCAATTTATTTTTGCAGCAATGACAATCACTGCAAACATAAACAATCAATTGGAATGTGTACAGTTTAATCTAATCACTATTAATATGGTTACATAATCTCCTTTAAAATGGATAACTGTGTCACGCATTCTTATGCCTTTACACCTTTACTTATAATAAGATTACAACAGCAACAGAAATTTAATCCCCATAACTTGACAAAAGATAACTTAATTTATAACATGTCTTCAGCATTGATTGATTCAATTCCAGAAGCGACCATTACTGCCCTTTTACGCATTATTTAGGTATGGAAACATTGCAATCATAATCGTTTATTTATAATTTGCTCATTTTTTAAAATGACTGTAGAACACTTTACAAACAATATATTCCAGCAAAGAAAAAAAGGATGAGAATAAAAACTTAGCATAAAATTGCATGGTTATGCATAGAGGAATACAAAATATAGGAAAGTCAAAAATTCTTGAAACTATTTAAAGTATGTTCAGTCAGTTTACTATTACAATTAAAGGGATGGTAAACTGCAGATAATTAAATTTCTTTGCATTAAAAAAATTATGGGTTTGATTACGAGTAGAGCACTATCATTAGCACGAGGAGCGTAAACACAATCGCAGTGTTTTTTACACTCAAATCCTTATTAGAAATGGCCCGCTGTGGCCCGCTGTTTAAATTACCACAAATTAATTTACACAAACTAACAGTAATTTGTACTCCCAATGTTTTCTATGCCTGCTCATATTACAAGTTGAAAGTAAATGTGGTCGCTCTAATGCAATCACATTTAACGCTAAAACATTTTACATGACCTAAAAGTTTGCATAAAATGTTTGGCCAGAGAAAAAAATTACACTCAACTACACTATTAACCCCTAAAACACCACACCCCAACATAACAAACTACCCCTCTTCACTATGAACCCATAAATAGGTACAACACCACAACATATAGCCCACTGCAAATTACCCCACTACACTATTAAACACTACAATAAACTACCAATAGCCATTTAAAGATCCTTTTGTAGGGCATTGCCCTAAAGAAATCAAATCTTTCACCTGAAAAAAATACAAAGACCCCCAACAGTAAAACCCACCACCCAACTAACGCCCCAAAATAAAAAACCTAACTCTAACAAAATCCTAAGCTACCCATTGCCCTGGAAAAGGTCATTTGTATGGGCATTGTTCTTAAAAGGGCATTAAGCTCTTTTGCATTGCTCTGAAAAGGGCATTTAGCTCCTTTAAGAAAGCTCAAACCCTAATCTAAAAAAAAAACCCCACCCAAAAAAAGTTAAAAAAAACCTAACACTAACCCCCGACGATCCACCTTGAAGAAAAGGTTCCCTTGCATCAAAGATTCAGTGTACAGCGGCGACCGTATGAAGAGGACGCTCCGCACCGGATGTCTTGAAGAATAGACCCGCTCCTTGCCTCCGGAATGAAGATAGAAGATGCCACCTGGATTGATGAAGACACTGCCTGGATGGATGAAGACTACGCCGCCTGGTTGAAGACTTCTCTCTGCCTGGATGTCCGGACTTCAAAAACTGTAAGTGGGTCATCGGGAGTTAGTGTTAAGGTTTTTTTGTAACTTTTTCTGGTGTATTTTTTTTTAAGATTAGGGTTTGGGCTTTCTTAAAAGAGCTAAATGCCCTTTTAAGGACAATGCCCATACAAATGTCCTTTTCAGGGCAATGGGTAGCTTAGGTTTTTGTTAGAGCTAGGTTTTTTATTTTGTGGGGTTGGTTAAGTGGTGGGTTTTACTGTTGGGAGTCTTTGTATTTTTTTTAGGTAAAAGAGCTGATTTCTTTAGGGCAATGCCCTACAAAAGGCCCTTTTAAGGGCTATTGGTATTTTTTTTTTGGGGGGGGGGCTTTTTTATTTTTATAGGGCTCTTAGATTAGGTGTAATTGTTTTTATTTTGGATAATTTGTTTGTTATTTTTTGTAATTTAGTATTTTTTATTTTTTGTAATTTTAGAATTCATTGTTAGGTTTTTTAATGTGTAATTTTGTTAATTTAATTTATAGTTATTTTAATTTTAGTATAATAGTTAGGTTAATTGTTAGTTTAAACTTAGTTTTTTAATTTCACAGGTAAATTTGTATTTATTTTAAGATAGAGATATTGTAATTTTAATTTAAAGTTAGGGGGTTGTTAGGTTTAGGGGTTAATAGTTTAATTTAGTTTTTTTACGATGGTGGGGCAGGCGGTTTAGGGGTTAATAAGTTTAGTTAGTGGCACTGATGTGGGAGGCCAGAGGCTTAGGGGTTAATAACTTTATTTAGTGGTGACGATGCCGGGGAGCGGCGGAATAGGGGTTAAAATCTTTATTATAGTGGTGGCGAAGTTGTGGTGCGGGACAATAGGGGTTAATAAATTTATTATAGTGGCAACGATATTGGGAGCGGCAGATTAGGGGTTAATAAGTTTATTTTGGTGTCGGTGATGAAATCAGGGGTGGCAGATTATGTTTGTTTAGACTTGGGGTTTATGTTAGGGTGTTATGTTTAAACTTAACTTTTTTCCCCATAGACATCAATGGGTTTGCAATACGGCGATTCAGGTGTTAGTTTTTGTACTAACACGCTCTCCGCATTGATGTCTATATGGAAAGCGTGCACAAGCACATCATAGCAGCCCTTGGATTTTGTGCGGTATGGAGCTCATCGCCACCATATCGCACGCACAAGGTAGCATTTCAAAAACTTGTAATGGCAGCGCTATGGAGGGTGAAATAACACAACTTTTGTTGTGTTCGTTTCGCATCCTCTATAGCGCAAAACTTGTAATCTAGGTGTAAGTTACCAAAAAAAAAAAAAGATATGAAAAAAAAAAATCTAACATTATAGGAAAAAAGTAGCTACCATTATAGAAAATAAAAAAAACTATCATTACAAAAAAAAACAAATGACCAAATATGAAAAAAACACATGCTTATTCTAACACTAAAGCCCCACTTAAAACAAAATCCCACCCCAACTCCCCCTATACTAACACTAAATTAAACTATAGCAATTGCTCTTAGAAGGGCTTTTTGTAGGGAAGTGTTTTGGCTCTTTTTCACACACAAAACAAGAATACTAGTATATTCTACAATACAAGTAACCCCCACCCCCAAAGTAAGGCTTTCTAAAAAAGCTTGCGCTAAAATCTTTCCTAAAAAGGGCAGTTGGTTGAGCATTTAAATTTGAAAATAAAAATTAGCCAATAGGAATGCCAGAATACCCCTATATAAAGGGGGTACCTTGCATTCAAAATGTCATGTGCTTCAGGTGACCGCATGAAGAGAATGTTGGGGATGGTGGGGGTTTACTTGAATTGTAAAATGGGCTAATGTTTTTGTGTGAAAAAAAGAGCTAAATCCCATTAGGGCAATGCCCTACAAAAAGTTCTTCTAATGGTTATTGCTATAGTTTATTTTAGTGTTAGTATAGGATTTTTTATTTTAGGGAGTGTTTTATTTAAGTGAGGCTTTAGTTTTAGAATAGGCATAACTTTTATTTTAGGTAATTTGTTTTTTTCTCCAATTATAGTTTTTTACTTTTCAGTAACGGTAGCTTTTTTTCATGTAATGTTATTTTGTTCATTTAATAATGTTTTTTTTTCCAGGTATTGTTAGTATTTTAGTAACTTAGAGGGTGTTACGTTTGGGGGGTGTTAGCTGGTTAGGGGGTTTACATGTTAGTGTTTTTTATATTATAATCTTTTATTGAGGTTTTTATAAATTACAACATATAGAACTAGTTCTTTCGCAAAGATTACAAGTATACAAGTCATTTTCAGGTCATTATAATATGGTGCAAAGTAAAATTTGCATTAGACACATAAGAAAGTGTTGTCTGAAGAGGGAAAAGATATAAGAACGAAATCTGCAAGTCAATAACCGGCTTCTAATTTGTATTTGCGAAAATTACAGGTACAATATCTCTGCAAAATAGAAAAAAAACATTGTTCCAAACAGTGGATGTAACAGTATAAATATGATAACCTGCAGTAAAATAAACAAACTAAAACATCATGAACAATAGGTAGCATATGTGTCATTCATAACATTGAACATATAGAAATGAAACCTTTTTGTTTTTTGTCTTTTAGTAAATATTTCTCTTAAAGAGAGATTATACTGAAAATGTTTTTGGGACTTGTTAGGTATCTTGACTGGTAAGCTACAATGCTTTCTTATCTGGTATAGATATTCAGCTGAAACAAAGGTATAACCCTATAAGACATAAAAATTATCCAGCTTAACTCTCACATAAAGCACATCAATATGATATCTAGGAATATAAGGAGGATAAGTAAAATTAGTGAAAGAGTAACATGCGATTCACTTATTCTATCAGATGCTGATTTTTTTATTTGTACTAAGGTCCAAGAGTGACCATCACACAGGCTAGTTCTCTCCCTTACATCATAAGATTAGCCAGGTCCAAGAGTGGCCTTTTGAAAATTGAGAGAAATAGTTACTAAAAGACAACTCTATCCAAAACCTTGTGCCCTGTACAGAATCAAGATATAATAGGTTGAAAAGCAAATTTAGGCTCCACAAATATGAAAATCAGATTGTGTTGAATATTTCATCCACTCCAATCTTCCAGGACAACAGGGTCTCCAAACATGCATCCAGCTTAAGACCTCCTAAGCTGTTGGCCACTCTTGCCTGCTTGGGCCAGTTTCACCAGCCCACCTCCAGAAGGCTTTGAAAAAAGGTATGCAACTTTGCGGAACGCTCAGACAGGCACTGTCCCTGCAAGCAGATCAACCTCCATGATGTTTCAAAGGTTTCTGAGGTCCATAACTACAGGAGGCCTGGTTGGAGACTCTGATCTGGATCACCAAAATTTACGACTGGAACTATCACACCTTATGTTGAACTCCCCGCAACCCACCATTCTATTTCACACAGATCTGGTACAGCTGAGACAAGATCCTAGTGTCCTATATATGGCTTCACTCTACTTCAAACTAAAAACCATTGAACTGGTTCCTGAGGACACATTGTTCAGGCGGGACTTTGTTTCATATTCACTAACTGTCACAAAAGAAGGCATAGGCTAAATGTTTACAACTTTTTTTTTAATTCCTCCTCATAACAGTCATGTATAGATATTATGCTGTTTGTAGCTGTTCCTAAAAAATTTTTACTTTCAGGTTTACAACATGTAATCCACTATATTGACATGGTTTGTTGCACTCACAAGCGGTGATATTATGAGAGTTATTTTTCTATGATGCAAGTTATTTTGTCATTTCTTACTGCTGTTTGATTTTCCATATTCATACAATAACTGACAGACATTCTCCTTTGTATGCAATACACTACAGTAAAAATATTTCGGTGTAGCATATCTTTGGCCTTTCATATTGAGAGCTTACCACCTCATATTTACATAGGCCTCATTCTCATTTATATTTGCAGTAGTACAGTGCCTGCCCTGCTGTCTGCGACTGAGATAGCGGGAAGTCTATAGCTACATTAGAACACCATTATGATGTTCTCTATATGACAAATTGTCGCTAACCACTTTTATCTTTTTAGCTTGAAGTAAAGCAAACTCATCAGACTCACCCCTCTTTGTTACAATTTCCTGAGAATAAACCTGCATATTTATTTCAAAACATAACAACAATTTTAGAACTCCTTAGCACCAGGGGTGAACAATGCTCCAGGTCTTAATAACCACCCTCTCCGACAACTCCAAAACCATGATTTGCCATCTAGTCAGACTGATTGCGATGGCAAACTAGACAAGCATATATATCATACACGGATGTACTCTAAGAGGAAAATAATTAGTTAGGAGATACAGCTTATTATTACCTTTAATGCAAGACATTTTTTTCTTGGATGTTACCTTGGATGTCTATGTCTTTTAATTTGGTATATATTTACAGCCCAATCCAGAACATTATATTTTCTGTCCCCATAAGCAAGCATGCCAGTCTTTAGTAATGTGAAATGCCTCCTACACAGCCCATTTGTTTAACATATATTGTATAATACAGATCCCAATTTTAGGGTTGATTGTTTTGAGGCCTACAATAGCTTCTTCTATTGAATAAAAATATTAGCAGGATTAGAACAAAAACAGTTATTTAGCTCTTGATTATGGTACATCTCTACAAACCCATTTGGAATTAGTGCAACCCTCTAAACAATTTTATTCTCTGTTGTTAATACAATTCGTTATAAGCATTTATAGAAACTCTCAAACGATATTAATCTTTTGTTAATATGTTCATTTTATAGTTGTTTATACCATATTATGTTTAAAAAAACACAGAGGTTTATTTGAATTGGGATCCAAAAGTGGTCCCTGATCTCCATATGTCTCACTTGCTTCTCATTGTTTGTTATAGGTACAATGGGGTACAAAAGTGACCCCCTATATCATATGGAAGACCTTAAGACAGGGTTAAAGATATCTAAAGCATATACTGTATATATATATATATATATATATATATATATATATATATATTTTCTGTTATTTTTCTAATTATACAAGTATGTAAGCATCTGATTTTTTATGTAAGCATCTGACTATTCTTTACATGTGTCACTGTATAATTTGCCAGCTATATCTTATAAACCTCAAATATATATATATATATATATATATATATATATATATATATATATATATATATATATATATATAAGATCAAACAACCAGGTGTCAATAAGAAGAGGAGGCATATATCAGTGAAACCTCATTTTCTATATGGTATAGTATAGAATGTAATAGTATATGGGAAGTTGGGGAAAATCAGCAGGCAAGAGCTGCTTTAAATTGAGGGGGGGGGAAGGTGGGGGGGGCGGGCGGGCGTTCTAAATGTTGATGTAGGGACCTAAGGAGCTAATATTGAGCTCATATTTGAATGGTTTCTAGAATTCAAGTGTGTGTACACCTTTTGCAGTAATGTAATATAAAGGGATCAGAAGTTAATATATGGGGTCATATCTGCGCCAAGAGATAGTATGGAATCCATAACATTGACATATAGGGATTCAACAACATAGTGAAGTAGCATCCTGATTTATTATTAGGACCTAAACTGGGAATATCTATAGAGAAAATAGTACTGGAGCCTCCATCTATAGCTCCGACTAGTGCTAAGTAAATAAAGCCATATAGTATTATCTTGTCCACATTAGTTAAGCATTGTCTGAAAAGATTATCGATATGTAGCATTACACAGAGATCATATTAAAGCAATTGACCACACAGTTGGGCTACTTGCGTTAGGTTCTTGAGGTTTATCAAGCTGTTACTTTTAAAAGTTATGTCTTTTTCCACTCCCCCTGTACCATGTGACAGCCATCAGCCAATCACAAATGCATACACGTACCATGTGACAGCCATCAGCCATTCACAAATGCATACACATTTATTCTTGCACATGCTCAGTAGGGGCTAGTGACTGAAACAGTTTAAATATAAAGACTGTGCACATTTAGTTAATGGAAGTACATTGGAAAGTTGTTTAAAATGGCATGCCCTATCTGAATAATGAAAGTTTAATTTTGATTGAGTGTCCCTTTAATGACTAATAAAGTTAGAGTGCAGGGGACAGTGATAAAATGTGAAGCTCATGTATTGGTCAAATTCTGCTATGCATTAACAATCAGACTCTCTTTGCAAAGTGATGCTATAACTGTTTATGGAAATCATCTCTATGTTTATTGACTCATTCCTCCTGCCCCCCGGGGAGGGGTACCATACAGTATGAGCTTAAGATCTTTGAATTAATAATTGTAGTGAGGCAATAAGGCTTCCTGTGTGTGAGGATAATACACTGAGACCTACCAAGATGGCCTTTCACAAATGTTGATGAAAATGGATATTTTGCTAAGAGTAAACTACCACAGTTACGCTATATAGAGAGAGGCATGATTGTAGTAACTAACATGATTGTAGACTGTGCTGGTGGTATAGGGATTATATTGGACTTAAATCTCTTGTTATACTTAAATACAGAATTGGGGGCCATAATGAGGCCAATACATAATTTTGATTCCTCGTTATCACATACCAGAGAAAACATCCTGCAACTAGTTCCACATCCATAAGCTTGTAAGAAGTACATGAAACATTTAAATATTCATCATTTGTTAGGAGATGAAAATGGCTGCCAAGCTCCGCCCACCTATTGTGTCTATATTTTGATAAGTGACGTTTTTTAATTACGATCAACTCTTAAATAAGTTATCCCACTCCAACATGCTAAATTGTGCATGTGCAATTTGAAATAGCTGACTGAAAAATATTAAATGTGCATTGCTAAACTGTCATACAAGCAAACAGCTAACTGGACATGAAGAAAGTGTGGGCGGAGCTTGGTGGCCATTTTTTGGCGCTAACAAATTATGATTATTTTAAAAAGTTTCATGTATTTCTTTCAAGTTTATAGATGTGGAACCCGTTGCAAGATGCTTGTTTGGTATATAACAGTAAGTAATAAAGAAGGAGTATTTGGTGTAGGCCATCTCTTTAAGGCTTTTACTGTTCCAGTATCACTTGGACAGTAGGATAACCAAGCATTCTGTAATTGCTCTAATAATGCCCTATATTTCTGTGACGTTTAGGAAGGAGGAATAGTTTTTTGTGTGTTTTTTCATGAAAACAAGATAATTCGAAATATGAAAGCAAGTAATTCCAAGATGTAACATGATGTTTTAAATATAAATCATGAAGTATAAAGTGTACATTAGCATTGTTTTTTTTTGTTACAGTAATTAGGAAATAGTTTAACATGATGGTTGCTAATGGAAGTTTTTATTTCAGTGGATTATTTTGATGTTCATTGCAATAACCACAAAGCCTTACATGGATATTTAGTGCTTTCGATTTTATAATATTTCCCTCAGGATATGATCTTGTGCCAAATGTAATCTTTTTTTTTTTGTAAAAAGCTTTTGTACTTTTCACTTGGAGCATAGGCAATTCTGGGAAAAAGGTGACCTTTATAAAGAGCTATTAACAATATTTTAATGATTTGTAATATAATTATGAGCATGCTGATACGTTTTGTATTACACATAATTTTCTTTTTGCTGACTCTATCTTGAACATTACTAAGCAATATATTTGTAACATGTCAATTATTTAGAAAAAAATATATGCATTTAATTACAGAAAAAGAAAGATTATACTGTCCCATCATACTAATTCTTGTTTATTTCCCTTTGAATTAACTTTTAGGGCTAAATCACAAGTAGAGCTCAATCAATATCACAGGGTGTATTATCTTGTGCTCAGTCTCACGTTAAGAATACCACACATTCACACAATGGTATTACAAATGGGTGGCTAAAAGTTTTAACCAGAACATCTTAACACAGATGAAACATTTTTAGTGGACTCTTTACTTTTATTGGATAGAATATGCAGTCATATTAAGGAGCGCTTTGACTTATACTCAATTATTGTGTTAAATATTTTGCACTCAAGCACAATCTAAAATACCAGTGTTTAGTACTTTTTATGACTTGAACTAAGCATTATTATTACTTTTAAAGCACAGAACTACATGAAGAACTCAACTACTTGCCCACAACTAGCATGCTAAGATTAATGTACCACCGCCTTAGCACTCAAACAAAATCTAACATACATTTTAGTTTAGGTGGATACCTGCACTCATAGGATCTAATGCAGAAATGTAGTTCCAAAACCTCTGCAGCACTGCAGGGCCAAGTTTGAGGATCTAATGTATGGATAAAGCACCACACTCAGTCATAATGTATTGAAATATATAGAGTAACTCTTTATTAAATAACTGAAAACTGAAAACCAATAAAAAAGAACATGTAAATATGTGACATTTATAGAACTGGTAAGTATTAGCCTGATACATTGTAGTAAAGCTCCAGCTCCCTTTAGAAAACAAAACAAAATATAAAATGTAGGCATTCATAATCACTAATTAACATTAGTTCAGCCGACTGTAGTAGTGTCCCAAATGCATCTTCGTGCTATCTGACAAGCAATGAAAAGTTCATGCAGAAACTCCATAAAGCTGATATGAATGCAAGCAGTGTTAGAATTTAAATCAGGAGAGATTAGTATAGGATGAGTAAGGTAGAAGGAAAAAAACAAGCTAGATAAACAGTAAAGGAATTCATGCCAGTATACAATATAGCAGTCTACGGTTGTGGTTTTGGCAAACTCTCAGCTGTGCAACTTACCTCTTCTAGCTCATGCATGTTAAACCTCCAAACTGCATCACTGAAACGCAAAACAGCTTTTGTACACTGCTGCTCCACAATCCACCTGTTTCACTTATTCCCACCTCACACAAAGTGATTTCCTTTTAATTAGGAAAAGATGTAAAATGTTATAAAACAGTTAACAACACACATGCAATAAATGATATTACTGGTTAAAAAAAGTCAGTTATACAGTGATTACAAACTAATTTCCATTTTTTATTTTTTTTGACCACTTATTTTTGCATCCATGAAGGTCTGTTAAAACTATAGCATAACCTCAATTACAGTCATATGAAATACTCCTTTTGAATAGCTTTATTGTGTGTTTAACCACTTTTTTTTCTGTGATATTGTGTATGAAACGTGGGTGGTTTTACTAATTGAATGGGAAGTGGGATATTTCTCCTAGTTTGGACCGGCTTAGAAAATGAAGTTAAAAGAACATCAAGCGGCTTATGATTGCACAGCTGTTGTAATGAGGTTGAATGGAGACCAAGCAATAAAGAGGATTTTGAAATAGAAACTAAGGTTGATTTAACATTGCTGGTGTTAATCAATTTTTAATAATTTTCGGCCAGCCAATAGCAATTAAAATGGCTGATGAAAAAGATAATACCATCCCACAGTTTATAAAAAAAACAATATTGTGCACAGCTTACTTTAATGGCTGTCTGCTTGTTTTACACTGTTGTTAATTAACTCTACTTTCTGGCACCCTCTCTAGGGTTGCCACCTCGGCCATATTTTCCTGGACACTTATGAGTTACACATGCTGCAGGGTGTGCAGGGAGGAACATGAATAGTTCTGTCCAGCATCACTATTTTTGTACTGTCCAGCAGCACAATGCATGTTTCCCTCTGAACACCCTGCAGCATGTGTAACTCATAAGTGTCCAGGAAAACATGGCCGAGGTGGCAGCCCTAACCCTCTCTTAGGAGTAAGGTTAAAAAATATCCTTTACAACTAGTATTACCATATGTAAAACATGTTTTTTTTAAACACACATTTTTACTAAACTTCTATAAATATTTAAGGATTAAATTGATTCTATTTTTATATATAAAAGATATCTATAATATATATATATATATATATATATATATATATATATATATATATATATATATATATATATATATATATATATATATATATAGAGAGAGAGAGAGAGAGAGAGAGAGAGAGAAGCAAGTAAAATGTGTCCACTCAGTATACTGGGTGGATACAAGTGATACTCTATAATTGGCACTAGTCAATATTATGTAGGGTATAGTGGCAGCTATATAGGACAAGTACTGGTTGAGATGTATGACCCCAATCAGTAAGAGTAAATGTGTATACAAGGGTTAATACAGCGCCTATATATCCATTAAAGTATGGGTTATATATAGGAATATGGATGGAAACAATAATAAATAATTAAAATAAAATAAAAGAAATAAAAAGTATATAAAATGTGAAACAATGTTCATATAAGTCTTAAGAATGTATATAGTCCGTAATAAATCTTCAGCTAGAGTTGATATGCAGTAATAGATGGTATATAATACCCTTACCAGATATTACCCCAATCTAATGAGGTAAGTATGCCGCACTGGGGGTATATATAGATAGTAGAATCTTCTCCTTGTATCCAGATGTGAGGCCTCTTGGGTTTTCGTTAGCCTCCTGGAGTATGCAGGGATGTGTTCCTGGTTGTAAATAAATCCCTTGCACTTCCTGTGGGTTGGTAGTTAGCCTCTTGGAGTACCTTTTCTGTCTTGGTATAAACTTTCTCCAGCGTAAGGATACCCAGGGAGACAAGAAAGAATATATAGTGCAATACAGTTTATTTACAGTTAGGCACAGAAATGTAATTCACATAGCAGTCACATTTAACATCCTCAAACTATATGAGGTATGTATATGGCATTTAGGACTCCAATGGGTCCTTCCACAGATAGATATAAGATACAAGTTCCCCAATCTTAGTAAAAGACTTTGTAGCGAAGTATTATGCAGCTGTTGCTTTTTCCCAAGTTAGGTAATATAGTACAGTACAAGTATCTCATGAAATAATGCTAGCGAGCTAGCTACAAGGAGTGACAATGTTATTAAAAACGATTAGTCAAAGCACAGATTAAAATAAGTATCATAAAAGAGTTAATAGTTTCCCTGACGCGTTTCAAAGGTTTGTTTACGTACGCAGAGGGCGTGCCGCCACCCGAAGCGTACAAATAGCGATAACGGCCCAGCTCTTCACTCAACCCTCTGAGGAAGAAGGATTTATTGAAACAAACCTTTGAAACGCGTCAGGGAAACTATTAACTCTTTTATGATACTTATTTTAAACTGTGCTTTGACTTATCGTTTTTAATAACATTGTCACTCCTTGTAGCTAGCTCGCTAGCATTATTTCATGAGATACTTGTACTGTACTATATTACCTAACTTGGGAAAAAGCAACAGCTGCATAATACTTCGCTACAAAGTCTTTTACTAAGATTGGGGAACTTGTATCTTATATCTATCTGTGGAAGGACCCATTGGAGTCCTAAATGCCATATACATACCTCATATAGTTTGAGGATGTTAAATGTGACTGCTATGTGAATTACATTTCTGTGCCTAACTGTAAATAAACTGTATTACACTATATATTCTTTCTTGTCTCCCTGGGTATCCTTACGCTGGAGAAAGTTTATACCAAGACAGAAAAGGTACTCCAAGAGGCTAACTACCAACCCACAGGAAGTGCAAGGGATTTATTTACAACCAGGAACACATCCCTGCATACTCCAGGAGGCTAACGAAAACCCAAGAGGCCTCACATCTGGATACAAGGAGAAGATTCTACTATCTATATATACCCCCAGTGCGGCATACTTACCTCATTAGATTGGGGGTAATATCTGGTAAGGGTATTATATACCATCTATTACTGCATATCAACTCTAGCTGAAGATTTATTACGGACTATATACATTCTTAAGACTTATATGAACATTGTTTCACATTTTATATACTTTTTATTTCTTTATTTTATTTTATTTTAATTATTTATTATTGTTTCCATCCATATTCCTATATATAACCCATACTTTAATGGATATATAGGCGCTGTATTAACCCTTGTATACACATTTACTCTTACTGATTGGGGTCATACATCTCAACCAGTACTTGTCCTATATAGCTGCCACTATACCCTACATAATATTGACTAGCGCCAATTATAGAGTATCACTTGTATCCACCCAGTATACTGAGTGGACACATTTTACTTGCTTCTCTATTTCTAGTTCCTACCTTAGGTTCACTTGTTACTCTAGGCTGCAAGTCTTAGATACCACTATTCCACACCTCATACAGCAACATCTATTAGTATACCAATTATTCTAATAAATTAAGACATTTGCATCTTGATATACATATATCTAGAACCTATATTCACATCTAGATCATGGACCTGGAATATGGGGCATACTTTGATCCAAAAAACAAAAGTAGAAATTTATCAATAAATGAGGAACAATCTACTCTAGAAACCAACTTGGAAATTACAAATCCAAAAAAATTATTTGAAAAATTAGAAAAACTTAGTAAAAAACAACTGCAAAACTGGTATGATAGCTTAACACTTGAAAGATATATCAAATACAATATTGTACCACAGGGTCTACAACTCACCAAAACACCTATATTTGAAGATACAGAAATTGAGCTACTGTCAGAATGGGACTCTGCCCTACATCAATGCTCTATCACATTTATGAAAATTCTAATCAAATACAGGGACAGAAAGGTAGACACCCTAACAGAGCAGATCACTGATATAAGACAGAGACTAAACAATTTTAAAGGAGACGTATACTATAATGAGCTTGATAAGGAGAATAAGAACAAAATTCTAAGATATGAAAAAATAGTAGAAAACCGAAAAAGGGAAAAATTCATGAAAGATTTAAACTTACACAAAGAAAGAATACGAGAAGATAACAATATTTCCCACAACCTAGGCTTCAGCTGCGAAAACCATAACACAGCAGCAGAACCTGAACATAATGACAAAACAAATGAGGATAACTATGAGGAAATATACTCACCAGGTTTTTCATTACACTACTCAGGCCCAAAAGAGCAATATAATAAAGGCAATAGGAGTACATATAACACCTCGCTCCATAATCATATACCATATAAAGCACGCAATAGAAATCTTAGAGATAAACATCAACACAATGTACGCAATAACAGCCACTACAATCCCCTTTTTTTAGGACAACACCCACCACCACACTACCCCCCCCCCCCCCCCACTCTCAATTCAGACATCCTTACAAACACTCCCCCAATTACAAGAGACCGGATTACACCACACACTCACAGCATCAACCATACCCTCCCCCACCGTATCAACTACCACATCATCTACACAACCGGCACTACAAACAGAGCAACCAGAATACAGCACTCAGAGATCCACACACACCTCTCCTACCAGAGAAGAACACCAACATCCCACATTGGAGAATAAAACCACACCACCAGAAAAGAAGAAGAAACGAGTCAGAAGAAGAGGGTGTAGAGCAGGAAAACGAATGCAATCAAAAAAGAATAAGATCAACCAAAATGTAAAGTCTAACCATATAGACTCATACTCAGAAGTAAAAATATTTAATTTATCATCACATAAAACCTTTTCATTGCAAGAACTAAACCTTCTAAAAAAAAGGCTTAGCATTCGCCCCTACTAAGGGACCTAATCCCTTCAACCTCGTCATAGATTTACATAAATATATTAGGAAGTTGACCCTAAACAGGCACTTCCAAAAAATACAAAAAGATGTATCTACAAACCTTAACAATATAGTCCCTTCCCAACTAAACGATAATGATCTAAACGCCCTAATAGATCTTGAATCATTACTAAATGATAATGATAACCCTACCGCTAATGACTATGTACCTAGCTCCAACACAGCAACTGTAAATTTCCCCCCACATTCTAACTTCAAACCTACATCTACCTTTTTTCCTACACATTCCAAAGGAAACTATATCCCGGTATTTGAAAAGTTAGTCCAAGAAGACTTACTACAAATGTGCGAAACATATAAAATAAAAAATGATAATCTTACCAAGAAAGAGAAAACTACACTAAAACAGCTAAAAGATGATCACGAAATAGTAATAAGGGAAGCCGACAAGGGAGGAGGGATCATCATACAGGATAGAGTAGATTACATCCAGGAAGCTATGAGATTACTTGGTGACAACGAGACATATAGACCTCTCAAAACTAATCCAACTGAATGTTATTTAAGAGAATACAAAAATCTCCTAGATACTGCAAAACATGAAAACGTAATCAATAATCACGAATTCCTCTTCCTATCCATTACTAACCCAAAAGTGGCCACCTTCTATCACACACCTAAAATTCACAAAAGCAATATCAATCCTCCGGGAAGACCAATCATTTCAGGAATAGGGTCTCTTACTACAAAATTATCAGAATATATAGACTCATTCCTCCAACCTCTGGTGCCCAAACTTAAATCACACATCAGAGACACACCGGACACTATAAGTAAACTATCCAATATCAAATGGAAGGACAATTACTGCTGGCTCACATTGGACGTCAGCTCTCTATATACCAATATTCCCCACAACAAAGGTATAGAAGCACTAGACTATTGGCTTAACAAACTATCAAATCTAGAAATAAATAAAATTGAATTCATAAAAGATTCGGCCAAGTTCATTCTACAAAAAAATTACTTCACCTTCAATAAAGAATACTTTCTCCAAATAGGTGGCACAGCTATGGGGACGAAATTCGCCCCCAGCTATGCCAACCTATACATGGGTATGTGGGAGGATAAATACATCTGGGACAATAACCCTTTCATAGACAACATCAAAACATATCACCGCTTTATCGATGACATCATAGTAATATGGGAACACAAGGATAACAATAATACAGTCCAAGACTTTGTTAACTACATTAACACTAATGATTTCAACTTAACATTCACAGATAAAACTAATTCGAAAGAAATTGAATTCTTAGACCTCATACTCTATCAGGAAGAAAACTCTGTCCAAACTAAACTATATAGCAAAGCTACAGACAGTAACAGTTACTTAACAGCAACTAGTAGCCATCATCCAGCATGGATACAAAGTATACCATATGGACAATTCCAACGCATAAAAAGGAATTGCTCCAGACAGAAAGACTTTTTACAGGAATCAAAAATTCTAACCAATAAATTACTAAATAAAGGTTACAAAGCTGACAATATACAAAAAGCATTTGATAAGGTCAATAAAATGAATAGAGACACACTACTAAAAAACTCTAAGAAAAATAGCAAAAAACAAAAAGATATACCACTTATGATCACAACATACAATGAAGGTGCCAATGCCATCAAAACTATCCTAAACAAACACTGGCACATACTAAAAAAAGATACCCTACTAAATGAAATAACTAAGAACAACCCAAAACTGGTCTTTAGAAAGGGTAGAAACATCAGAGCAACAATAGCTCCAAGTAAATTGAAATCTACATCTAAAACTACAAAAACTACCAATTGGCTGCAAAATAAGACAAAAGGTTTCTTTAAATGCAACCGTCTGCACTGCGAGGCTTGTAAACATCACTATAGCAACAATAAACCTACTAAAAAAATCACTTCATCCTCAAATAATAAAAGCTGGGAATTCGATTCTATGACAAACTGTAAAACGGAATATGTAGTATACCTTATTGAATGCGAATGTAAGCTTCAATATGTAGGGCGTACCACTAGACCCTACAAAACCAGACTCCTGGAACATATTAGAAATATAGAAAGTAGCTTCAAAAAACATAGTGTCTCGAATCATTTTCGCCTAATACATGATTCCAACCCGTCATGCCTGAGAGACACTATACTTGAACACATTAGAGATCCACCAGAAGGAGTAAGCAAAGAACTCCACTTAAGACGGAAGGAAACACAATGGATACACAAACTAGATTCCATGACCCCCAAAGGTCTGAATAAGGACATAGATATAGCAGCCTTCTTAATACAGTAGGTTGCACGAATTTTAGCTCCCCAAACATACTAAAAACCTCTGATCAGCTTATAAATTCTATTTATATTTATTTACATCCTACTAGACCTGTACCTAGCCTACTACAGCACAGTACTATATACTCTACAATAGACATTAACAAATAACAAGACATTCCTAATATATAGCTGCAGACCGGCAGAGACTAATAGTCTTGAGACCCAATGACAGGACAAAAATATAGAGTAGAAATTACATATATATATATATTCAGTCTAGCAATGGAGATCAGTCCCATTCCGATCACATATATATTTATGTACTAGGCTCAATACTTTTCTGTACAATATATAACACATACCCTATATTAATGAACAATTGTATATTATATATTATATATTAATAAAACATATATCCTTAAAATGAATTATGAATTGGCCTCCCAACATAGGCCTAACAACTATTACTGAACCTCAATTATACTTTCTACAAACAGGCCCCACAAACTAAGAATAATGAGTAAACCATATAGTGCTCTAATACTGCATGCAATCAAAGATATATAATATACAATATAAGTTCCATATTAAGCATAATCTAACAATTGAAGGGTCCTTCAAATATATAAAAACCTTCAAAAACTTGAATTAGCAGTAAGAAACTAATATGTAATATCTTCATTACACACTAATCTTACTACAGGGAGTGCAGAATTATTAGGCAAGTTGTATTTTTGAGGATTAATTTTATTATTGAACAACAACCATGTTCTCAATGAACCCAACAAACTCATTAATATCAAAGCTGAATAGTTTTGGAAGTAGTTTTTAGTTTGTTTTTAGTTATAGCTATTTTAGGGGGATATCTGTGTGTGCAGGTGACTATTACTGTGCATAATTATTAGGCAACTTAACAAAAAACAAATATATACCCATTTCAATTATTTATTTTTACCAGTGAAACCAATATAACATCTCAACATTCACAAATATACATTTCTGACATTCAAAAACAAAACAAAAACAAATCAGTGACCAATATAGCCACCTTTCTTTGCAAGGACACTCAAAAGCCTGCCATCCATGGATTCTGTCAGTGTTTTAATCTGTTCACCATCAACATTGCGTGCAGCAGCAACCACAGCCTCCCAGACACTGTTCAGAGAGGTGTACTGTTTTCCCTCCTTGTAAATCTCACATTTGATGATGGACCACAGGTTCTCAATGGGGTTCAGATCAGGTGAACAAGGAGGCCATGTCATTAGATTTTCTTCTTTTATACCCTTTTTTGCCAGCCACGCTGTGGAGTACTTGGACGCGTGTGATGGAGCATTTTCCTGCATGAAAATCATGTTTTTCATGAAGGATGCAGACTTCTTCCTGTACCACTGCTTGAAGAAGGTGTCTTCCAGAAACTGGCAGTAGGACTGGGAGTTGAGCTTGACTCCATCCTCAACCCGAAAAGGCCCCACAAGCTCATCTTTGATGATACCAGCCCAAACCAGTACTCCACCTCCACCTTGCTGGCGTCTGAGTCGGACTGGAGCTCTCTGCCCTTTACCAATCCAGCCACGGGCCCATCCATCTGGCCCATCAAGACTCACTCTCATTTCATCAGTCCATAAAACCTTAGAAAAATCAGTCTTGAGATATTTCTTGGCCCAGTCTTGACGTTTCAGCTTGTGTGTCTTGTTCAGTGGTGGTCGTCTTTCAGCCTTTCTTACCTTGGCCATGTCTCTGAGTATTGCACACCTTGTGCTTTTGGCCACTCCAGTGATGTTGCAGCTCTGAAATATGGCCAAACTGGTGGCAAGTGGCATCTTGGCAGCTGCACACTTGACTTTTCTCAGTTCATGGGCAGTTATTTTGCGCCTTGGTTTTTCCACACGCTTCTTGCGATCCTGTTGACTATTTTGAATGAAACGCTTGATTGTTCGATGATCACGCTTCAGAAGCTTTGCAATTTTAAGAGTGCTGCATCCCTCTGCAAGATATCTCACTATTTTTTACTTTTCTGAGCCTGTTAAGTCCTTCTTTTGACCCATTTTGCCAAAGGAAAGGAAGTTGCCTAATAATTATGCACACCTGATATAGGGTGTTGATGTCATTAGACCACACCCCTTCTCATTACAGAGATGCACATCACCTAATATGCTTAATTGGTAGTAGGCTTTCGAGCCTATACAGCTTGGAGTAAGACAACATGCATAAAGAGGATGATGTGGTCAAAATACTAATTTGCCTAATAATTCTGCACTCCCTGTATTACGATATAGAAGGGATGTATTCATCACTATAAATCCCGGTATTACAAAATGTAAATATAATACATAAGATGGCCTTATGTGAATATCAATCTTAGATCTCTCATTATGATATGTTTATATCCCACCAATACCTACATTACATCTCGCTATCACTACTATTAAACCGCTCTCGAGATTAGTAATATGTATTAATGGGCATTCTCTAAAAAAACTACATATCCCACAATCCTCTGCTGTCTTTAATCAATCAGCAAACAAATATGTACCAAAACGTACCAATCACTGTAAGTCCCGATATTAAAAATTTAATTATAATACATAGGATGGCCTTATGTGATGGTCTTATGTGAGCGTCAATCTTAGATCACACACCATAATATATGTATATCCTACTGTTGTGAGTGTTGCATCTCGCCAATACTACTGTTGAAACACTGTCGAGATTGGTAACATGTAGTCACTAGAGAACTACATATCCCACAAGCCTTGGCTGTATCTATCCAATCAGCTAACAAATATGTACTAAAACGTAACCAATCAATATGCTGTACAGCATCTATCCTGTACGTAAACAAACGTGAGACTCACGTCACGTAACGCTGGCACGCATGACTTTACGTACGCAGAGGGCGTGCCGCCTGAAGCGTACAAATAGCGATAACAGCCCAGCTCTTCACTCAACCCTCTGAGGAAGAAGGATTTATTGAAACAAACCTTTGAAACGCGTCAGGGAAACTATTAACTCTTTTATGATACTTATTTTAATCTGTGCTTTGACTAATCATTTTTAATAACATTGTCACTCCTTGTAGCTAGCTCGCTAGCATTATTTCATGAGATACTTGTACTGTACTATATTACCTAACTTGGGAAAAAGCAACAGCTGCATAATACTTCGCTACGAAGTCTTTTACTAAGATTGGGGAACTTGTATCTTATATCTATCTGTGGAAGGACACATTGGAGTCCTAAATGCCATATACATGCCTCATATAGTTTGAGGATGTTAAATGTGAGTGCTATGTGAATTACATTTCTGTGCCTAACTGTAAATAAACTGTATTACACTATATATTCTTTCTTGTCTCCCTGGGTATCCTTACGCTGGAGAACGTTTATACCAAGACAGAAAAGGTACTCCAAGAGGCTAACTACCAACCCACAGGAAGTGCAAGGGATTTATTTACAACCAGGAACACATCCCTGCATACTCCAGGAGGCTAACGAAAACCCAAGAGGCATCACATCTGGATACAAGGAGAAGATTCTACTATCTATATATACCCCCAGTGCGGCATACTTACCTCATTAGATTGGGGTAATATCTGGTAAGGGTATTATATACCATCTATTACTGCATATCAACTCTAGCTGAAGATTTATTACGGACTATATACATTCTTAAGACTTATATGAACATTGTTTCACATTTTATATACTTTTTATTTCTTTATTTTATTTTATTTTATTTTAATTATTTATTATTGTTTCCATCCATATTCCTATACATAACCCATACTTTAATGGATATATAGGCGCTGTATTAACCCTTGTATACATATATATATATAATGTATTAAATCCTGAAATATTATATAATGAAGTAATAAATAATTCATATATTTATATTGTATAAAACTATGAAGAAAGATCACAGGTGAAGGCGTAAAGTGCAAAACGTATACCGTTGCTATGAGCTGCTAAGCAACTTACTTACCAGAGGCATATTTTCTGGTAAAAATTACCAAGTTGCTGATTAATCCATCATGGGGGCAGACTTATGCTTAACACCTCTCGCAATTTTCGTGCACTTGAAAAATACAAGGCAAGTATTTAAACAAGCAGAAACACAGAAGCCAATATAACTTTATCATAGCCAAATTAGTAAACGGTTTGCTGCACCATCTATAACCATATATTTTATTAAAACATAACCTACATCTACTATTGCAATCAGCACATGGCATGTGTATCCTTCTCTGTATACTGGGAGCTGTTTGGTGGCGGCACATGTATGCCTCTTGTCATTGGCTCAGATAGCACCTAATAGCAATTTTGATAAATTGGAATGTTGTTTAAATTGTATCCTCTCCCTGAATCATGAACAAAAAATTTGGGGTTTCATATCCCTTTAATGAAAAGTCAAATGTAATTTGATTTTTTTTTTTTTTTTTTAACATTTTACAAATGAAAACAAAATTTGGATGTGAGTACATAACCATTCCTATCTTCCAATATTTAGTTATACAATGAGCCAAACTGCCACTGGAAACCAGTGGCAGAAAAAATAGAAATAGAAACCAAGTAGAAAACATAACTATTGAAATCTGCTTGAGTGGCCTTGGTGAACAAATAAACTTTAGTGAAGTTTTAGCTATGGCACATTCATTTAATGCTATTTTTTTCATTTATTTTTGTGGTAAGAAAGTTAAAAAAAATAATTAATGTGCAATACAGTGTGTACCATTGATAAGCAATAGTTAATTAAATACTCTTAAAACAGTGGGGTTGAGTTTGTTTGTATTTCTATATTTTTCCCATTTAGATATATAATACAATATTTATTTGTCTTTTTTACCCCAATTAATTTATGTCATCTTTTCAAGGGTAAAAAATATTTATATATATATATATATATATATAAAATTATATTTGAGGACTGCTTGATTTATTAATAAACAGCTCATTTGTATTTCATTAGACTTTTTCCAGGCAATAACATACAGCAGAAAATGGTTTATATTAAATGTAGTTTCACTCTATAATGGTACCTAAAAGAAAGTCAATATATTATAAATTTTAAATTATGGCTTGTTTGTTGGAACATTCAATTATAGGCCTTAAATGGGCAAATATTTGAATAAGAATAACAAAATCAGCTGATATATGGTATAATTGCTTGGACTGGATGCCACAACAAAATTTATAAATTTTAAGTTAACCAGTTATGTTGCACAATGCAATTGGCAGAAAAAATATGTGGTTCATGCAAGCCAGCACTGCGTAGGATCTTCCCCTAAATCTATTCTCCCATGTATTCTCCCAATACTTAAGAAATGTTTCTTTCATGAAGTAATTTTAAAGTGTATTCAGCCTTTTGTGGTCATCCGCAACATATCTTCTTCTTTCTGATTAAAGCTTCATTTTAGTTCTTCTATGGGGTTGTATCCTCTATTTATAGAAATAATTTCAGTATTGTTTGATTGATATCTTTAATCAACCAGAATTTTGACTGGGCTTGATCATTCAAAACTTAGCTTGATCACTCATCTAAGCTGTTATTATTTTGTGAGTCACCTTTGTCATTAAATAATAATGGTGAGACTGTGATCAGGCGACTGAAATAAATCAATCATGGAAACTCTCCTATCCCTAGAATGTTTTTGAACAGTAATACGTAAGCTCATCCTCTGATCTGAAAATCATTTAAATCATTTTGGGCCAGATTAAAAGTGTAGCTATAATAAACTCTCCCAATGAAGGGTTAACTAAGCTAGAATTCTGGCTTTTTGCGTTCATCAGTTTGCCCTCATATTATGAGTTAAAAGTAAACTCTTTTTTCTTCAAACTAACGCGAGGAGCGCAAAAAGCCAAACTTAGAATACAGCGACCGTGTTAACAAATTCCACCATAGAAGTCAATGGAGAAAAAAACCTTACACCCTACTTGTGTGCAAATACAATTACATATTCTCATGTGCTCTAACCCGACATGAAAATATTAATATTTCACATTCTAATGTACTTCACATAGAAGAATATGTTCTATTTATTCATAAATACATATTTCTTCATATATCTGATGGTTTTTTTTTGTACAATATATATATATTCCTTTATATAGTTGATTATATATATGTATAGATATATACAGATATATATATAGGAATATCTATTTATAAATACATAGAACATATTCTGCTCTGTGCAGAACATTGGAATCTGAAATATTTACAGCACAAACACAGTATAACACTTTATTAAATATGAATATTGCATAAATATGCTTTTACTTGTTTTCACCTACTTTACTGCAAAGGGCTCCATTTAACTTATATTTATGTCTATATATGTGTACATATGTATTTATGTGTTTATATGTGTATATATGTCTGTAAATACAGATATATACATATAAATACATATGTACACACACATTTTGTAAACATGTACAGTATACTGTATGTATGTATCTCAATGTTAAAGGGACATGAAACCCAAAGCGTTCTTTCGTGATTCAGATAGAGAATACAATTTTAAACAACTTTCTAATTTACTTCTAATTTGTTTTATTCTCTTGGAATGCTTTGTTGAAGGAGCAGCAATGCACTACTGATTTCTAAATGAACACATGGGTGAGAAAATCACAATCGATATATACTGTATATCAGCAGCTAGAACCTAGGTTCTCTGCTGCTCTTGAACTTGCCTAGATAAACCTTTCAGCAAAGGATAACAAGAGAAGGACGCAAATTAAATAATAGAAGTATATTGGAAAGTTGTTTAAAATTGTATTCTCTATTATTATTATTATTATTGGTTATTTGTAGAGCGCCAACAGATTCTGCAGCACTATAAACAAATGCGGAGTACAACAAAACAATTATAGGGATCAAATGGGTAGAGGGTCCTGCCAAGAGTTGCACTGTTGTAGTCAGCTCTTAAGAATGTGATCTACAAACAGCTGGACTCTTAGGCTTACATGCTAAGGGGGTTCAGGGGATAGCAATGGATGAGAGGAACTGGTATAAAGTAAGGTTAGCGTAGGTTGTATGCATCCCTGAACAGTAGAGTCTTTAGGGAGCGCTTGAAACTTTCAAAACTAGGGGAGAGTCTTGTGAAGCGAGGCAGAGAATTCCATAAGATAGGAGCCAGTCTGGAGAAGCCTTGTAAATGGAAGTGTGATGAGGTAACAAGAGAGGAGGAGAGTAGGAGGTCATGAGCAGAGCGAAAGGGACGGGGGGGGGAGAGTCCCTGGAGAAAAGGTCTGAGATATAGGGGGGAGCAGTGCGGTTGAGGGCTTTGTATGTCAGAGTGAGAATTTTGTGTTTGATCCTAGAGGCAAGAGGAAGCCAGTGAAGGGATTGGCTGAGAGGTGCAGCAGATGAAGAGCGACGTGTAAGGAAGATGAGTCAGGCAGAGGCATTCATTATGGATTGTAAAGGAGCTAGGCGGCAGGTGGGGAGACCACAGAGGACAGAGTTGCAGTAATCAAGGTGGGAAAGAATGAGAGAGTGGACTAAAATCCTAGTTGTGTCTTGTGTAAGGAAGTGTAAGGAAGCAGCAGACTTTAGCCAAAGACTGAATGTGAGGAGTGAAAGAAAGTTCTGAGTCAAATGTGACCCTGAGACATCAGGCATGCGGGGTAGGGGTAATGATGGAGTTGTTGAGAGTTATAGAGAGATTGGGGGTGGAGATTTTTGAAGAAGGGGGGAAAAATGAGGAGCTCAGGTTTGGAGAGATTTAGTTGGAGGTAGTGAGAGGATATCCAGGAAGAGATGTGAGAAAGCCAGTTAGTGACATGGGTTAGCAAGGAAGGAGATAGGTCTGGTGCAGAGAAGTAAATTTGGGTGTCGTCAGCATACAAATGATATTGGAAACCATGGGACTTTATTAGGGAACCTAGTGATGATGTGTAGATTGAGAAGAGAAGGGTACCGAGCACAAAGCCTTGCGGCACTCCAACAGAAAGAAAGTACTCCGACAAAGAAGGCTACACTAAAGGTACGGATTGACAGGTAGGAAGAGAGCCACGAGTCACAGATGCAGAAGGATTGGAGGGTTTGGAGCAAAAGAGGGTGGTCAACAGTGTCAAAGGCTGCGGACAGATCAAGGAGGATAAGCAGAGAGAAGTTGCTTTTTGATTTTGCTGTAAATAGGTTGTTGATAACCTTAAAAATTGCTGTCTCTATGGAGTGATGGGGACAAAATCCAGATTGCAGTGGGTCAAGAAGGGAGTTTAACATAAGGAAATGGGATGAGCGTGCATATACTATGTTTTTAAAAAAGCTTTGAGACAAAAGGGAGGAGGGAAATAGGGCGGTAGTTGGATGTGGAGGTAGGATCAAGGGAAGGTTTTTTGAGGATAGGTGTGACCAGTGCATGTTTTAGCGATGAGGGAAATATACCGGTGCTGAGAGAGAGGATGAAAATGTGTGCTAGTTTAGGGGTAAGGGTAGCAGAGAGGGAGGGGAGTAGCTGTGAGGGGATAGGGTCAAGGGGACAGGTAGTGAGGTGAGAGCACAGTATAAGTGCCGAAACGTCTTCCTCAGTAACAGGGGAGAATGAGCTACGTTTAAGGTTATGTGGGTTGTGGTTGATTGAGAGCATTTTAGGGGGGTGAGAGAATGGAATTATGTTGAGAGTTGATTTCATTTCTGATGGAGTCAATTTTGTTATTGAAGTGGCTGGCAAAGTCTTGAACTGACAGAGAAGTTGTATTAGAAGGTGGGGGAGGGCAGAGGAGAGTATTGAAAGTGGAGAACAGACGTTTTGGTTTTGAAGAAAGATTAGAGATAAGAGTAGAGAAGTAGTGTTGCTTATGGAGATTAAGGGCAGAATAGTAGGAGTTCAAGATGAATTTGTAGTGAATAAAATCAACTGAACTCCGAGATTTTCTCCAGTGCCGCTAAGCAGTACGGGAACATCTGCATAGGTACCGTGTCAGAGGAGTATGCCAGGGCTGAGGATAAGTGTTTGATTTCCGAGCTATGGTAAGAGGGGCGAGATTGTCAAGGACGGATGTAAGGGTGGAATTATAGTGGCAGATAGATTGTTCAGGGCAGGAAAAGGAGGAGAAGGATGAGAGGAGAGGTTTGAGGGAATTAGCAAGCTGTTGCTGATCTAATGACATAATGCTTTGGTGTGAGGAGTAGAAGGAGGGAGAGTTGTAGGGAGAGAGGATATTCTGCAAGTAAGGAGATGGTGGTCAGAAAGAGGAAAGGGGGAGTTTGTGAAGTTTGAGAGAGTGCATTGATAGCTAAAGATCAGGTCAAGAGAGTGACTGTCTTTGTGTGTGGGTGAATCAATCCATTGTGACAGACTGAAAGAGGAAGTGGGTTGCAAAAGTTGTTTTGCAGAGGAGGCAGTGGGATTGTCAAGAGGGATGTTGAAGTCACAGAATGAGGGCAGGGGTGTCTGAGGAAAGGAAATAAGTTAGCCAGGCAGCCAAGTGATCTAGAAATTAAGTTGAGGAGCCAGGGGGTCGGTATATGACTGCAAAACGTATAAAGAGAGGAGAGCTTAAGCAAATCATGTGGGTTTTGAATGAGGGAGATGTGAGGGAAGAGATGGGATGTATTTGTTGAAAGGTGCAACGAGAGGAAAGTAAAATACCTACACCACCTCCTTGTCTATTACCAGACCTAGGAGTGTGGCTGAAGTGGAGACCCCCATGTGACAGAGCAGCAGTGGATGTTGTGTCTAGGGGAGAGAACCAGGTTTCTGTTAGGGCAAGAAGGTTGAGGGAGTGGGAGTTAAAGAGGTCATGTATAGAAGTGAGTTTGTTGCAAACAGAGCAAGAGTTCCAGAGTGCGTAAGTGAAAGGGGGAGTGGCTTTTGATGCAAGAGGAATGTGAGTAAGGTTTGCAGAGTTTTGTTTTCTGAGTCTATGGGATGGTACACATGGATGTGCACGGCTAGGCAGTTGTTGGGGACCAGGATTAGGGGAGATGTCACCCGCAGTTAGTAAAAGCAAGAGGCAGAGTGACATGAGATGAGATACAGATATGCAGTAATGAGACTGCTTTTGAGATGAGGTGCAGGGAGGAGAGAGAGTGTTTAGGAATAGGTAAAGTTCATGAGTACAAAAGTAAGGTGAGTTTAAGAGAGATGGGCTAATGAACAGTGCAGGTGGAGAGGGAGAAGGAGTAATTGAATAATGTAGTTTGTTATAGAGACAAGAGGCAGCAAAAAGGAATATGAATATATTGAACATTTTTACAAAAGTGGGAACCAGTTAAACACATAAGACAGTATTAAAGTAGGAATTGCATAAGAAAACAGTAAGGTATATAAAACATAATTTTACAAAGAACTTGTCTTGTGTCTTGCCCTTGCCCAATCCTTGTTCAATTCTTGTATAATTCTATTGTTAATGCCTCTATCTGAATCATTAAATAAACATGTTGGGTTTCATGTCCCTTTAAAGCCCTTTGCCTGAGATCTTATATCTTTAAGCCTTTATAACTTTTTTGTGCAATATTTTATTTTAATAATTGTTATTAGATTGTACCATTATGAATGTATCTGTACTTTTTAATGTATTTTTGATGTGCAACTGTTTTGTTTTGTGAAACAGTTAACCAGAGCTGCTCTGAGGATGCGGTAATCAGCAGCAGTAGCATTTCAAATGCACAAAATAACATTTCGAATTGCATTAGAATCATTACTGCAGTGTATATATATAAAATCCAAAAGAATCAGATGCCAAACAAAGTAGATGCCAACAAAGTTCTGTTTATTTCAACCACAGTCAGGGTAAAGGTACTTACATACATGTATAGATAAATGGCGGGTAGTTTAAAAAGTATGATTCATCATCGCTTCTTAATTAATACATAACATGATATACAGTATAATGTTACATCATAAAAGTACATAACAATGAAAATGAGGAATAAAAAACAATACAAAAGCTACAATATACATCATAATGAATTCATAATCTGGATAAGAAATACATAGTAAAGGGAAAGCATACTTACTGAAAAAATACAAAATATATTAAATAAAATAAATCTACAACCCAACCAAATATGTCATAACAAATTAATAACATTATGGTAAGAGCTAGAGAAAAGGAAAAAAAAAACAATGAATCAATAGACAATAAATAATAAAAACAAATATAAACATATAGTTATATACTCAAACGTAAAGCACATCTGTCGGTATGGATGTTGATTGTGGTTACCAATAATTATAGGGCAAATAGTCTAAATCTATAAAAAATTGTAGCTGTGGTGAGTGTCACACACACACAAGTGTGCTTTGAGTGACTGTGAGGACAATTTTCAGGTGATACTTTCCAAACTCACCATGCCTGGAACTTTGTTAACAATAACACTGTTTTGTCCTACCTCTGTTGCTTTATATATATATATATATATATATATATATATATATATATATATATATATATATATATATATATATATATATATATATATATATATATATATATATTATTTCTTTTGCTGCCTTTTGTCTCTATAACAAACTACATTATTCAATTACTCCTTCTTCCTCTCCACCTGCACTGTTCATTAGCCCATCTCTCTTAAACTCACCTTACTTTTGCACTCACAAACTTTACCTATTCCTAAACAATCTCTCTCCCCCCCCTGCACCCTGTCTCAAAAGCAGTCTCATTACTGCAAATCTGTATCTCATCTCATGTCACTCTCCCTCTTGCTTTTACTAACTGCTGGTGACATCTCCCCTAATCCTGGTCCCCAACAACTGCCTAGCCATGCACATCCATGTGTACCGTCCCACAGACTCAAAAAACAAAACTCTGACAACCTTACTCACATTCCTCTTGCATCAAAAGCCACTACCCCTTTTACTTGTGCACTCTGGAACTCTCGCTCTGTTTGCAATAAACTCACTTCTATACATGACCTCTTTATCTCCCACTCCCACAACTTTCTGGCCCTAACAGAAACCTGGCTCTCTCCCCTAGAAACAGCATCCACTGCTGCTCTGTCACATGGGGGTCTCCACTTCAGCCACACTCCTAGGTCTGGTAATAGACAAGGAGGTGGTGTAGGTATTTTACTTTCCTCTCGTTGCACCTTTCAACAAATACATCCCATCTCTTCCCTCACATTTTCCTCATTCGAAACCCACATGATTAGCTTATTCTCTCCTCTTTCTATACGTGTTGCAGTCATATACCGTCCTCCTGGCTCCTCAACTCAATTTCTAGATCACTTGGCTGCCTGGTTACCTTATTTTCTTTCCTCAGACACCCCTTCCCTCATTCTTGGTGACTTCAACATCCCTCTTGACAATCCCACTGCCTCCTCTGCAAAACAATCTCACTTCCTCTTTCGGTTTGTCACAATGGACTGATTGTCCCACTCACAAAGATGGTCACTCCCTTGACCTGATCTTTAGCTATCAATGCACTCTCTCAAACTTCACAAACTCCCCATTTCCTCTTTCTGACTACCATCTCCTTACTTGCAACATATCATCCCTCCCTACAACTCTCCCTCCTTCTGCTCCTCACAACAAACTTCACAGAAGCATTATGTCATTAGAACAACAACAACTTTCTAATTCCCTCAAACCTCTCCTCTCATCCTTCTCCTCTTTTTCCTGCCATGACCAATCTATCTGCCACTATAATTCCACCCTTACATCCGTCCTTGACAATCTCGCCCCTCTTACCATAGCTCGGAAATCAAACACTCATCCTCAGCCCTGGCATACTCCTCTGACACGATACCTACGCAGATGTTCCCGTACTGCTGAGCGGCACTGGAGAAAATCTAGGAGTTCAGCTGATTTTCAACCTTAAAAATGTATCTTGAACTCCTACTATTCTGCCCTTAATTTCCATATGCAACACTACTTCTCTACTCTTATCTCTAATCTTTCTTCAAACCCAAACGTTTGTTCTCCACTTTCAATACCCTTCTCTGACCTCCCCCACCTCCTAATACAATTTCTCTGTCAGCTCAAGATTTTGACAGCCACTTCAAGAACAAAATCAACTCCATCATAAATTAAATCAGCTCTCAACATAATTACATTCTCTCACCCCCCTCACAGCTACTCCCCTCCCTCTCTGCTACCCTTACCCCTATACTCACACACACTTTCAACCTCTCCCTCAGCACCAGTATATTTCCCTTATTGCTGAAACATGCACTGGTCACACCTATCCTCAAAAACCTTCCCTTGATCCTACCTCCCCATCCAACTACCGACCCTATTTCCCTCCTCCCTCTTGCATCAAAGCTTCTCGAAAAACTAGTTTATGCACGCCTATCCAATTTCCTTACAATAAACTCCCTCCTTAACCCACTGCAATCTGGATTTCATCCCCATCACTCCACAGAGACAGCAAGTGTTAAGGTTACCAACAACCTACTTACAGCAAAATCAAAAGGCCACTTCTCTCTGCTTATCCTGTGTAAAGATCATAAACATTTATAATCTCTCTCTAAGTATAATCCTCAAAACAAGGAATTCATGATATAGCGATATGAATATCTGGTAAAAGAAAGGTTTTGTTTCACTAGGAATACCAAACATAGTTTAAGGTTTCCCTAAGTGAATGTTAATTTTAGCCAAAGTGTGGAATAAGAGAATGTCAAAGGTAAAACATTTCATATCCTCATGTGGCTGTAAGTATAACAAGGTAATCACAGGATGCGCTCAGACAACATATATATGTGGTAATTCTCTGCTACATATAACACTGTGTGAGTGGTTACGTAAGTACTAAGTTTAGGGCTGTAGCTTAAAGTAAACAGTTTCAGCGGTATAGGTAAAAGTTCAAACAGACCTGATTCCAGACAGAATTTGGGAGAGAAGCCAGAGAGCTGCAGCGGCGTGTGTTCAGCGTGGAAGCTGTGTAACTCTGAGACACAGCAAGGAGCTGCAGGCGGTAGATGATGACGCGTCAGGAAACACGTCAGTGTACACTGAACTGATGTCCTCGGAGCGCTCCGGTAGGCAAGTATCCACAACGGTGGTGCGGCAGAGTACTTCAGAAGCGGGTAATCCGTAGAAGATAGGTTGTCAAGCAAACGGATGTCTTTAGGAAACGGCAGGAAGCTTGAGCACTTTGGAATCAAGTGTAAATCTCAATTAACCAGCAAAGGTAGCTGGGAATCATCTGCTTAAATAGGTAAAACCAGGAAGAGGGAGGATCCTAGTTCTAGTACAGGGAGTTAACCCTTACAGAGCCCCCCACTTAAGGAACCACAGCGAGGTTCAAGGTCTAGGTCTATCAGGATTACGACAGTGAAATAAGGAGACCAACCTAGGAGCAGATAAATTGGAAGCAGGTTCCCAAGAATCATCCTGATGACCAAAACCTTTCCAATGCACCAGGTAGTAAAGGACACCACGTCTGAAACGAGAGTCCAAGATGCTGTGTACTTCATACTGATCATCAGGTGCTACAGTATCTGCTGGGTGAGGAGGAGCTGCGTCCGAAGGAGGGGTATTGCAGAGTTTGATCAAAGAGACATGGAAGGTCGGATGAATTTTAAAAGAGGAAGGAAGCTGTAAGGTAACAGTGACCGGACTGGGAACTTGAAGAATACGGTAGGGTCCAATGAACAACTTGCCCAATTTCTTGCATGGATAGGGTATCCTCAAATTCCTCATGGACAACCAAACAAATTGTCCCACGGAGTAAAGCGGGTTAGGTCGGTGACGAAGATTATAGTATCGACATTGAGATGCTTGAGCTTGACGTATGTTGTCTTGTACTATAGAAAGAGTGGTAGCTATATCATTTACCAGATCGTTCACTTGAGGACATGGAGTATCCACCCTAGGCATGTGAGAGAACGGAGGATGCACACCATAGTTCACGTAGAAAGGACTAAACCCAGTTGTAGAGCTTTGATGGTTGTTATAAGCAAACTCCGCGAGAGGTAAATAAGTAGCCCAAGAATCCTGTTGATGTGAACAGTAGCAGCGCAGGTACTGCTCCAGCCACTGATTAACCCTCTCAGTCTGCCCATTTGTTTGGGGATGGTAAGAAGTGCTGAGTTTGCATTCGATGTGAAGTGCTTCACAAAGATACTTCCAAAACTTGGACGTGAATTGGGAACCCCGATCACTTACAAAAGTTTTAGGTATACCATCCAGACGAATTACATTCTGAATGATTAAGTCACACGTCTGTTTTGAAGTGGGCAATGAAGTGACGGGGACAAAGTGTGCCCTCTTCGAGAGAAGATCAACAACAACAAGGATGACAGAATATCCATTTGACACCGGAAGGTCTACGATGAAGTCCATGGAGACCACCTCCCATGATGTGTGTGGTATAGGTAAGGATTGCAGTAGTCCCATTGGGAGTTGTTTGGAATGTTTGGAGGTAGCACAAATTGTACATTGAACTAAGAATTCTTTTAGGTCGGAAAGCATGGCAGGCCACCAATAGGTTCTCCTAAGAAGTTCAGTAGTTTTGGTTTTTCCCATGTGACCAGCTAGGGGAGAGTCATGCACGGACCTGAGTATCTCTGAACGGAAAGAAGGTGGTACATACAATTTACCTTCCCTATATAGTAGGCCATCCGAGCCACAGGTGAGTCCTTTTAAAGGTAGTGATGAATCAGACTTTAGGGCATCCCTGAAAGCTTGATTTGAATCAGTGAGCAAGCCTAGGATACAATGTTTAGGAATAATTGTTGTAGGCAGATTGTCTGTTATAACCTTTTGTCCTTGTCTAGAAAGTGCATCAGCCTTTCCGTTTTTTGTACCGGGTCTATAGGTGATAACATACTGGAATCTGGAGAAGTATAAACTCCAACAGAGTTGTCTGGAGGATAGAGTACGGTTAGTTTGTAGGTATTGTAGGTTTTTGTGATCCGTATATATGACTGTAGGGAGGGAGGACCCTTCTAACAAATGCCTCCACTGATCGAAGGATGACTTGATTGCAAGTAATTCTTTTTCTCTGACGGGATAATTTAATTCAGCTGGCTGCATTAATCTGGAATAATAAGCCACTGGATGGAGAGGATCCTTGAATGACTTCCTTTGTGATAGAACAGCTGCAATAGCAAAATCTGAAGCATCTACTTCCAGTATGAACTGTTTATCCATATCTTGGTATTGTAGAATGGGGGCAGTAGTAAATTTTAATTTCAGAAGATCGAACACAGATTGGGTCTGGTTGGTCCATTTGAATGGATGATCCAACTTGGTGAGTTCAGTTAAGGGTTTAGTTATTGCTGCGAAACCAGGTATGAACTTTCGGTAAAAGTTAGAAAACCCTAAAAAGCGTTGTACATCTTTTCTAGAACGGGGAATCGGCCAATTAAGGATTGCTTGAATTTTATCATTTTGCATTTTAATGCCTGAAGGAGAAATCTGATATCCTAAAAATGATATATCGTTAGACTCAAAAGTGCATTTTTCAAGTTTAGCATACAGGTTATTTTTCCGTAACCTGGTTAAGACCTCTTTTACATGTAGCCTATGTTGCTCAAGATTTTGGGAGTATATTAATATGTCGTCTAAATAGACTACAATATAAACATCCAACACATCCCTGAATAGGTCATTGATGAGGCACTGAAATGTAGCTGGAGCATTACAAAGACCGAATGGCATCACTGTGTACTCAAATAACCCGTATCGAGTCCTGAACGCAGTGAGCAATTCATCTCCAGCCCTCATTCGTATCAGATTGTAGGCTCCGCGGAGATCTAACTTAGTGAAAACCGTGGCACCCCTTAATCTTTCTATCAACTCTGGAATGAGTGGTAATGGGTATTTATTCTTTCGAGTACGCTTATTAAGCTCCCTGTAGTCAATGATGGGTCTCAATGAGCCATCCTTATTTGTAACAAAAAATATACCTGCGCCTGCAGGGGAGGTACTGGGTCTTATGAATCCCTTTTTTAGGTTTTCATCTATGTAATTTTTAAGGTGTTCCAACTCAGGTTTGGAGAGAGGATATATATGCCCAAAAGGGATGGTAGCCCCTGGGAGTAAGTCGATCGGGCAATCATAAGCCCTATGGGGTGGTAAAATTTCTGCATCTTTTTTATTAAAAACGTCAGAGAATTCAGAGTATTGGGAAGGCAAAACAGATTCTTCTGTAAGTATAATACTTGAAACGTTATCAATTTTAGAGGGGGTTTGGTTATTAGGAAATGAGAGACTACAGTCAGCCCAATTTATATGAGGTCTATGTTTGCATAACCAATTAATACCAAGTATTACATTGAACATAGGTGAAGAAATCACATCAAAGGAGATAGTATCAGATACCTGTGTGTTAAATTTTACCTGAAGAGGAATAGTTTGGTGAATGACTGGTCCAGATGAGAGTAAAGTGCTGTCAATAACCTTAACAGAGACTGGAGTATGCTTATTCACAACTGGAATTTTATTTTTTGTGACAAAATCTAGATCAACAAAATTTCTACATGCACCAGTATCCACAATAGCTTCAGTGGTTATCTTGTGACGATCCCACTGTAAAATAAGAGGGATAGTTATGTAAGTTGTGTTACTAGATTTTGCTAAGAGATTAACAGATGATTTTAGTGTCATACCCTTCTTGTTCTTTAGGAGGACTGGACAGTCCTTGACATCATGGGTAGGACAGGCACAGTACATGCATAGACTTAGTTGTTTCCTTCTGGACTTTTCTTGTGAGGTCAAAGGACCTTTAAGAATTCCAATGTCCATAGGTTGAGTTATATCTCTGGACTGATAAGAAGTGGTTGGTAGGTAGCCTTTGGAAAAACTAGCACTTTCAGTACGCCTTTCCCTGAGACGCCTGTCAATACTGATGGTTAAGGCGAAGAAATCCTCTAGAGAAGCTGGGATTCCTATACGTGAGAGTTCATCCTTGATTTCTTCAGAAAGTCCTAATCTGAACTGAGTCTTAAGTGAGACTTCATTCCATTCTGAGTCTCTGGCAAATATTTTGAATTGTGTAATATAGGTTTCTACTTGGTTCTTTTTCTGCTTAAGTGACCGCAAGGCATTTTCTGCGGAAACCTGCCTATAGGGGTCATCGTACAAAGCAGACATTTGTGTAAAAAAGGCAGTAAGGGAACCCAGAACTGGATCCTGAGACTCATAAAAAGTATCAGCCCAGGCCCTAGGCTCTCCCCTGAGGTAAGAGATTACCGTGAGAACTCTAGATCTTTCAGAGGGGTATGTTCTGGGTTGCATCTCAAACATTAACATGCATGAGTTTTTAAATTCCCTAAATTGGGAACGATCACCAGAGAATTTTTCTGGGGGAGAGACTAAAGGCTCAGGGTGAATTTCTGCAGTTGAAGGTTTAGGAGCAAGTACTTCCCTTAAGCAGGCTTTCAGAGCCTGATTTTCAACCTGCAGCTCATGGAAGGAATTGGATAGAGTGTCCATCCTATCAGTTAGTGCTTGTATACTATTGCACATTGTTTCCTGATCCATAATCCTAGTTATAGAGGATAATCTAAAGGAACAAAATAAAGTTTCAACCTTTAGTTCCTAAACTTTTTTTGGCTGGTTAATTCTGTAAAGATCATAAACATTTATAATCTCTCTCTAAGTATAATCCTCAAAACAAGGAATTCATGATATAGCGATATGAATATCTGGTAAAAGAAAGGTTTTGTTTCACTAGGAATACCAAACATAGTTTAAGGTTTCCCTAAGTGAATGTTAATTTTAGCCAAAGTGTGGAATAAGAGAATGTCAAAGGTAAAACATTTCATATCCTCATGTGGCTGTAAGTATAACAAGGTAATCACAGGATGCGCTCAGACAACATATATATGTGGTAATTCTCTGCTACATATAACACTGTGTGAGTGGTTACGTAAGTACTAAGTTTAGGGCTGTAGCTTAAAGTAAACAGTTTCAGCGGTATAGGTAAAAGTTCAAACAGACCTGATTCCAGACAGAATTTGGGAGAGAAGCCAGAGAGCTGCAGCGGCGTGTGTTCAGCGTGGAAGCTGTGTAACTCTGAGACACAGCAAGGAGCTGCAGGCGGTAGATGATGACGCGTCAGGAAACACGTCAGTGTACACTGAACTGATGTCCTCGGAGCGCTCCGGTAGGCAAGTATCCACAACGGTGGTGCGGCAGAGTACTTCAGAAGCGGGTAATCCGTAGAAGATAGGTTGTCAAGCAAACGGATGTCTTTAGGAAACGGCAGGAAGCTTGAGCACTTTGGAATCAAGTGTAAATCTCAATTAACCAGCAAAGGTAGCTGGGAATCATCTGCTTAAATAGGTAAAACCAGGAAGAGGGAGGATCCTAGTTCTAGTACAGGGAGTTAACCCTTACATCCTGCTTGATCTGTCCACAGCTTTTGATACTGTTGACCACCCTCTTTTGCTCCAAACCCTCCAATCCTTCGGCATCTGTGACACAGCCCTCGCGTGGCTCTCTTCCTACCTGTCAAACCGTACATTTAGTGTAGTCTTCTCTGGGTCCTCCTCTGCCCCGTCACCACTTTCTGTCGGAGTACCACAAGGCTCTGTCCTCGGTCCCCTTCTCTTCTCAATTTACACATCATCACTAGGTTCCCTAATAAAGTCCCATGGTTTACAATATCATTTGTATGCCGACGACACCCAAATCTACTTCTCTGCACCAGACCTATCTCCTTCCTTGCTAACCCGTGTCACTAACTGTCTTTCTCACATCTCTAACTGGATGTCCTCTCACTACCTCAAGCTAAATCTCTCCAAAACTGAGTTCCTTATTTCCCCCCTTCTTCAAAACTCTCCACCCCCAATTTCTCTATAACTGTCAACAACTCCATCATTACCCCTAACCTGCATGCCCAATGTCTCGGGGTCACATTTGACTCAGATCTTTCTTTCACTCCTCACATTCAGTCCTTGGCTAAAGCCTGCCACTTCCACCTTAAAAACATCTCTAAAATTAGACACTTCTTTACACAAGACACAACTAAGATTTTCATCCACTCTCTCATTCTTTCCCGCCTTGATTACTGCAACTCTGTCCTCTCTAGTTTCCCCACCTGCCGCCTAGCTCCTTTAGAATCCATAATGAATGCCTCTGCCAGACTCATCTTCCTTACACGTCGCTCTTCATCTGCTGCACCTCTCTGCCAATTCCTTCACTGGCTTCCTCTTGCCTCTAGGATCAAACACAAAATTCTCATTCTGACATACAAAGCCCTCAACTGCACTGCTCCGCCTATATCTCAGACCTTGTCTCCAGATAATAGAAAGTAGTGCCACAACCTAGGCATTCAGCTGAGATCACCGGAAGCCCAAACGGGCTAATGACTTATTACCTTCCCCTGGAGAACCGTAGCCTTGGACGGAGGATCAATCCGTAAGTATGCAGGAACAAGAAGCGGTTAGGCAGGTACTACTCCAAGCGGATAGTGTATAAAAAACAAAATTTATTGAAACTTCTTAAAAGAATGAACAGACATGGCAGCAATAGAGCAGTAAGTCTGACATGTTTCACCCCTCACTGGTGCTTACTCATAGACTGAGGTCTGTATCTCAGTCCCACATGTTTATAGGCTGGAGTGGTAATTAGATTAACCACTTCAGTCCCACAGACATAGGAAACAGGATAAAAACAATCTCATAAATGACATCAAAAAGTTGTAAAGTTACCAAAAGATTGATTAATAAATTAGTAACAAAGGCAATATTAGAGATTCTACCTGATTTTTGACAACATATTTAAACACATTCAAATATGATTTTTCAAATCACAATTTTTTAGAAAATTTTAAGATGAGAACATAATAATGTAATGTAACATTATGGCAAAGAAAGAACTATGTGCAAACAAGTACATACATATAGATACTTAATCTTGTGAGTCCTTAAAGTTATTTATGTTTTATCAAATAGCTGGTATGTGAGAAATAAACTTAACCATCTATAAAATAATTTATGTCACATTCCCTATTCATACCTAGAGGGAAGCATGTATTTAGCTTTAATATCCAATAGAGTTCTTTTTTTCCCAAAATGTTATCCCTATTTCCTCCTCTTAAAGGGATACTTGCTAGTTCAATAACCTGAAATGAAAGATGTGCAATATTTGTAAGATGTTTATTATTAAAATGTTCAGCAACAGAAGAGTCTGTGCTATAATTTTTTACATCCCGGACATGTTCATTGAAACATGTCCTAATAGTGCGGGTAGTCTTTCCTACGTATTGAAAAAAACAAAGGTTGCAGGTCAATAAATAGATCACATATTTGGAGCCACAATTGGCATAGAACTCTATTGGATATGTTTTTTCATTGTCTCCTGGCTATGTACCCCTGTAAATTTTAGATTTAAATCATTTCCATATAAATTTGCCAACATCTTTGTAGCTTTTTGGGAACAAGCATATCTCTATTCTTCAAATAATCCGTGGAACCAACACATTGCACATTATGTGCGCTTCATAGATGATTGTTTATTTATCTTTAAGATAAATATATCTTTAAGATACCTATGGATGATTATATATTCTCAAATTTTTTTAAATATTGTGATGGAAATGATTTAAATCTAAAATTTACAGAGGTACATAGCCAGGAGACAGTCAATTACTTAGATCTTACTATACAAATTGTAGATAATACAATAGTAACCAGTACATATAGAAAGCAAACAGCAGGTAATAACATACTGCACGCATACTCTCAACATCCAAATCACCTAGTCCGGTCCATACCAAAATCACAGTTCCTAAGATTAAGGCGTAACACTAAGGTAGATAGCATATACGATAAACAGTCCATAGAACTTAGGGATAGACTGAAAATAAGAGGATACAACTACCAACAGTTGGAAGATGTGAAAAAACTGATTCACAATAATAAAAGTACAAATCAGGAACAGGATTTGTCTCAAAAAACACCTACTCATGATTCTAATTTTAACGATGCAATTGTTTTCTCTACACCATATAGCCAACAATATGAACAAATAGTTAAAATTTTGAAAAAACATCTTAATTTGTTGCAATCGGATGATGCCCTACAGCCATTAATACAGCATTGTAAATTTGTACCTAGAAAATCCAGGACATTAGCACAAACCTTAACACCCAGTTTAGTTAGAAAACAAACCCCAATACAAAAGTATGCTACTTCTTGGTTAAACAAAAAAGGCACCTTTAGATGTGGAGCACGTATGTGCTTGGCATGTTCAAGTGTCTTACAGGAGGATCATTTTGTATGTCAATACAATGAAAAAACATATCCAATAGAGTTCTATGCCAATTGTGGCTCCAAATATGTGATCTATTTATTGACCTGCAACCTTTGTTTTTTTCAATACGTAGGAAAGACTACCTGCACTATTAGGACACGTTTCAATGAACATGTCCGGGATTTAAAAAATTATAGCACAGACTCTTCTGTTGCTGAACATTTTAATAATAAACATCTTACAAATATTGCACATCTTTCATTTCAGGTTATTGATCTAGCAAGTATCCCTTTAAGAGGAGGAAATAGGGATAACATTTTGGAAAAAAAAGAACTCTATTGGATATTAAAGCTAAATACACGCTTCCCTCTAGGTATGAATAGGGAATGTGACATAAATTATTTTATAGATGGTTAAGTTTATTTCTCACATACCAGCTATTTGATAGACATGTGCACGGCTAAAAAATTCGGTTCGTTTTCGGTTCGGATCGATTCGGACTTTTCGAATTTCGTTTCGGATCGAATCGGATTCGGCAAAATTTGAATAAATTTGTTTCGGATTTATTCAGATCCGAATAAATTTGTTTCGGATTTATTCGGATTCGGCTGAATTCGGTTCTATTCCGTTCCGAAATTCGGTATGTTTTTAGTACACTAACACCCATTTAGTACACTAAGTCACTAACACCCATAAACTACCTATGAACCACTAAACCGAGGCCCCCCCACATCGCAAACCCTATAATAACATTATTTAACCCCTAATCTGCCGATCGGATATCGCCGCAACCTACATTATAGCTATTAACCCCTAATCTGCTGTCCCTAACACTGCCGACCCCTACATTATAGTTATTAACCCCTAATCTGCCCCCCCCAACGTCGCCGCAATCTAACTACAAGTATTAACCCCTAATCTGCCGACCCGATATCGCCGCCACCTACATTATAACTATTAACCCCTAATCTGCTGTCCCTAACACCGCCAACCCCTACATTATAGTTATTAACCCCTAATCTGCCTCCCCCAACGTCGCCGCAATCTAACTACAAGTATTAACCCCTAATCTGCCGACCCGATATCGCCGCCGCCTACATTATAGCTATTAACCCCTAATCTGCTGTCCCTAACACCGCCGACCCCTACATTATAGTTATTAACCCCTAATCTGCCCCCCCCAACGTCGCCGCAATCTAACTACAAGTATTAACCCCTAATCTGCCGACCCGATATCGCCGCCACCTACATTATAGCTATTAACCCCTAATCTGCTGTCCCTAACACCGCCGACCCCTACATTATAGTTATTAACCCCTAATCTGCCCCCCCCAACGTCGCCGCAATCTAACTACAAGTATTAACCCCTAATCTGCCGACCCGATATCGCCGCCGCCTACATTATAGCTATTAAAATCCATAAAATTGAATCCTACATCAATTGCCATACAGAAGGAGTCATATACGTCTTACAATGCAAATGTAACCTGGTATACGTTGGTATGACAACAAGAAAAATAAGACTAAGACTCCAAGAACATCTGAGGAATATAAAAAATGCAACTAAAGATCTGCAAGAAGGGAAAAATTTGACATCTGTAGCCAGACATTTCTTGAAAAGACATAATTCCAAACAGTCGGATCTAAAATGCTTTGGGATCCAGAAAATACATTTGGGCATAAGAGGTGGTAATGTAGAGGACGTCCTGCTCAGAGCAGAGAGCAAATGGATCTTTCTCTTGAACTCAGTCCAACCATATGGATTAAATGAAGTAAATAATTTTACTCCTTTTTTGTAAAATCTGATTGTCTATGGAAGCTAGACAGCTAATTACAGAAACAGTACGTTGTCAACGTTACACGTAATACACACTCACACACTAAGTCACTAGACAAGTGATGGTGCACTCACTTCAACACCACGGAAAGTGATTTTTTATTATGGTTTTTTCACGCCCCTATACTATTGTATATATCCCCTTTATTTCATATCTCCTCTACAATGATTATAACCACACACGAGATTAAAATCCCCCCTGTTCACAATATAATGTACACAGCAATTCCAGTCAGGTTGATGTCATAACACACATTCTCCCTCCCCCCCTTTTTTTGATTCATTCCTGCACTGTACTGATGAATCCTTTTATTTATTATTTGTCATCTTATGTTTGGAATCACGATGCAACACGTTAGTTCACAATATAATCATCCCCATATACTATATATTGGGTTTCACATAGATCACAATCATATGTATAGTTAAGTATAGTAACAAAATAACAACACTTCAGGATAAATAATAAAAAAATATGTATATCATAATGATACTAACTTTTGCACAGAGTAACTGTGGTTAATACAATATCAGCCACCTCTGTCAACATATTTGGAAAATAAAACTTTTCAAAAAGACGAATTGCTTTTTCTACACCATATTCGCATCAGTATTTAATTTCAGGCTTGGGAAGAACTCAAGAATAAGCTCATAATTAGAATTAAGTGAACTGCTCTAACAGTAGTATTCAGATGCGTCTTCACACGTCAATCATTAGTTCATCTCACATCATTGGTCTGAATTACATTACACGCCTATTGGGGGCGTGTTTCTAACGGCCTTAAATAGCCGCGAATATTGCGGCGCGTTCACCTTTGAAAAAGCAACGTTTAGTTGCGAAACATGTTAGGGACGATAGGGCAATGGTGAGGAGTCCTAGGAGCTCCTGTGTTTTTAGACAGCCTTAAGCTACCGCAAATTACTGTAGTCAGCCACGGTTTCACTTGAAAATGAACGCTCAGATCTAATCAGGTGTTGAATATATGGTGCTGGTACTGAATATTATTGCAAGTACTATCTCTCCTATATGAGCTAACTTAAATTTGCAAAATATATAAAGACTTAATAATAGAACTTTATTTGGCGCTACTGCCTAATAATTTAACTCATTTCGAGCTGTATTTGGTATACATCCACATCCATGATACCGCTTGTTGTAAGATAACTGTGTTTTACATAACTAAGGTGCACAAAATATATTTAGAGTACTATCATATTAGCTTTGGACTAGATGAGTATGTGCAGCTTGATCACGTATGCATAATTTTTGCCGTTAATACAGCTTATACAACAAAACAGTGCACAAACCTATTTCCGGGGCAATCCTGTCTGTATGCAAAGTGAAATGTACACAGATTAAGTATAATTTACTGCAAGTGTGAAATTGATATGAACATTAGGTTATAATTTTAGAGACTCACAAAATAAGCGGAATGCTTGTACGTCTATCTGTTTAAACTTTGTTGTCACTGAGAACAGATACGTTCCATTATACTAAGAAACTACATTATTTAATCACTAGTATAATATGAGTTATCCAGATGGGTATTTAATCATTCTGTGATGATAGAATCAGATAAGCTCCAAAGTTGCGACATATAAGGTTATCTACTACCGCATCACAGAGAGCTATTTAAACTGATATTAAAGAAACTGTGAGCAGATAAATCTTACCGAAGTTCATTCATAATATACAAACTGTGTATGATTCACAAGTCGGAAGCACATACAGTTCAAGTGCAAAGATTAAAGAATATAATCTTTGAAATTATTGTTTAAACACACCAAACAGCAACGAATGTTATTCACAATCGCAGAGAAACCAATACACATAAGTCTATTAAGTACAACAATAATATACATTGTCTCAATAAAGATAAAATTGTAGCTCAATTATTCAGATACAATTTAATAACATATATGAAGGTTAGCTTTTGTTATAATGGAGGGAACAACCTACTCTTCAATCCGGAGGTAGGCAACTGCTAATACTCTAAAGCGGAGTCAAGAGATTCTATTCAGAATCCAAATAATCAATTGGGTATATATAATTCCACCTTGGCAACAAGCAGAAATATTAAAAATTATATATCCAGTATTTAATCTAAATCAGGCTACGCTAAGATATATCACTATTGAGATATAAAGAATATATCATATACTTAATTCTCACATAAGAATTAGTAACTTTGGACTTCAATAAATTGGTATATCTGGTCTCCTGATACAAGTATATAGCAGCACCTATTCCAGCCCACAATCAACACCTAAGTACTAGGAGCAATAACCTTGACTTATACTAATTTGCTGACATCAGCAAAATCGGTGCTTAAGAGTGATTTTAAGTGTATTCCTACTTTTAACGTAAACCCAATAAAAGTTATATTTTAATTGTAATCTGTTTTCTCCCGTTCCACTTATTCCTTAGGGAATAATTTGTATCATCCAGTTAGATTTAATTCATTTACAGACCTAGGAGTGCTATAAGTGTATACTTTCTCTTTCTTTGCTAAATACGGTTTTATACACAGCACCCACATCCTGACAAATTATTAAATAAGTGTAGGAATAAGGTCATATACGCTAGTAGTGCCATTGGTTTCCTTTCAAATCTCGATAATTCCAATACCTGATTCTCAGGCCTCTTACCAATAGAGCACACACATTATTTAATCTAACTTACCATTATGTCTTCAAAATGGGAGCAAGACAGACAATCTAGACAAAGAAAAAGAGAAACAGACCTTAATGATGTATTCAAAAATCCACCCACTAATGCCTCAAATATACAAGATAAAATGAACTCAACCCTCAGGGAAGTACACAAATTAATGTTTAAACAAGATAAGTTATGGTGGAATCATCATTTCTTCGAGAAATATATAGAATTAAAGTTAATCCCAAGAGGATTGAGAATACAATTATTCCCAGCATTCGAGTTCCGTAACCCATCACACAATATTGAATGGGAAGAAGCATTAACAGAATGCTCAGGAAAATTGATGAAAATACTCATAAAACATGATAAGGAAGAATATGACTGTTTGGAAATCAAAGTTCAGGAATTAAATAAACAATTAGAAGAATTTGAATCTCTATCCAATTTTGAAGAAACATACAAACAATATCAAAAGGAACTGGATAAGTACGAAAATGAAATAAAACAAACAAAACAAGGCAAACTAAGCAGAGATAAAACAGATTATGCAAATCAAAAGGTGTATAAATGGAAAATTAGAACCAATACTAACAAAGGGCGACAATCTAGGGTAAACTTGGTTCAAAGTGATGTCTCAGACACAGAGGGAGAAGAATCTGAAACCCTAGAATCAGATGTGGAACCACAAACACCAAACTTGGAGAGAAATATAAGAATAACAAGAGGAAAAAGGAAAGATTTTTTAGGGGCAGGAGCCTCTTCGAGCGGAGACACACCAGAAGAGGCAGGGGGAAAACCAAAAAGACAAAACAAAAGTCAAACATCAAACAGAACCAACAAGAAAAACTGGAAACCCTATCAAAGGGCTCCCAGCCCCTTCTCGCAAATCAAAATGACTCACTGAGAATTATAAACTTATCACAAAAACTTCTATCGGAAGCACATACCCAAGTTTTATCCAAAGGTATGTCATTCTGCCCTACACCAAAACTTGATAAATTCGAATTAATCAAAGATGTACACCTATTTGTTCGTAAAATAGCACTAAAGAGAATCTACAGTAGAAATAAAACTCAATCAGAACCTACAGAAGCAATCTTAACACAACACTGGACAGAAGATGAGAGAGAAACTTTAGAAATACTAGAAAATCTATTGACAGAGAATACGTCTGGACAAGATCAATTAGCTGATTCCTTGACAGAAAGAAAATGGCGAGATAAGATAATAAACAAGTCATCTTTTATGCCCAAGATAAATCAATGCCCTCAATTGCAGGTGTTCACTGATGTAGTTTGTAATGAAATACTGCAGCTATCAGATAAAGTAATTGAAAAAAACTTGACAACTCAGGAACAAAAGGCATTAAATGACATGAGAAACTGGGATGATGTCATCATCCGAAACTCAGACAAGGGGGGAAATATAGTTTTGTGGCCCATTGATATGTACAAAAAAGAAACAGACAAACAACTCAAGGACACATCATGCTATAAGAAGTTAAGTTTTAATCCAAATAAAACATTTCTCCTTGAATATATGAATATCATAGAAATGGCTAAATTCGATAATCTACTCACAAACAAAGAATACCAATATCTCAAAGTGAAGGAACCAACAGTAGCAACTTTCTACCTAATCCCTAAAATTCACAAAAATCAACAACAACCCCCTGGACGGCCAATTGTATCTGGCATTAACAGCCTTACGGAAAAAGCGAGCAGATACATTGACTTCAGACTCAGGAATTATCTCCGTCAATTGTCATCTTATGTACAAGACACCACTGATGTCTTGGTTCAGCTACAAAATGTACACCTTTTACCATCTACTTGGTTAGTTACAGCTGATGTTGAATCACTATATACCTGTATAAATCACAATCTTGGTATAGAAGCTGTACAGTGGTTTCTCTCCATGGGATCTGAGGAAGACCCAGCTCATGACAGTTTTATTCTACAATTGTTAAAATTCATTTTAACACACAATTTCTTTACTTTTGATAATGGCTTTTACCTTCAAACCAGAGGCACGGCAATGGGCACCGCCTGTGCCCCCACCTATGCTAATCTCTTTCTAGGCTGGTGGGAGCAAAAACATGTGTTCTCAGATGACAATACTGAGGATTTAAACAAAATACCATTATGGATGAGATACATAGACGATGTGCTCTTCCTATGGGAGGGCACTCGTGCAGAATTGGACCAATTCATGGCCAAATTGAACACCAACACACTAAACATCAAATTGACCTATGAAGCAAGTCAAAAAAGTATAGACTTTCTGGATTTAAAAATTACAAAAACAACAACAGGCACAGTGGAAACAGATGTCCATCGTAAGAAAACTGCTACCAACAGTCTACTTTTTAGTACAAGTGCTCATGCCCCCAACACAGTAAAAGCGCTCCCCACAGGAGAATTCCTCAGGATGAGACGCAATTGCTCCACAGAAGAGAATTACAAAATAAGAGCAAAAGAACTAACGGAGAGACTAATCTCAAGAGGTTACAGCAAAAGAACAATAAAAAAAGCAGAATTTAGAGCTAAAAATACCTTGAGACATGAACTGCTGAAAACGAAAACTAAATCAAAACAGGAACAAGTGAGATTTATCTCCACCTACAACCCCAAAAGCTCTCAAGTTCTTAATATTATGCAGAATAATTGGCACATCCTAACCTCTGATCCTGTAATCTCCAAAATCGTAGGAGAAAAAGTACAAACTGGTTTCAGAAGGACTCGTAATCTAAAGGATCTTATTAGCCCCAGCCACTTACAGGGACCAAGAACTGTGGGAGCCTTCAAGAAAGGATCATTTAAATGCGGAACATGCAGCACCTGTAGCTTCATGGTCAGCAAACAAGAAATCACTGACCACTTTGGGAAAATCCATAAAATTGAATCCTACATCAATTGCCATACAGAAGGAGTCATATACGTCTTACAATGCAAATGTAACCTGGTATACGTTGGTATGACAACAAGAAAAATAAGACTAAGACTCCAAGAACATCTGAGGAATATAAAAAATGCAACTAAAGATCTGCAAGAAGGGAAAAATTTGACATCTGTAGCCAGACATTTCTTGAAAAGACATAATTCCAAACAGTCGGATCTAAAATGCTTTGGGATCCAGAAAATACATTTGGGCATAAGAGGTGGTAATGTAGAGGACGTCCTGCTCAGAGCAGAGAGCAAATGGATCTTTCTCTTGAACTCAGTCCAACCATATGGATTAAATGAAGTAAATAATTTTACTCCTTTTTTGTAAAATCTGATTGTCTATGGAAGCTAGACAGCTAATTACAGAAACAGTACGTTGTCAACGTTACACGTAATACACACTCACACACTAAGTCACTAGACAAGTGATGGTGCACTCACTTCAACACCACGGAAAGTGATTTTTTATTATGGTTTTTTCACGCCCCTATACTATTGTATATATCCCCTTTATTTCATATCTCCTCTACAATGATTATAACCACACACGAGATTAAAATCCCCCCTGTTCACAATATAATGTACACAGCAATTCCAGTCAGGTTGATGTCATAACACACATTCTCCCTCCCCCCCTTTTTTTGATTCATTCCTGCACTGTACTGATGAATCCTTTTATTTATTATTTGTCATCTTATGTTTGGAATCACGATGCAACACGTTAGTTCACAATATAATCATCCCCATATACTATATATTGGGTTTCACATAGATCACAATCATATGTATAGTTAAGTATAGTAACAAAATAACAACACTTCAGGATAAATAATAAAAAAATATGTATATCATAATGATACTAACTTTTGCACAGAGTAACTGTGGTTAATACAATATCAGCCACCTCTGTCAACATATTTGGAAAATAAAACTTTTCAAAAAGACGAATTGCTTTTTCTACACCATATTCGCATCAGTATTTAATTTCAGGCTTGGGAAGAACTCAAGAATAAGCTCATAATTAGAATTAAGTGAACTGCTCTAACAGTAGTATTCAGATGCGTCTTCACACGTCAATCATTAGTTCATCTCACATCATTGGTCTGAATTACATTACACGCCTATTGGGGGCGTGTTTCTAACGGCCTTAAATAGCCGCGAATATTGCGGCGCGTTCACCTTTGAAAAAGCAACGTTTAGTTGCGAAACATGTTAGGGACGATAGGGCAATGGTGAGGAGTCCTAGGAGCTCCTGTGTTTTTAGACAGCCTTAAGCTACCGCAAATTACTGTAGTCAGCCACGGTTTCACTTGAAAATGAACGCTCAGATCTAATCAGGTGTTGAATATATGGTGCTGGTACTGAATATTATTGCAAGTACTATCTCTCCTATATGAGCTAACTTAAATTTGCAAAATATATAAAGACTTAATAATAGAACTTTATTTGGCGCTACTGCCTAATAATTTAACTCATTTCGAGCTGTATTTGGTATACATCCACATCCATGATACCGCTTGTTGTAAGATAACTGTGTTTTACATAACTAAGGTGCACAAAATATATTTAGAGTACTATCATATTAGCTTTGGACTAGATGAGTATGTGCAGCTTGATCACGTATGCATAATTTTTGCCGTTAATACAGCTTATACAACAAAACAGTGCACAAACCTATTTCCGGGGCAATCCTGTCTGTATGCAAAGTGAAATGTACACAGATTAAGTATAATTTACTGCAAGTGTGAAATTGATATGAACATTAGGTTATAATTTTAGAGACTCACAAAATAAGCGGAATGCTTGTACGTCTATCTGTTTAAACTTTGTTGTCACTGAGAACAGATACGTTCCATTATACTAAGAAACTACATTATTTAATCACTAGTATAATATGAGTTATCCAGATGGGTATTTAATCATTCTGTGATGATAGAATCAGATAAGCTCCAAAGTTGCGACATATAAGGTTATCTACTACCGCATCACAGAGAGCTATTTAAACTGATATTAAAGAAACTGTGAGCAGATAAATCTTACCGAAGTTCATTCATAATATACAAACTGTGTATGATTCACAAGTCGGAAGCACATACAGTTCAAGTGCAAAGATTAAAGAATATAATCTTTGAAATTATTGTTTAAGCACACCAAACAGCAACGAATGTTATTCACAATCGCAGAGAAACCAATACACATAAGTCTATTAAGTACAACAATAATATACATTGTCTCAATAAAGATAAAATTGTAGCTCAATTATTCAGATACAATTTAATAACATATATGAAGGTTAGCTTTTGTTATAATGGAGGGAACAACCTACTCTTCAATCCGGAGGTAGGCAACTGCTAATACTCTAAAGCGGAGTCAAGAGATTCTATTCAGAATCCAAATAATCAATTGGGTATATATAATTCCACCTTGGCAACAAGCAGAAATATTAAAAATTATATATCCAGTATTTAATCTAAATCAGGCTACGCTAAGATATATCACTATTGAGATATAAAGAATATATCATATACTTAATTCTCACATAAGAATTAGTAACTTTGGACTTCAATAAATTGGTATATCTGGTCTCCTGATACAAGTATATAGCAGCACCTATTCCAGCCCACAATCAACACCTAAGTACTAGGAGCAATAACCTTGACTTATACTAATTTGCTGACATCAGCAAAATCGGTGCTTAAGAGTGATTTTAAGTGTATTCCTACTTTTAACGTAAACCCAATAAAAGTTATATTTTAATTGTAATCTGTTTTCTCCCGTTCCACTTATTCCTTAGGGAATAATTTGTATCATCCAGTTAGATTTAATTCATTTACAGACCTAGGAGTGCTATAAGTGTATACTTTCTCTTTCTTTGCTAATTATAGCTATTAACCCCTAATCTGCTGTCCCTAACACCGCCGACCCCTACATTATAGTTATTAACCCCTAATCTGCCTCCCCCCAACGTCGCCACAATCTAACTACAAGTATTAACCCCTAATCTGCCGACCCGATATCGCCGCCGCCTACATTATAGCTATTAACCCCTAATCTGCTGTCCCTAACACCGCCGACCCCTACATTATAGTTATTAACCCCTAATCTGCCTCCCCCCAACGTCGCCACAATCTAACTACAAGTATTAACCCCTAATCTGCCGACCGCAAATCGACGCCACTTTAATAAATGTATTAACCCCTAAACCGCCGCACTCCCGCCTCGCAAACACTATAATACATTTTATTAACCCCTAATCTGCCCTCCCTAACATCGCCGCCACCTACCTACAATTATTAACCCCTAATCTCCCGCCCCCAACGTCGCCGCTACTATAATAAGGTTATTAACCCCTAAACCTAAGTCTAACCCTAACACTGATCGGAACAGCCAATAGAATGCGAGGTCAATCTGATTGGCTGATTCCATCAGCCAATCGGATTGAACTTGAATCTGATTGGCTGATTGAATCAGCCAATCAGATTTTTCCTACCTTAATTCCGATTGGCTGATAGAATCCTATCAGCCAATCGGAATTCAAGGGACGCCATCTTGGATGACGTCACTTAAAGGTACAGTCACCTAGTCGTCGGATAAAGAAAGAAGAGGATGCTCTGCGTGGGATGTCTTCAGGATGCTGCCGCTCCGCTCCCAATGGATGAACAGAGAAGATGCCGCCTGGATCAAGACTTCTGATGGATGGAAGACCTCTTCTTTCCCCGCTTGGATGAAGACTTCTGCCGGTCTGGATGTCCTCTTCTGCCCGATCGGATGAAGACTTCGGCCCGCTGGGTGAAGACACGGTAGAGAGATCTTCAGGGGGGTAGTGTTAGGTTTATTTAAGGGGGGTTTGGGTTAGAGTAGGGGTATGTGGGTGGTGGGTTGTAATGTGGGGGGGGGGGTATTGTGTTTTTTTTTACAGGCAAAAGAGCTGTTTTCTTTGGGGCATGCCCCCGCAAAAGGCCCTTTTAAGGGCTGGTAAGGTAATAGAGCTGATTACTTTTGTAATTTAGTATAGGGTAGGGCATTTTTTTATTTTGGGGGGCTTTGTTATTTTATTAGGGGGCTTAGATTAGGTGTAATTAGTTTAAAATTCTTGTAATTTTTTTTATTTTTTGTAATTTAGTGTTTGTTTTTTTTGTACTTTAGTTTAGTTTATTCCATTGTATTTAATTGTAGGTACTTGTAGTTAATTTATTTAATGATAGTGTAGTGTTAGGTTTAATAGTAACTTAGGTTAGGATTTATTTTACAGGTAATTTTGTAATTATTTTAACTAGGTAGCTATTAAACAGTAAATATCTATTTAATAGCTATTGTACCTAGTTAAAATAAATACAAAGTTGCCTGTAAAATAAATATAAATGCTAAAATAGCTACAATGTAACTATTAGTTATATTGTAGCTATATTAGGGTTTATTTTACAGGTAAGTATTTAGTTTTATATAGGATTAATTTATTTAGTTAATTTAATGACAGTGTAGTGTTAGGTGTAATTGTAACTTAGGTTAGGGTTTATTTTACAGGTAAATTTGTATTTATTTTAGCTAGGTAGTTATTAAATAGTTATTAACTATTTAATAGCTATTGTACCTAGTTAAAATAAATACAAAGTTGCCTGTAAAATAAATATAAATCCTAAAATAGCTACAATGTAACTATTAGTTATATTGTAGCTATATTAATAGCTAGTAGGAGGCTTAGATTAGGTGTAATTAGTTTAAAATTATTGTAATATTTTATTATTTTTGCTAATTTAGTGTTTGTTTGTTTTTTTGTACTTTTCTGATGGATGGAAGACCTCTTCTTGCCCCGCTTGGATGAAGACTTCTGCCGGTCTGGATGTCCTCTTCTGCCCCATCGGATGAAGACTTCGGCCCGGCTGGGTGAACACGACTCAAGGTAGGGAGATCTTCAGGGGGGTAGTGTTAGGTTTATTTAAGGGGGGTTTGGGTTAGAGTAGGGGTATGTGGGTGGTGGGTTGTAATGTGGGGGGGGATTGTGTTTTTTTTTACAGGCAAAAGAGCTGTTTTCTTTGGGGCATGCCCCGCAAAGGGCCCTGTTCAGGGCTGGTAAGGTAATAGAGCTGTTAACTTTTGTAATTTAGTATAGGTTAGGGCATTTTTTTATTTTGGGGGGCTTTGTTATTTTATTAGGGGGCTTAGATTAGGTGTAATTAGTTTAAAATTCTTGTAATATTTTTTTATTTTTTGTAATTTAGTGGGGGGGGTTTGTACTTTAGTTTAGTTTTTTTAATTGTATTTAATTGTAGGTACTTGTAGTTAATTTATTTAATGATAGTGTAGTGTTAGGTTTAATTGTAACTTAGGTTAGGATTTATTTTACAGGTAATTTTGTAATTATTTTAACTAGGTAGCTATTAAATAGTCAATATCTATTTAATAGCTATTGAACCTAGTTAAAATGAATACAAAGTTGCCTGTACAATAAATATAAATGCTAAAATAGCTACAATGTAACTATTAGTTATATTGCAGCTATATTAGGGTTTATTTTACAGGTAAGTCTTTAGTTTTATATAGGATTCATTTATTTAGTTAATTTAATGATAGTGTAGTGTTAGGTGTAATTGTAACTTAGGTTATGATTTATTTTACAGGTAAATTTGTATTTATTTTAGCTAGGTAGTTATTAAATAGTTATTAACTATTTAATAACTAGTGTACCTAGTTAAAATAAATACAAAGTTGCCTGTAAAATACATATAAATCCTAAAATAGCTACAATGTAACTATTAGTTATATTGAAGCTATATTAATAGCTAGTAGGGGGCTTAGATTAGGTGTAATTAGTTTAAAATTATTGTAATATTTTATTATTTTTGGTAATTTAGTGTTTGTTTGTATTTTGGTACTTGTATGATGGATGGAAGACCTCTTCTTGCCCCGCTTGGATGAAGACTTCTGCCGGTCTGGATGTCCTCTTCTGCCCCATCGGATGAAGACTTCGGCCCGGCTGGGTGAACACGACTCAAGGTAGGGAGATCTTCAGGGGGGTAGTGTTAGGTTTATTTAAGGGGGGTTTGGGTTAGAGTAGGGGTATGTGGGTGGTGGGTTGTAATGTGGGGGGGGGATTGTGTTTTTTTTTTACAGGCAAAAGAGCTGTTTTCTTTGGGGCATGCCCCGCAAAGGGCCCTGTTCAGGGCTGGTAAGGTAATAGAGCTGTTAACTTTTGTAATTTAGTATAGGGTAGGACATTTTTTTTTATTTTGGGGGGCTTTGTTATTTTATTAGGGGGCTTAGATTAGGTGTAATTAGTTTAAAATTCTTGTAATATTTTTTTATTTTTTGTAATTTAGTGGTTTTTTATTTTTTGTAATTTAGTGGGGGGGTTTTGTACTTTAGTTTATTTAATTGTAGATTATTGTAGGTACTTGTAGTTAATTTATTTAATGATAGTGTAGTGTTAGGTTTTATTGTAACTTAGGTTAGGATTTATTTTACAGGTAATTTTGTAATTATTTTAACTAGGTAGCTATTAATTAGTCAATAACTATTTAATAGCTATTGTACCTAGTTAAAATAAATACAAAGTTGCCTGTACAATAAATATAAATGCTAAAATAGCTACAATGTAACTATTAGTTATATTGCAGCTATATTAGGGTTTATTTTACAGGTAAGTATTTAGTTTTAAATATGAGTCATTTATTTAATTAATTAAATGATAGTGTAGTGTTAGGTGTAATTGTAACTTAGGTTAGGATTTATTTTACAGGTAAATTTGTATTTATTTTAGCTAGGTAGTTATTAAATAGTTATTAACTATTTAATAGCTATTGTACCTAGTTAAAATAAATACAAAGTTGCCTGTAAAATAAAAATAAATCCTAAAATAGCTACAATGTAACTATTAGTTATATTGCAGCTATCTTAGGGTTTATTTTACAGGTAAGTCTTTAGTTTTAAATAGGATTAATTTATTTAACTATAGTAAATTTATTTCATTTTATTTAAATTATATTTAAGTTAGGGGGTGTTAGTGTTAGGGTTAGACTTAGGTTTAGGGGTTAATAACCTTATTATAGTAGCGGCGACGTTGGGGGCGGGAGATTAGGGGTTAATAATTGTAGGTAGGTGGCGGCGATGTTAGGGAGGGCAGATTAGGGGTTAATAAAATGTATTATAGTGTTTGCGAGGCGGGAGTGCGGCGGTTTAGGGGTTAATACATTTATTATAGTTACGGCGATTTGCGGTCGGCAGATTAGGGGTTAATACTTGTAGTTAGATTGTGGCGACGTTGGGGGGGGCAGATTAGGGGTTAATAACTATAATGTAGGGGTCGGCGGTGTTAGGGACAGCAGATTAGGGGTTAATTAGATTTAGTGTGAAGTGATGCGCTTTGCTCTCCCAACTAGCCAATCTTAATATACTACCTCCTTCCTAGATAGTTCAAATATGGTATACAAATAACAATAAGGGTAGATGGCGCTAAAAAGCAATTGGGTAACTAAATAGTGGTATATAGTGAGGGATAATTCTCAAACCTCTCTTCTAAATTTAGACTATATCTAGATAGTCACAATTTTCCAACAAACTGATTCCCAATCTGTAGTTCAATCAAATCTATAACAACTTTTATTATCAGTATTTTTGAACAATTTTGCTCTAATAGACCAACTTGTACAGTAAAATTTCTTCAAGCTTTCATAATGCAAATAAATCTAAAATCATATATATTAACTGACTTTCAGCTTTAAAACATCTTAAAAACGTTTGATAGACACAATATCTCTAAAATTCTTGCTACAGTGACTGCTTCGTTTCTATGCAGTTAGAAAATACAGCTCTAATGCTTCAAATGTAAAACATATTCACAGTGATAAATGACAGCGGTATCTCTTTAAAATTTTTTTTTTTTTTTTTTATTTTTTTTTTTTGCCTGCAGGCTGTAACGTTTTTTTCAGATAGTACAGTCTTTCCTTTGTATGCTGTTTTCACAGACAATTGATGCAGGTGCTTTTAAGTTGCAAATTACAGTCTCTGCTTCTATTAGCAATTGGTGTGGGTGTATTTCTTTAAAAAACTTTGTGCTCTGAGACAAGGTGATTATACAGTTCAGAGTATAATAAAATATTGGTTCTTGTGATTTATGGGAGGTAGTTCCCTTACGCTTAATCTATTTCAGCCTCTTTGTGTTCAGATGATTTCTCACCTCTTTGGCTGCCGTCTGCAGGAAACTTTAGGTGTATATACACTCTCACCTGCTTTTGGCTTTTCCTTCCGGCTGGTCTTCTCCCGCTGAGACACGCTGTGCACTGCGCGTCTCAGTCTGCTGGAAAACTTTGTGTGGTTCTTCACTTGCGCAAGCCTTACTTACCACAATCAGACTCCCATCCAAGGAATGGAGATGCAAAAGTTGCTCTGCTCTTAAGTACCAAGTACGCAGAGTTTCTCCTTTAAAGTGTCTTTCTGTTACCTCTCACAGCAGCTCGCATACAATCCTTTCTACGCGTTTCACCCTTTCACTCAGGGCTTTTTCAAGATGCTGTATGCTGCTTGTTGCTCTCCTTAAATACACTCAAACACACCGGTAATTGCTAAGTTCACTCCTCCTTTGACCTGGAAGTCTTTCAACAGTTAAAGTGTGATCTTTGTATATAATCATATACCGCTGTCTTTGTGCTTTTTATTTATACCAGACTGTTAATTATTCATTCTAAATTGATATAAGACTCATAAAATAGATAAAAATGTTAACATATTAGTTGTCAACCTAGTTTTGAAGCATATAAAAACTGAATCTCTAAATTAAAGTTTCTTAAAAATTTTGATCTATCCGGGTATTGAACCCTTGTCTCCACGGTCTAGGGATGCAGAGTTCCCTCTAAGCTATAATTGCTCTTATACTTATCATGATCTTTTATTCATTAAATCTGATTTATTTTTGTTTTGTATACCCTAATGTTTTATTAGGCCTACTGTGATTAGCTTCCTTATTTTATTTGTTCTAATACATAAAAAATATATATAAAAATATTTTTCAGAAAAGATAGGTAGTTCTTATTTGGGATTGAACACGGGTCTCCTCCTTCCTAGGTTTACATGGCTACCTCCATACCATACACTCCTTCTCATTCTCTCTTTCTTTTCTAGGTGTCCTTTATATTATTTTCTTCCGTTTTATTTTTGCTTCCTTCTAACTATAGAGTTCTCCTCTAATATTTTATTTAGTTCTTTTGTTGTCCCTAAGTTGATGAAATAAGCTGATGTCTGTTTGAGAGTGGGAAGACTTTTTATTTGTTCAAACTTCTGTTACATTAAAAATGGGCTTATGTCTAACTCAGAATTTAGACCATTGGGATATAAGGTGTCAAAATTGTAAATTATCTCTGCTTCTTTTTTGAGTAGGAGATTTTCAAAGTTCCCTCCTCTCCAGCTCCCTTTTACTTTACATAGACCCCAAAATTGTAGATCATTTACGTTATTTTTATGGACTGTCCTAAAGTGTTGATACAAATGAGTTTCTAATTTTCCTTTCTCAATATGCCAGAGGTGCTCCCGTATTCTGTCTCGTAACATTCTTGACGTTTCACCTATGTAGACTAGATTACAGGAGCACTGTAGCATATATATTACACCTTTGGTGCTGCACCTTATTGTATCCTTTATTTTAAAATCAATTTTTGTTCCAGGCACGATAATATTTTTCTTTTTCGTGCTATGTTTGCACGACTTGCAGGAGAGACATGGATAAAATCCACTTATCTCTCTTCCCCATAAATCTTTCTCTTTACTTTTTACATTTGTCCTCTTATACTCACTAGGTGCAAGTAATGATTTTAAATTTTTTGCCCTTTTATAAACTATTTTCGGATAAGGAGGTAATTTGTCCCCTACTATAGGATCATTTTTGATTATGTGCCAATGTTTTCTCAAAATTTTTCTTATTGTATGATGATCGTCATTATATTGTGTAATAAAAGCCACATCAAAATCTTCCTTCTTACCCCTATTCCTGGTTTTATATGTGAGTAAAGAGTTCCTATCTGTATCTCTTGCTCTCGTAACCGCTTTTTTCACAATATCTTTCTTATAGCCCCTTTCATTAAATTTTTCTTCTAATTTTTCAATTTGTGTCTCAAAATCACTCAACTTTGTGCAGTTTTTTCTGATTCGCAGACATTGCCCCACTGGTATGTTATTTTTCCATTTGTTTAAATGGCTACTTGAGGCATGAATATAATTGTTGGAGTCGGTCGGTTTAAAGTGTGTTTTTGTGACTACATTATTATCCTCCACTCTTATGTCTAAATCCAAAAAAGTCATTTGCACTTTACTAATTTGATAGGTGAAACTTAAACCTCTATCATTATGGTTCATCATTTCAAATATATTTATTAATGATTCTTCACTTCCATTCCAGACGATTATAATATCGTCAATATACCTCTTGAATAGCACGAGGTTTTGAGACACAAATTGAAAAATTAGAAGAAAAATTTAATGAAAGGGGCTATAAGAAAGATATTGTGAAAAAAGCGGTTACGAGAGCAAGAGATACAGATAGGAACTCTTTACTCACATATAAAACCAGGAATAGGGGTAAGAAGGAAGATTTTGATGTGGCTTTTATTACACAATATAATGACGATCATCATACAATAAGAAAAATTTTGAGAAAACATTGGCACATAATCAAAAATGATCCTATAGTAGGGGACAAATTACCTCCTTATCCGAAAATAGTTTATAAAAGGGCAAAAAATTTAAAATCATTACTTGCACCTAGTGAGTATAAGAGGACAAATGTAAAAAGTAAAGAGAAAGATTTATGGGGAAGAGAGATAAGTGGATTTTATCCATGTCTCTCCTGCAAGTCGTGCAAACATAGCACGAAAAAGAAAAATATTATCGTGCCTGGAACAAAAATTGATTTTAAAATAAAGGATACAATAAGGTGCAGCACCAAAGGTGTAATATATATGCTACAGTGCTCCTGTAATCTAGTCTACATAGGTGAAACGTCAAGAATGTTACGAGACAGAATACGGGAGCACCTCTGGCATATTGAGAAAGGAAAATTAGAAACCCATTTGTATCAGCACTTTAGGACAGTCCATAAAAATAACGTAAATGATCTACAATTTTGGGGTCTATGTAAAGTAAAAGGGAGCTGGAGAGGAGGGAACTTTGAAAATCTCCTACTCAAAAAAGAAGCAGAGATAATTTACAATTTTGACACCTTATATCCCAATGGTCTAAATTCTGAGTTAGACATAAGCCCATTTTTAATGTAACAGAAGTTTGAACAAATAAAAAGTCTTCCCACTCTCAAACAGACATCAGCTTATTTCATCAACTTAGGGACAACAAAAGAACTAAATAAAATATTAGAGGAGAACTCTATAGTTAGAAGGAAGCAAAAATAAAACGGAAGAAAATAATATAAAGGACACCTAGAAAAGAAAGAGAGAATGAGAAGGAGTGTATGGTATGGAGGTAGCCATGTAAACCTAGGAAGGAGGAGACCCGTGTTCAATCCCAAATAAGAACTACCTATCTTTTCTGAAAAATATTTTTATATATATTTTTTATGTATTAGAACAAATAAAATAAGGAAGCTAATCACAGTAGGCCTAATAAAACATTAGGGTATACAAAACAAAAATAAATCAGATTTAATGAATAAAAGATCATGATAAGTATAAGAGCAATTATAGCTTAGAGGGAACTCTGCATCCTCAGACCGTGGAGACAAGGGTTCAATACCCGGATAGATCATAATTTTTAAGAAACTTTAATTTAGAGATTCAGTTTTTATATGCTTCAAAACTAGGTTGACAACTAATATGTTAACATTTTTATCTATTTTATGAGTCTTATATCAATTTAGAATGAATAATTAACAGTCTGGTATAAATAAAAAGCACAAAGACAGCGGTATATGATTATATACAAAGATCACACTTTAACTGTTGAAAGACTTCCAGGTCAAAGGAGGAGTGAACTTAGCAATTACAGGTGTGTTTGAGTGTATTTAAGGAGAGCAACAAGCAGCATACAGCATCTTGAAAAAGCCCTGAGTGAAAGGGTGAAACGCGTAGAAAGGATTGTATGCGAGCTGCTGTGAGAGGTAACAGAAAGACACTTTAAAGGAGAAACTCTGCGTACTTGGTACTTAAGAGCAGAGCAACTTTTGCATCTCCATTCCTTGGATGGGAGTCTGATTGTGGTAAGTAAGGCTTGCGCAAGTGAAGAACCACACAAAGTTTTCCAGCAGACTGAGACGCGCAGTGCACAGTGTGTCTCAGCGGGAGAAGACCAGCCGGAAGGAAAAGCCAAAAGCAGGTGAGAGTGTATATACAACTAAAGTTTCCTGCAGACGGCAGCCAAAGAGGTGAGAAATCATCTGAACACAAAGAGGCTGAAATAGATTAAGCGTAAGGGAGCTACCTCCCATAAATCACAAGAACCAATATTTTATTATACTCTGAACTGTATAATCACCTTGTCTCAGAGCACAAAGTTTTTTAAAGAAATACACCCACACCAATTGCTAATAGAAGCAGAGACTGTAATTTGCAACTTAAAAGCACCTGCATCAATTGTCTGTGAAAACAGCATACAAAGGAAAGACTGTACTATCTGAAAAAACGTTACAGCCTGCAGGCAAAAAAAAAAAAAAAAAAAAAAAAATTTAAAGAGATACCGCTGTCATTTATCACTGTGAATATGTTTTACATTTGAAGCATTAGAGCTGTATTTTCTAACTGCATAGAAACGAAGCAGTCACTGTAGCAAGAATTTTAGAGATATTGTGTCTATCAAACGTTTTTTAAGATGTTTTAAAGCTGACAGTCGGTTAATATATATGATTTTAGATTTATTTGCATTATGAAAGCTTGAAGAAATTTTACTGTACAAGGGGTTAATAGCTATAATGTAGGCGGCGGCGATATTCGGTCGGCAGATTAGGGGTTAATACTTGTAGTTAGATTGCGGCGACGTTGGGGGGGGCAGATTAGGGGTTAATAACTATAATGTAGGGGTCGGCGGTGTTAGGGACAGCAGATTAGGGGTTAATAGCTATAATGTAGGCGGCGGCGATATTCGGTCGGCAGATTAGGGGTTAATACTTGTAGTTAGATTGCGGCGACGTTGGGGGAGGCAGATTAGGGGTTAATAACTATAATGTAGGGGTCGGCGGTGTTAGGGACAGCAGATTAGGGGTTAATAGTTATAATGTAGGTGGCGGCGATATTCGGTCGGCAGATTAGGGGTTAATAAAATAATGCAGGTGTCAGCGATAGCGGGGGCAGCAGATTAGGGGTTAATAAGTGTTAGATTAGGGGTGTTTAGAGACTCGGGGTACATGTTAGGGTGTTAGGTGCAGACTTAGTGTTTCCCCATAGGAAACAATGAGGCTGCGGTGTTAGTTTTTTTTCAGCCGAAACTCCCATTGTTTCCTATGGGGAAATGCCGAATTTTAACGAGCTAATTCAGATTTATTCGGAGATACGGCATCTATTTCGGATTCATTCGGTAGATTCGGAAGTATTTTAATTCGGAAATCCGAATCGATCCGAATCTCCGAATTTACCGAATTTCCGAATTAATCCGAAACGAACCGCACATGTCTACTATTTGATAAAACATAAATAACTTTAAGGACTCACAAGATTAAGTATCTATATGTATGTACTTGTTTGCATTTCTTTGCCATAATGTTACATTACATTATTATGTTCTCATCTTAAAATTTTCTAAAAAATTGTGATTTGAAAAATCATATTTGAATGTGTTTAAATATGTTGTCAAAAATCAGGTAGAATCTCTAATATTGCCTTTGTTACTAATTTTGTAATCAATCTTTTGGTAACTTTACAACTTTTTGATGTCATTTATGAGATTGTTTTTATCCTGTTTCCTATGTCTGTGGGACTGAAGTGGTTAATCTAATTACCACTCCAGCTTATAAACATGTGGGACTGAGATACAGACCTCAGTCTATGAGTAAGCACCAGTGAGGTGCGAAACATGTCAGACTTACTGCTCTATTGCTGCCATGTCTGTTCATTCTTTTAAGAAGTTTCAATAAATTTTGTTTTTATACACTATCCGCTTGGAGTAGTACCTGCCTAACCGCTTCTTGTTCTTGTCTCCATATACTCTCCCTCCCGTCCCCTTCGCTCTGCTCATGACCTCCTACTCTCCTCCTCTCTTGTCACCTCATCACACTCCCGTTTACAGGACTTCTCCAGACTGGCTCCCATCTTGTGGAACTCTCTGCCTCGCTCCACAAGACTCTCTTCTAGTTTTAAAAGATTCAAGTGCTCCATAAAGACTCTACTGTTCAGGGATGCATACAACCTACGCTAACCTTTCTTTATACCAGTTCCTCTCCTCCATTGCTATCCGCTGAACCCCCTAGCATGTAAGCTTAAGAGTCCAGCTGTTTGTAGATCACATTCTTAAGAGCTGACTACAACAGTGCAACTCTTGGCAGGGCCCTCTACCCATTTGATCCCTATAATTGTATTTTTGTACTCCGCATTTGTTGATAGCGCTGTGGAATCTGTTGGCGCTCTCCAAATAACCGATAATAATAATAATAATAATAATTAAATATATAAATATATATATATTATTATTTTTTTAATGTGTGCTTGGCAGGTTGTTGTCTGTTGCAGGATGAGTCCTATTGTGAAAATGGCTTTGATGGTCTTTAGTGTGTACTTCTGTGCATTTCTAATCTCACTTTAATATCCCTTTAAAAATGTTTAAAATGATAACAAGCGCTATATGAAATTCCATTTCAATTTGTTTTAAATTGAGTAAAATATACATGTGTATATATTCACTGCACTTCTATTTATTTTGGGTATGCAAATTGTATCCATTCTATCATGTTAACTGACATGCTTTAAAATGTAGAAAATAGTTCCAGCAAAGCATTTATTTAAAAGCCTTTATTGGATCATTAGAGCCAAAGGATACAATATGGCAACATTTTGAGCACTTAGCTCTTAATCATGATTGGTTTTCGATATAAATATTTGGGGCTTTATGAAGTAAACATTTACATACTGGCACAGTTTAAAAGAAGTCGTTATGTGCTGGACCCGCTTTATTAAACTATATACTTTAAATTGTAGGTTGATCTTACATTTATTAGTCTATTTTAAGTCCAAAGAGTTTACACACAAATATTTAGGAAGGTGAGATGCTTCAAGAAAATGGACATCAGTATGTATGAGTGTTGGTTACCAAAATAGATGGGGGGGGTGGAGTGCCATGAATTTAGAATAAAAATGCTGTTGATCAATGGTTTAATATATATAGTGATGTGCAAAATCTACACGGAATTCAATGTTTTTGAATAGAAATACAAAATATATAAAAATAATAGAAAATACATTATATACTAAATAAAATAACATTTAAAGTACATTTCAAATCTGAAAACAGATTGTCATTATTATGTTAACTCTCCAACGACTTTTATGGTAAAAAAAAATAAAAGCACACACCATAATGTTAAACACATTGAGTATTTAGTTGTATCAATCAATTAGACTGATATGTTACATATTTTTCATAAGAAGCAATAAGGGGCCAGATTATGTGTGGCACTCTAGCAGTTATACTTGAGCGAAAAGGGTTTTTTCGTGGCTGTTTGCGTGCGTCGGGTTTACAGCTCATATTAAAAGTTGAAAATAACACACGTAAGGGCAATCAAGATTTATGCTAGAATGATTACTGTGTCCTTAGAGCTCTGGTTAACTGTTCCGCAAATCAAAAATGTGTCACAAAACACATCAAAAATACATTACAAAGTAATAAATAAAAAATAATACACTCATATAAAAAATATTGCACGCAAAAGTTATAAGGGCTCAATGATATGAGGTCTCAGGTTTTAGAAAAGTAAGGCAGGCTAAGCACTTTAAAGGGATATGAAAAACAATAGTCAAAATACTACCAATGCTATTCAGCAGAATGCATAGAGGCAGTCCAGATTTTATTACAAGACCAGAGACTTCATATTTGCATTACTTTCTTTTTCTACTCGTGTGCAGCTTTAAAAGTACATAAAACACATAAACAGTTAAAATAATACAGTGAAAAAGGAGTCTATATAGCTAGCCAATGAGAATGCTAGGTTAGAGACAAGAGAAAAAATGGACCAATCAGATGACCCATATTGGCCATAAACAGACCAATGTGCACTCCATCTTCCTCTTTCTTTTGCTGCTCAGCAAAAAGATAAGTGTGCCTAATTATTTTTCTAAACATATTCGTATATTATCAATTATTATTTATATAATCTTCATATCATATTTATATATTTTTTCTTCCCTGTCTCTCATTACAGGTTTTATTTACCCCTTTTTAATCATTTTCTGTGCATTTGTTTTTACTTTTGATTTTATTTTTCCTGTTGTCAAATTATATTTCCTGCTCGTTTTTTCCCTCCCTATCATCCGGTCCTGTTATACCCGTTTTCTACTTTAGTTTGTTGTCCGTTTTGACAACTCATACCCTCCGTTTTTCTTCATCCTCTCTTTTCCCTTACCTATCTCTCCCTTCTCTTTCCTGTGACGAAGTCCGGCGCCATCTTGTGGGTGTTCACATTCTGATGTCACAGCCAGCCTTCTTTTCTCCTCAGAAGTGCTGTCAACGCCTCCTTCATCTCCGGATTGTGTAATTTTATATCCTTTTTCTTAGTTTCGGTTTTCTCTTCCTCATTCAGCCTCATTTATTAATTTTCTTCTCCATTTTTTCCTTCTTTAGGTGAATACTGCCCTCCGGTGGCCATCTTCATATATTATCTGTTGGAACTTTTTCTGTCAGAATTTTTTTTTACTGTTTTAAACGTTATTATTCCGCATAAATATTTCAATAAATTCAAAAGTGTTACATATATTAAATTTTATTTTTACTCTAAGGTTTTTTTGCTAGAGGTTCAAAAAATATTTTCTTTAATTCATTTTTATTAATTATTTATTTTATTCACTTAACTTGTCATTTTTTCAAGTTCTGTGTTTTTTCACTAATTATTTAATATGTCTTTAGACAGTCCTTCTCCTAATCCTTTAACAGAACAATTTGTACAAAAAATGATTAACAATTCCTTGAGAAAATTAATGTCTCATATGACTTCTCTTATGTCTTCTCATAATTAAAAGGAAAGCTCCTTCTAGCGCTTTTAAAATAAGCAAAAAACTTGACAGTAAATCAAAACATACTCTTGCAGAGTCTAACCTTCCTTGCGGTAAAGGAAGTAAAACATCCGCCAAAAGACCCCTTACTCCCAAGGGGAATAAAAAGGGAGTTTTGATCCAAAAATCAAAAAAAATTTTCCAAAGACAAGGCTTCAGATTCTTCAACCTCATGTAATTCGAATAATTTTTCTGAGGACTCAGATAATTCTTCATCTAATAATTATGAATCAGACTCTTCTTCTGATTCTGAGCCTAAATGCAAAAAATTTAAAAAGCATTCCAAAAAATCCAAACATTTAGATGAAGATGATTTTAATTTCACTGATGCCCTAGGTAATCCCCGTTTTAATGCGGATACTTTACACCACCCTCGGTCCTCCGAGTGGTTTCCCCCCATGGAAATTGCATCTTTTGTAGATTTTCTACTTAAAAAAACCCTAAAGAAGAGGGCTAGAAACAATATGAGAGCGAATGCCCTAGGCCCTTACTTCCCAAAAATTGTAATATTACCCCTGATATAGACCCCAAAATTCTCAAGTTTATTGGATCCCCGGGATATAAAATTAAAAAAGGCTTAGATAAAGCCTGGAAAAATTACCAGGACAAACTACTTGATTCCATTGGCCACATTACAAAACGTTTCGAATTATCAGAAGAGGCAGTGTTAAAAGAAACCCCTATGGACCCTTCTCTCGTAAGGGAGTGGGTTCAACATATGCTTTCCTTTGTTGGCAACACCAACTCTGCTATTATTGTTGAACACAGAAAAAATATTCTTAGAAAAAATTGACCCAAAAATTTGCGACTTTGCAATCAACAAATGACATTCAGATAGAGATGGTCTCCTTTTTGGGGATGCCTTTTTAAAGGACTTGAACCTTTATGCAAATACCTTTTCTACCCTCAGTAAAGTTAAAACCTCTATGAGGAAGATGATGTATTCTCAAAATTTCTCTGACAGGGCCGGGAAAGGTAGAGGTTGCTTTCCCGGCCTTTCCACACAATTTTTCAGACCTCACTATCAACAAAATTACCCCTCTCAATTCCAATCTACAAGATACAACAACAAAGCCTCTTCATCTTACAACTTTTTCCCACAACGTTCCAGGTAAAATTTCCTCTTTTTCCTTCTCCTCCTTCTTTCCCACTAAAAGTTGGGGGAAGAATAGCCTTCTTTGCTCAGTTCAAGGGGTTCAAATAGATTTCTTATCTCCTCCTGTCCAAATATCTTTTCCAAAACCTATTCATTTCTCTCAAAAAGACAAACTTTTAATTCAAAAAGATATAGAGACTCTTCATCAAAAAGAAGCAATCTCTCAAAACCCAAATCCTCACCTTGCCTTTTTCAGCAATCTTTTTCTAGTAAAAAAGAAAAACGGTCAGTTCAGACCTGTTATAAATCTAAGAACTCTCAATGCATATGTTGTTTACAACCACTTCAAACTAGAAGGGATTCATCTTCTAAGAAACTGTCTCTTAGACAACGATTGGCTTGTCAGGTTAGATCTTTCGGATGCTTATCTCACAGTTCCTATAGCTCCGGAACACTGGAAATATCTGAATTTTTCTTGAGAAGAAAAAATCTGGAGTTTCACTTGTCTTCCTTTTGGCCTATCCTCTGCTCCATAGATTTTTACAAAACTTCTCAAACAAGTAACCTCCTTTCTGAGGCTCTGAGGAATTCATTTAATTATCTATCTGGACGATATTCTTCTGATGAATCAGAATTATATTTCTCTTCAAGCCCAATTATCCATGACAATAAACCTCTTAGAAAATTTAGGTTTTCTTGTAAACAAAGAAAAATCAATCCTTCTTCCTTCCAAATCTCTATTTTTTCTTGGTTTTCTTATAGATACAATGAAAGCCACTTTAAGTTTATCCCTCTCAAAGATAAAGAACATCAAGAAAGAAATTTCCAAAACTCTCAACAAACAATTTGTCTTGGTCAGACAGATAGCCAGGATTGTTGGGTTACTTTCATCCTTCATTCAGGCTATCTTTCCGGCCCCTCTTCATTATCGTGAACTCCAAAGATTAAAGATTTCTTATCTTCAGAAAGGTTTCTCTTATTCTCACATCATTCCATTATCCTTGGAAGCCAAAGAGGAGCTTTCATGGTGGCTATCCCACATGGAAGCTTGGAATGGAAGAGTTATTTTTGGGAAATCTCCAGATTTAATCATAGACTCCGATGCCAGTCTTTCGGATGGGGTGCTCGCTGCGGTCCATCCATTATCGGAGGAAAATGGTCCGCAGAAGAGAAAGGCCTTCATATAAATTGTTTGGAACTTTTGGCCGGATCCTTTGCAGTAAAAAGCTTTGTAAAATCTCTAGCCCCTGCTTCTATTCTCCTCCAGATGGACAACATTTCAGCTGTCAGATATCTCAATCGTTTAGGTGGCACAAAATCGAGAAATCTGTCCAAAATTACCAAGGAATTTATTCATCTTTGTTTAGACAAGAATATCTCTATCAAGGCAGAGTATATTCCAGGTCTTTCACATTCAGCAGCAGACTGGGGTTCTCGTTTTCTCAGGGATTCCAGCGATTGGAAAATTCTCAGGAATATCTTCCTTTCCATTCAAACCCTTCTTGGTCCTTTTTCTTTGGACATTTTTGCTTCTCATCTCAACCATCAACTTCCCCTCTATTTCAGCTGGCGTCCAGATCCCGATGCATTGGCAATAGATGCTTTCCTTCAAACCTGGCCGAAACAAGGAGCTTATGCTTTTCCCCCCTTTTCCCTGATTGCTCGGACGATTTCTGTGGTTCGCAGGAACCTTCTATCTCTAACTCTCATAACTCCCCTGTGGCCAACTCAAGCTTGGTATCCTTCTCTTCTAGGGATGTCCTTCAAACCTCCTCTTCTCCTCCCAGTGCTTCCAGATCTTCTCCTAGACCCAGAGGACAATCCTCACCCTCTCATTCTCAATCAATCCCTCAGATTAATAACCTGGTCGATTACGGGGAGCTCAGAAATCTCCTCGAACTTTCGGGACTCAGCTAAAGCTCTCATGTGAGATTATGGGCCCCAGGAACCCACAAATCTTATCTTTCCACATGGTCCAGATGGTCTGGCTGGTGCATGCTTAGGGGTCTGGATCCCTTTTCAGCACCTCTATCCCAAATTCAAATTTTCTTTCTCATCTCTTCGACCTAGGTCTTGCATACAGAACTATCAACCTTTCCAGATCTGCTATCTCTGCTAGACATGATTTTATTAATAATCTTCCAATCAGAAAACATCCTTTAATTTGTCGTCTTCTCAAATCTATTACATTAAAAAGACCGCCTACCCCAAAACACAATTTCTTTTGGGAAGTAGATTTAATTTTTTCTCTTTTTAAATCTTGGCCTTCTAATGATCTCCTTTCATTAAAACAAATTTCTGCTAAATTAGCTACCCTTATTTGCCTTATCTCCTTTCATAGGGTTTCTGATGTCTAGGCTCTAGATTTCAACTCTAAATCTTTTTCTCCTGAAGGTGTCACTTTCCTCATTTCCCGCAGAACTAAGACCTTATCCTCTTCTATTTTCTATCCTTATTTTCCTTCTGAACCCTCTCTGTGTGTTGTTTCTTGTCTCAAATCTTACGAAACTAAAACTACATCTTTTAGAGATTCTGCTAACCAACTTTTACTATCCTTTGTCCCTCCTCACGCTCCTGTCTCTCCTACCTCTATAGCTAGGTGAATCAAATGGGTCATGTCTGAAGCTGGAATTGACCTTTCCTTCACTGCTCATTCAGTTAGAGGTTCAGCTGCTTCTAAAGCCTTTCTAAAGTCTGCTCCCTTGCAAGAGATTTTGAGGGCAGCAGACTGGTCCTCCGACTCTACTTTCAAACATTTCTACTTTAAACCCATTCAACACGCATCTCTAAATCTTTTTCAATAATTGCTTTAAACATGCAAATATGAAGTCTCTGGTCTTGTAATAAAATTCCGATTATCCTAGCTTTGTGAAGGAATAATCTAGATTTTATTAAAGACACAGAGATGAAATATTTCCCACCTCTCTTCTATCTTATCCCAACCCATATTGTTATTTATTATTATACTAATGTTAAATGTTCTATTTTAGTTTCCAACTACTCAAACGTCACTAATTAAATCCGGATTTGCTCCTTCAAGCAAGACACCTACTTCTTCATGGAAACAAAGATGGGTCTTCAGATCTTCAAACTCCTTCCTTCAGCCTTCTTCGAGTCAAAATTCCATAAAGCTTCTTCAAGTCCTATGGTTCTGTTTGCTCCTATGTTTGTTTCTTGGACTGTTTGAACTGTTTTGTTTCTTCAAGAGTTTCTTTGTTATGAGCATCAAGCAAGAAAGAGGAAGATGGGGTGCACATTGGTCTGTTTATGGCCAATATGGGTCATCTGATTGGTCCATTTTTTTTCTTGTCTCTAACCTAGCATTCTCATTGGCTAGCTATATAGACTCCCTTTTCTCTGTATTGTATTAAATTGTTTCTGTGTTTTATGTACTTTTAAAGCTGCACACGAGTAGTAAAAGAAAGTAATGCAAACATTTTGTCTCTGTGTCTTTAATAAAATCTAGATTATTCCTTCACAAAGCTAGGATAATCGGAATTGTGATGTCATCAGTGGGCAGAGTTTGGCAGCCATTTGAAAGTGACCAGAAAAAATATTTGTTTTAAAATACCTTTTTTACAGTTACTGCTGCATTATATAGAAAGGGAGGGAGGAAGATATTTGCAGCTTAATCTAAAGTAAGACTTTAAGATCACTAAGGTGTAGACTGTCCCTTTAAATAGATGAAAACATGTAAAAAGTATATTTATGCAATATTCATATTTAATAAAGGTTTTAACAATACATTTACTGTAAATGTTCACATTACAATATTCTGCACATAGCAAGATATGTTCTATGTATTTTTAAATAGATATTCCTATATACATCTGTTTTTATCTAAACATAAATAAGTATATATATATATATATATATATATATATATAAATATATATATATATATATATATATATATATATATATATATATATATATATATATATATATATATATCCAAAATACCATCAGATATATGTAGAAATATGTATTTATAAATAAATAGAACATATTCTGCTATGTGAAATATTCATATTTTCATGTCCGGTTAGCGCATTTGAAAATATGCAATCGGGTTTATGTGCGAGTAGAGTGTGAGGCGTTCTTTTTTTTTGCTCCATTAACTTCTATGGGGGAATACGTTAAAGCAATTGTAATATTCTAATTTCAGATTTTTGTGTGCATTGGGTTAGCGCGCAAGTGAAAACTTTTACTTTCAACTTGTAATACAAGCGCTAGCTTATGCTTGCAAAAACCTTACTTCTAGTGAAGTTAGCATGGTAGCTGGATTATTCAATACCGCTCCAGTTGTAATCTGGCTCTAATTTTTTTTTCACCCATGTGATTAATTCTTATCTCAGAATATTTTAAAGTTATAAAGTGATTAATCTTAAGTAATCCAAAGTGATTAATTTGAAATCTTCATTCAATTTCCTTTTATTTAGTATATAATTTAAGTTATTTTCTAATATTTTTATATTTTATATATATTATTTTATATATACAAAGATATTGAATTCCAGTAGAGGCAGGTGTTGCAAGACTTTTGCATCTATCTCTCTCTCTCTCTCTCTCTTTTTTTTTTCTCTCTCTCTCTCTTTCTCTCTCTCTCTCTCTTTCTTGAGAGAGAGAGTTGCCCTCCCCCCTTGTGGCTATAAGAGCCGTCACTTTTCTGGGAAAGATTTCCACAAGATTTTAGAATATGTCTCTCTCTCTCTTTCTCTCTCGTTCTCTATCTCTCTCTTTCTCTCTTTCTCTCACTCTCTCTCTCTCTTTCTCTCTTTCTCTTTCTCTCTTTTTTTAGAATATGTCTGTGGGCATTGGTGTTTATTCAGCGAAAAGGGCATTTTTGAGGTCAGGTGCTGATGTTGGGTGAAAAGAGCTGACTCGCATTTTGCATTCCAAATCATCACAATAATGTTCAATGGACTAAAGGTCAGGGCTCTGTGCAGGCCACTCCGGTTCCTCCACAACAAACTCATAAAATCATGTTTTCATAGACCTCGATTTGTGCACAGGGGCACAGTCATGCTGAAACAGGAAATAGCCTTCCCCAATCTGTTGCCACAAAACTGGAAGCACCAAAATGTCTAAAATGTGTATGTTTTATGTAGCATTAAGATGACCCTTCATTAGAACAAAGGGGCCTAGCCCACACCCTGAAAAACAGCCCCAGAACATTATCCCTCCTCTACCAGTAGGAACTATGCATTCCAGTAGGTAGCATTCTCTTGGCATCCACCACACCCAGATTCTTCCATCAGTCTGCCAGGTAGTAAAGGGTGATTCATCACTCAAGAGAACATGTTTCCACTGCTGCAGAGTCCAGTGGTGGAATGCTATATATCACTCCAGCCGACACTTGACATTGTGCATGTTGATGTAAGGCTCCGGATGCAAGTTCTTTTTGCTAATGTTGCTTTCAGAAGTGATTTGCGACACTGTAGAAGTGCAACAGATCATAAAAAATGTTTACATGCTATGCACTTAAGCATTTGGTGGCCCATTCTATTATTTTGCATGGTCTACCACTTCATGGCTGGTCTATAGTTGCTCTTAAACACACTTAGATCCAAATAATAGAACTTACATTTGACTTTGGCAGATCTAACTAACTTTTGGCAAAGGTTGCATCCTATGACTGTGGCATGTACTTATTATTACTATTATTATCAGTTATTTGTAGAGCGCCAACAGATTCCGCAGTGCTATAAAGATAGGCGGTATACAAGGTAATAAAAAATATGGCATGCTTCACGAATTTGCGTGTATATATATAAATATCATGGGAGTTATTAAGGTTGGCTTTGTTTGACTCTGTAAGATAATTGTGTTAAAAAAACCAAACAAACAATGTCTAATCCCATGATGAGAATTTTGAGAAGATTAAATATTAGGCTTTAGTCTTTTTAAACAAGCTGAAATTAATGGCTGGGATGCCCAACTCACCATAAACCCATACTGGGACATTGCAAGATAAGCACAATAACCAAGAAGGGGTTAGAGATAAGAGTGCAATGAGACCAAACTTATTTGCTGAACTTTCTCTAGTTCTTTAATTTAGGACCTACAAAAGAAAAGAACAAATAAGTTCTAGAAATAAACTGTAAATGAATCATTCTAAATACCAAACACAAATATACCTTGGTAAAAATTTGGTCTTGCTATCCAGATGAAAACCAACTTGCATAGGTAACTAGAAATAACAAAATATCTTATTACAAACAAGTTAATTCCAGTATGAAGCAGAATGTAATTAAAAAATAAAGCTCTTTAATGCAGATCTCAAGAAAGCAGAGGCTTCCTTGGTAATAAGGCTATATGACAATGGAGATGCACAGAACAACAGCAAAACTGTAGGAAAATAACCAAATTCAGAAAGTTCTACAATCTAGGTTAAAGCCACCAAAGGGAAACAGCACAAATAATCAGAATAAATATGCAATGTCCAAAAGCAAGCAGAAGTCAAATAACAAAGTCAGTCCAAACTATAGGGATTAAACAAATGCAAGTTCAAGGGAAGCCAAGTCAAACCAGAAAATCCAAGTAGTAAACTGCCAGAGTAAAATATAGCTAGCATACTCAATATACAAGTGGCATCATGCTGCAATCAGAGATCTTATAAGAGCTACTATGATTAAGGCCTCATTTTTCTTCTAGGCCCCACTGAAAGGTACAACATGACTTACTGCAGCAGGAACAGAAATCACAAGTGCCTGTTATGACAGGGACAATAATACATTCAATACATTTTGAATTCATCTCAACATGTCAAATCCATGCTCCTTCTAGTGCTCTTTATTTCAATAAGCCAGTTCCAAAGAAATGGATGAGATTAAAATAATTAAAACTTATGCTGAGCTATCCTAGTTTGTCTGATTTAATGTTATGGATGTGTATAGGGATAATTGGTGTCTATCAGTCATAAAAACACGCACAAACATACATACACACACATAAACACACACACATACACACACAATACATACATTACACACACACATATACACACATACACACAAAGACACACATATACACACATACACACACAATACATACATTACACACACACATATACACACATACACACAAAGACACACATACACATACACACACATAAACACACACACATACACACACAATACATACATTACACACACACATATACACACATACACACATACACACACACACACATAAACACACACACATACACACACATAAACACACACACATACACACACAATACATACATTACACACACACATATACACACACACACACAAACACACACATACACACACATACACACACAAAAAAAACACATAAATACATACATTACACACACACATATACACACACACAAACACACATACACACAAACACACACATACACACACGCACAAACATACATACACACACATACACACACAAAAACAACACATAAATACATACATTACACACACACACACATATACACACATATACACAAAGACACACACACACACATACACACACACGCACATGTACACACATACACACAAAGACACACACACATACACACACACACGCACATATACACACAAAGACACACACACACATACACACGCACAAACACACACATACACATGTCCATTGTTTCTCCTCTTATGCATACTTCACTCATGTTCTGCTTGCCACCTTCTTTGCATGCACATTTAACCTTTATACTTACTATCCCCTTAGCTTAGTATTTGCTAATTGCTTCCTTACTGCCACTCTTTCTTCTCACTCTCCATCTGTTTCTTCTCCACTTTTCCCCTCCTAACTTCCACCCTACACTACTCACACTATACATCTGTTCCCTTACCACCATCTAACTGCTGTCTTTTTATCTAATACCCTCATCTTACCTGCGTTACTGATACAGAGGGACACATTGATCTGTTTTAGCTAAAACAAAGACGCACGTTAACTACAGTGTCACTTTAACTGTGCAGTGGATGACAGTGATATTATTAAAGGGACAGTCTAGTCCAAAATAAACTTTTATGATTCAGATAGAGAATGTACTTTTAAACAACTTTCCAATTTACTTTTATCACCAATTTTGCTTTGTTCTCTTTGTATTCTTAGTTGAAAGTTAAACCTAGGAGGTTCATATGCTAATTTCTAAGCCCTTGAAGGCCGCCTCTTCTGTCAGGGCATTTTGACAGTTTTTCACCAATAGAGAGTGTTAGTTCATGTGTGTCATATAGATGAACGTGAAGTTCCAGTGAGCCAGTTTTGATTGGCTAAAATGGATGTCTGTCAAAAGAACTGAAATAAGGGGGCAGTTTGCAGAGACTTAGATACAGGATAATCACTGAGGCAAAAGGTGTATTTATATAACTGTGTTGGTTATGCAAAACTAGGGTATGGTTAATAAAGGGATTATCTATCTTTTTAAACAATAAAAATTCTGGTGTAGACTGTCCCTTTAATTAGAAATATAACTGATTTGTATTGATGACTCACTTCTTGTTTCCTCATTTTATTTTGTTATAAGCTGCATTTTTCCATGTTAAAATGTGCATGGGCAGCCATTAATGTACAATCTAAATACTCTAAAAAGTTACGTGACTGATGTTCCTAATGCTATCCTGATTTTTTTAAAGACATTATATAGTTAGTAGAATAGGTGAACATAACCACTGAGACAAGAATCTTTTGTTGGCCTTGTATTATGCTAGGAACTCACCACCATTATTATTAGTAGCTGCTGACATTTATAATTTAGCCTTCTCTTATTAGCTTTGCACTTAACATTTTCAAATTAATTTGGTTCAGTTAGAGCTGTATGTTGTTGAAACAATTTCAATGACAGAAATCATTGGATTGTGTTTTGCAATGAAATACTTTCAGCTGCCTTCCTGAAAGTGTCCTATTGTAGAAGCATAGAACAGGTGCATAAAAGAATAAAGACTATGCCTCTGTAATATAAATATAAAGTCTATAAGGCAAAGGTAAAATTACAGAACTAAAAGAAAAATATTTATAGTTTTAATAAACACGGATTAGACAACGACAAGAACAATTTCTCCAGTAGCAAAATGTGCTAAAACATAATGATAAATGAAAATAAATTAAAAGAGGCCAGCACAAAATGCCCTACATGTGAAAACTGAGATACTAGGCAAAAACACAACAAACAACTGTTTCATTATAAAAAAATAAAAAAACAAGGGTATTTTACCCATAATAAGACACAATCCTTGCAGCTAAAGGGTTATGACTTTTAGTTATGATGAACAAGCTTACTAATATATGCTGTGCTCTAAACAAGAACAATTAAGATCCTGGCCAATTTTCAAGCCATACACAGCATAATGTGGTATTGAGGATAGCAAGCAAATATCCAGTGACTTGTGATTATGCTGCCACCAAGAGTTTTAAAGATATAAATTGAAAACTGACAGCTGTTGTCAGTGAGAAAAATACAAATTGGCAGATTTAGCAGAGTATGAAGTATGATAAATAGCAAGAAAGCAAAAGGACAGCAGTGATGTACATAGCTCCAAAGTGATATGACATTTCTGAAGAGCATATGTGAATGGTGAGGGTTGGCTACAAAATGTAGTAAATGTTTTCTGTTAAATAGCAGTATTCACAATTCACTAGATACTAGACGAGACTGCAAAAATCCATTGTAAGATTTCTTATGAATGTAAAAAAATGTTTAGAAAATGATTATATTGCACAGTATCATTATTATTTATAAAGCAATAGTCTGTTTACTCTTTAATGGTTTTATTTTAAAGACAAAAAAGAAAAGGAGTACAATTATATTTGTTTAATGTTTTGGACATTAGAAATCAGATCACAGAACTGAATCACAGAATCCTCATAGACTTTGGTGACAATAATGGTGATTTTCTGCAGTAGGTATGTTTTTCTAAAGGATTCTGATTGACAGCATAGTTATTATGATGTACCTTGCATTCACTGGATCATCTATGGCTACTGTGACCTACCATGGATTTAGCTTAATGAACAAAGGTTAAGATGTAGTAGTATATTTTTCACATTGCCCTCATTATTTATTGAGAGCATCTCTCAATAATAAATTACCCTTAATATGCTGTATGATATATGACTGTTATTCAAAAATATTATTAATAACTGAAATGCATTTGCAAAAATAATTATATGCAAACTTTTACTATATGCATTTCAATATGTCCCATATTCCTCTCTTCTGTTTCCACAGGTTTTTGTTGCCTTTCATATATATCTTATTGTCAACATGGTACAACAAGAAATAGTCTCAATTGTTTTTCATAACCCCCAAAAATAGCAATATTGATCTGCTTCTATAAAATGCATGACTTACTTTTATAAAGACTCTAGCAGATATATGCCTGTCTTACTGTAGATCATGACATCTGATACTTTGTCTCTTCAGAAGTGTGTAAGATGTTGAGTATTACCAAGCTTATAAAAGCAATTAAAGAATGACTAAGTACGTGGGATTTTGCAAAGGGAAAATAAATACCAAATTATACAGAGACAAATAGCTTAGATATGCATGAACGTGTGCTTGGTGTTCCTTGTCTTCATTCTCATTGAAATTCTGTCAAAATGATGAATTCATGTTGTGCCATTTTCGTTTCTGGCTTCAGTGCTTGTCACAAGAATGAGTTATCAGAATTTATGTCCGATAACTTCAATGAAATACAGTCGTGTGCTGTTCTCCTTTGATCATTCAGTACTTGAATGCTTGAGACTGATCTACCCTTTCTTACATGTAAGTGAGACTCTGAATAAAGAACAGCAGAGAAATATCCCACCAAGTTCAATAAAGAATATTGAAGAGGTCAGAATACCTGAGAACTTCACTTCAGAGAATTATACAGCTTCACAGATTGAATGAAACCTTGTCATCCTCACATCTCGTTTTATATAGCACACCACTGAAGTAAACAGAGAGAGGGCAATTTTAAATTACCAAGATAAACTGCAGGCATCTGTACCAACCTCTGTATGTTTTTGAGTATGACAATGAGAAATAACAGACACACGTTTTGAGTTGTTTAACAAGTACCTTTTTACAACAAACCAAATGTGATAAAATAGATGTTTATATAATGTGTTGTTTTATTCTTAACATTAATTTCACAAAAAAAAGCTAAAATGATATATCATTTACAGTATATGTGTTACATTTTGCATATTTAACCTCTTTGCTTCTAAACACTAAGGGGCCAAATTATCAAGTTCCAAATGGAACTTGATGCCCCTATTTCCGTGCGAGCCTTCAGACCGCTGCTCCATAACTGGTCCGCCTGCCCTGAGGCTGCAGTCATCAAACCACCGATCCTATATGATTGGGCTGATTGACACCCCCTGCTAGCGGCCGATTGGCCATGAATCTGCAGGGGGCGGCATTGCACAAGCAGTTCACAAGAACTACTTGTGCAATGATAAATGCCGACAGCGTATGCTGTTGGCATTCATCGATGTCTGTTGGACATGATATGCAGAGCGGATCATGTTGGACCGACCGATGATAAATCGCCCCCTAATTCATTAAATTGTTTTCATTTTATATAAATAAAAATAACAATGTTTTTGTCTTTCATATTCTTGCTGCAGTCATTCAGTCATTGGGCCACATGTCTTAAAGCATCAACCTGTTCGCTTCTCTAATCCTATTTGTCTCGCTAGATATGGAAGTTGAACCGGCAACCATATCTATTTAAAAAACAACAGAACCATATTGCTTCATATTCAACGTGAAGATCAGTAAACTAATGATAGCAATGAACATGAATATTTTCATTTAAATATGAATGAGACATATACATAAATGCTCACGTAATGCGCAAGGTGTCATAAACGTTACTGGAAATTTAATGCTTGTAAATTGATATAAATAACGTATTTGTTAGTAGTGGCTTAATTGTCAAGGTATTTAAAATGGCTTCTGGAAGTGATTTAACTCAATGCACCCCATTAATGTTTTGAACTTTGTATAGCCATGCGTAATCTGTTCGCACTTTATAAATAACTAATAATAATAAATGGGAAAACAAAATCTGAAAGAAATGTCCAATTCTCTCACAACCAAAACATACTCATGGACAAGATTCTTGAAAACTATGGGCTAGATTGCAAGTCGAGCGCTAAATTATTGCTCGCAGTAGCAATTAGCACTTATAAAATTAACCAGAGATCGGATCTCTGGTTTATTTTATAAATCTATCCAAAATGCCCCTGAAATACTGTCTAGTGTAGTTTATTAAAAAATAAAGATGTCAGCATCTTTATTTCTTAAGAAAATTACTGCGCTAGCCAGTATTTATGGGTTAAAGTTGGAGGGAGTGGAGTGTTAGAAATAAAAATGGCACTGAAAAGTGCCTTTACATTGCGGTCTATGGAAACTGTGTGTTCCCTGTAAATATATATGTATATGCTTATATACATATATATTTATGTGTTAATATGTGTATATACACATATTAACACATAAATATATAGTATATGTATATAATCATATACATATATAATTAAATGCTGCCATCGCTGCATGACTTACCCCCTTCATTGGCGCTGAAGTTCTGATGCCGTCCGTGACGGCATCACAACGACGCTCCCATAAGAGCCTATGTAAGCGTGCTCTCATGAGTGCAATGCTTCCTACCAATGTGAACTCAGCTAACTTGTAATATCAGTGCACATTATCGTGGGCTGGTATTACAAAGCGGAGCGCTAATATTGCTTTTATGAAAGTGATATATAGCGCCCAACTTGTAATCTAGCCCTGTGATTTTCTGTTTGGTTGTAAAACTATTTAGACATGTGAAACTTTAATTTGGAGGAAAATTGCTGATGATATAAACCCTCAGGGAGCTTACAAGGAGGATGTTGAACATTGTAAAACATCTTTTTTATAATACAAGTTCCTGTTTGATCTCTCATAAAAGCCCTTAAAGATTGATAACACATTTTATATTTTTATGATTCATCATTTATTTCTGTTGCCATTATAATGCTCTGCAGTTTTCTTAAATATGACTGATTCGATGGAACTTTTTCCAGAAGGTATTTTAGTAAATTTAGACAAACAAAGTTGTTTTCCGCAATTCACAAACTTGGACGGGTACATTTAATTTATGCAATGCAATAAATTTGACGCCTTAATAAAGGTCAGCCTTTGTTGTTTTGGTTTGTCTGTTTCTCCAGGTCTGTCCCATTGAAGCGAGTTGGACATAAATCCTTGAAGCATAGATGGTAAAATGATACCAACCTTTATCCAGGGACTTAGACGCTGGACAGGGAAGATATGAAAAAAGCTTTGCATTCCAGTAGTGGGATATTAGTGAGGTAGTAAATATATCAGTATAGTGAAGCAATTACTGCAATATAAGTAGATCTGCAACAGAAAGTGCTGAGACTTCTGGAACAAAGTACAGTAGGAATCAGAAAATGTGAAACTGTCACAAATAATAAGGGAAGTAATAACAAGCATTTTTTTTTCTAAAAATGTGTTCAACAACGTATTCAGAATCAAAGATTTATGAGTTTTAGCAGCACTATATTGTAAGGCTGAAGCAGAAGTCTGGAAGCAAAATATTGAAGACAATCTGTGAACTGGAAAGAAGTTACATGAACAAGGTTTTCAAAAATCAAGCTACAAAGAATCTATGAAACCCTGGAACTCACAGTGATAATACTAAGAGCTATTTAATTACACACCTTTTTTTGCAGTCATATTCCTCATATCTCAGTTATTATTATGTTTGTGTGTTGCCTGTTTTGTGCACGTACCTTAGCTCAGACTGGGAGAGGAACATTTACTAACACCTAGATTACGAGTTTTGCGTTGCAGCTTTTAACGCTGAAAAAAAATGGCAATTTCAGCGTAAAAGCAGTAAAGCACTATTGCGAGTCGTGTCGGTATAGCTATACCGCAAGCATTTTAGCCTGTAACGCAATGTCACAAAAAAATGATGTTTTTGCGTGGGATTTCCATAGCGCCGTTATTACAGGTTGTGTGGTGAGGTGATCCATACCGCCATCTGAGAGCAGTAGTTATGGATTTTGTGTAACAAAAATGTTTAAAAAAACTCATGACTAAAGTGTTACAAAGTACACTAACACCCATAAATTATCTATTAACCTCTAAACCGTCACCCTCCCACATTGCAAACTATATTAAACCTATTAACCCCTAATCTGCCGCCCACACACATCGCGGCTATTGAATCAAGTTATTAACCCCTTATCTGCCACCCACCCACATCGCCAACACTATTTAAATATATTAACCCCTATTTCACCGCACCCCAACATCGCCACAACTATAATAAAGTTATTAACCCCTATTCCGCCACTCCCCGACATCGCCGCCACTAAATAAAGGTAATAACCCCTAAACCCACGGCCTTCCACATCTCCGCCACTAACTAAGCCTATTAACTCCTAAACCACCTGTCCCCGTATAGCAAAACACTAAATTAAACTATTAACCCTTAAACCTAATACCCCCTACCTAATACCCCCCTAACTTTAAATTGAAATTACACTATAACTCTATTTTAATAAATAAAAACTTAACTGTGAAATAAATATAAACCTAACATTAAACTATAAATGAACCTAACATAACTAATCTAATAAAATAAAAAATACTACTAATTATGTTCAGACCTCTTTCTTATCATTATGCGGCCCTTGTTAAAGACCAATTCTCCGGACCCCCTTGGCAAATGAAAGCGTGGTGCAGAGATCTGCAGGTAACGATTTCGTTGGAATATTTTTCTAAGGCACTTTCGCTTACAAAAAAGACCCTCCATTGTGTGACTGTGATGGAAACGTATGTTAAAGTACTCCTGAAGTGGCACAGGACGCCAGTTAGACTCTCCCTGATCTATAAAACTAGCAATCCGTACTGCTGGAGAAATTGCCAACAGGTAGGTTCTGATCCTCATATCTGGTGGTCATGCGATAAGATCAAACCGCTTTGGAGAGATGTTGAACTTCTCGTCCAAACGTTAAACATTGACTTACATCTTACTCCACAAATAGCACTATTCCATGTCTTCCCGAATTCTATTGCCATCCCAGCCAAGAAAATGGTCATCTATATAGTAGCAGCTGCAAAGTTGTGTATCGCCAGATCTTGGAAACGGATAGAACCCCCATCTCTGGCTGATGTATGCGACGTGATAGGTCACTTTGCATCAATGGAAAGATATGTAGCTGTAGAGACCAACACACTCGAGTCTTATTGGCTGACCTGGCAGGACTGGCACGAGTGCCAGTAAGCCCTACGGACAAAATCTGTGTGCTCTTCTTCATTTCCTTTTTTTTTTTTTCCTTCTCTCTCCCTCCCCATTCCAACTATGCAAGGAACCCCCCCCCTCCCTATCATTCCCAGTATGTAAGACGGACAGTTCTAGTGACCTAGATGGGTTTTTTGGTATTCAAGGGCCTAGTTGGACAATACCACTACCTGGAGACCGACTTTGGACTGGTACACTAGGTGTCCTGGGCATACATGCCTTCATGCCTAATGCTCAGGCTAGACTTACATAACACTCCAACTCTAGGCTATGATTCCAGCGCTTGGCTACCTGTGCCTGTAGAAATAGTTTCTGTTCTCTATCTGGCTGGCTCTTGAAGTCGGAAGTTAGACACTGGGATGACGAACGGTGACACATTGGGTAGCCTGGTACTATCCTGTATCACCATCAATTGCTGATATCTGAGGTTCTGGTCTCTCTATTCTAAGTTCTCAGACGCTGATCTAATGTTTTCATTGCTATACTTTTTATTTTTATTTTCAATAATTTGAGAATATGTATAATTTTACTGCACTGCTTGTATTTTGTTTATGATATCTCAATAAAAATTAAAAAAAAAAAATAAATACTACTAATTAAAATATTTACATTACAAATTTAAAAAAACCTAACACTATGAAAAAAATCGTAAAATCTAAATTACAAGAAAAAAAACGAAAAATTTAAAAACATCTAAGTTTACCAATATGAATTAACACTAAAATCATGAAAAATAAAAAACACTAAGATTACAAAAAAATAAACTAAATTATCAAAAATAAAAACAATTACACCTAATCTAATAGCCCTATAAAAATAAAAAAGTCCCCCAAAATAAAAACACCCCCTAGCCTACAATAAACTACCAATAGCCCTTAAAAGGGCCTTTTGTAGGGCATTGCCCTTAAGATATCAGCTATTTTACCTGTAAAAAATACAAAGTCCCCACAACAGTAAAACCCACCACCCAACCAAACCCCCAAAATAAAAAACCTAACTCTAAAAAAAACCTAAAGATGAATTTGTAAGGGCATTGCTCTTTAAAGGGCATTTAGCTCTTTTGCATTGCCCTTAAAAGGGCATTTAGCTTTTTTTCAAAGCCCAAAGCCTTAATCTAAAAAAAAAAACACCCAAAAAAATGAAAAAATAAAATAAAACTAACCCCAGAAGATCTACTCACAGTTCCTAAATTCCAGACATCCATCTCCATCCAGGCGGCGAGGTCTTCATCCATCCCAAGGGCGTCTCCTATCTTCATCCCAGCGGCGTGGAGTGAAGTCATCCTGGAAGCCGAAGATATCCTGCGCAGAGTGTCCTCTTCATACGGTCGCCGCCGTACACTGAAGTTGAATGCAAGGTAGCTGTTTCAAAATGGTGTACCTTGAATTCCTATTGGCTGATTTGATTCTTCAAATTCAAATCAGCCAATAGGATGAGACTTCTTAAATCCTATTGGCTGTTCAAAACAGCCAATAGGATGAGAGCTACTGAAATCCTATTGGCTGATTTGAACAGCATGTCAAAAGCAGCCCTTGGATTTTGTGCGGTATGGAGCTTAACGCCACCATATCGCATGCACAAGGAGGCTTTTTAGTAACTCGTAATGGCAGCACTATGGAGGGTGAAATAACGCAACTTTTGTTGCGTTCGTTTGGCACCCTGTTTAACGCAAAACTCATAATTTAGGTGTAACTTAATTATGAAAAATAGCAGTTAGAAGCAAGAATGGATACTGAAGACAGTGGCTTCTTAAAGGGACAGTCTACACCAGAATATTTATTGTTTTAAAAGATAGATAATCCCTTTATTACCCATTCCCTAGTTTTGCATATCCGACATATACTTTTTACGTCTGTGATTATCTTGTATCTAAGCCTCTACAAACTGCCCCTTATTTCAGTTCTTTTGACAGACTTGCATTTTAGCCAATCAGTGCTGGCTCCTAGGAACTCCACGTGCTTCGGCACAATGTTATCTATATGAAACACATTAACTAACACCCTCTAGTAGGGAAAAACTGTCAAAATGCCCTGAGCTAAGAGGTGGCCTTCAATGGCTTATAAATTAGCATATGCACATCCAGATTTTGCTTTTTAACTAAGAATAACAAGAGAACAAAGCAAAACTGGTGACAGACGTAAATTGGAAACATTTTTAAAATTACATGCCCCATCTGAATAATGTTTGTTTTATACTAGACTGTCCCTTTAAATGTACCTTATTGAGTGAAAAATAGTCACTACAAACTGAATTTCAATCATTACTCAAACCATTTTGTATAAACGTTGTATAACGTTTTAATTTTGAAAATATTAAAATATAAAAGATAAAAAGTTTTTTAGATTTATTAATTTTGTGAGATCAGTAGTTTAATTTTAAAGGCATACCCCAGCTTCCCATTTAACATTGCTATTAATAGAGTCAGAGTAAAGGTGTCTCCTAGAAGTTATGTCCTCCCAGAATTGCTCCCAGAAGAGGCAGCAATGTCGCCATATGTGTGACAGCATGCCCAGTTCCCCCGCAGCCCCTCCAACAAAATGGGGATGCAGTTAGGTATATTTTCTGCAACCTAACCAGGGTAACATACCACAGAAGTAAGATTTAATTTTTTTCCCCAAAGTTTGTGTAGAAACTGAAGAGTTTCTGTCACTGTTCTTTGTCAAGAGCTAGGCCCTATTTCGTAAGACACTGTGCTGTGTATTTTAGGTAGTAGGCCTTCTGCCTACCTTCAGCAGGTACCTAGAGATTACAAAAGTGTTGTGTCTAATAGGCAGAGTTGTTCAAAGGGTATAGTAGCCCTGAGGAGGTCCCACCAGTATTGCAATATTTTTAGACAGTTATGCAATTAAAGTGTTAAATAAAAGAAAAGGCTTGTACTGATTGGGTTGTACATAAATAAACAACAAAAGAGGTTTTTGAAATAAACATATAAGATGAAAAAAGTGTGAAAAAAACTATGCCCTCATAAATACACTGTGTCATTTATGTTAATATTTACCTTAATTATTTAAATTAGTTTATTTGTGATTTTCTTTTCTTTGTTTGGTTTATTGAAAAACAATAAGCTTAGACCCATAACAGGATAGATTAAAATTTAGAGAAATAATTTGAAAGAACAGCTAAACATGCTTCATAAAAATTGAACAAGCATAGAAGTCTATACCAGAACATCAAAACATAAAATACTTATCAGAAATAACAGGAAAAAGCAGGGAATTTGAGCACAGTGCTTAAACTTTTCCAAATGAATTAAGCAATATATAATTCTTGCAAAAGAAAACAAAGCTTCAATACACAGATTGTTCTTTAACATCAATAGTAGTAACTATTAAAGATCCTATTAAATTAAAGGAAGCTATTTAATGAAACCAACATCTAGATTTAAGTATTTACTCCTAACTTAGGGATAGATTACAAATTGAGCACAGCCTTTAGTGCATAGTGCATTATCCTTATTGTGACCCTGCACAATCTGGTATTACAAGTCAACTGTAAAAAAGGTTTACCAGAGAATCTTAAAGGGACACTAAACACCTGATGCAGATTCTGCAAACTAACTTCTGCTGTCAGTCCATAAATCTACTACAAATTTAGTAATAAAGGATTTTTAGGCAGTCTGTGCAGCTTACCCCCATTGTATTCAAGAAGAGTGTTGTTAAACAGAATGGTGATACTGAGCTCAGTGATGCTATGTGTGCTGCCATGTTGTAACGCACGTTGCTCACAGGCACAGCAGTCACGTGATGCACATGCCAGATAATGTTAATGTTAGTTAAAGAAGGATTACCAGAATGATCTGTCACAATGGTGCTGAGTGCTGTAATTAGCTGTATAAACATTTTTCATGTGCCTCATATTTATATAAATAAATATTCCGTTTGATAATTTCAAAGAACTGAAAACTTTTTCTAAAAATACGTCTGACTTTTCACTGTTGTTTAAGCAAATAGCAAGCTGAAGCTACCGGAGGGGGGAGGAAGAAGGGGGGGGGGAGTGGCATGATCTGTCTGACAGTCTGAACTGTTGTTTAAGCTAATAGCATGCTGAAGCTACACAGAGGTTCAAGGAAGGAGCTGAAGATACACGGACATGGAGGGGGAGGAAGAAGGGGGGAGTGGCATGCTGCATGGGAAGAAGGGAGCTAAATAACACTGCACATAATCTTCTAGTAAATGTATTTGCAGTGTTATTCAGCTCCCTTCTTCCCACGAAGCATGCCACTCCCCCCTCCATGTAGCTTCAGCTTGCCAACAGTTCCTCTAGCCCTGCACTCAATAGTGCAGAGTCAGAGGTATTTCTTCTAATTTAGAAAAAGTTTTCAGTTCTTTGAAATTATGAAATGGAATATGTATTTATATAAATATGAGGCACATATGAAAAAATGTTTATACAGCTAATTACAGCACTCACTTAGCACCACTCTGAGAGATCATTCTGGTAATCCTTCGCTAAACTTAATAACATTATCTGCCATGCACAATCACGTGACTGCTGTGCCCATGTGGCAATATGGTGGCATACATAGCATCACCAAGCAGCACATCAGCAGTCTAATTAAAGACCCTCTTATTGAACTGTTTGGGGTAAACTGAGTGGCAAGAATAGGGATTCATGATTACTTTGTTATTATTAGTAAATATAAGTTAGTTTAAACAATTTTTAGAAGGTGTTATGGGTCCCTTTAACACAGCCAACATATTTTACTTTGAATTGATAGTGCAGTTTGTGCTATTATTGCTCAAGTGGTGAGTTAAGTGTTGCGTTCGGGTGAAACAAAAAAGCATTGCTGGAAAATTTACCTTTTTTGGAGACCTGAAGCAAACAGTTAATTTTTTAATATAGGCATAACAAAACACACATAAATTGCATGTAAATAAAGTATTTCACTTATATTTATACATACTAAGGGCTATATTACAAGTGGTGTGCTAGTTAGCGCCCCTGCATGAGCGTGAACAATGCTGAATGGAGGCTTTTTGTACATGCAAGAAGTTGAACTTAGAATATTGCAACCGCACTGATATAATTCCCCTATTGACTTCAATTGAGCATGAAAACTGCCAAAAAAAATAATGCGTATATTGAAGTGTTAAATCTGACATGAATTATAAATATTTAACATTCCAATGTTCTTCACATAGAAGAATGTATGCCACCCTTAGTCACAATGAGAAGACTGAGGTTCTTTTAACTGATGTTTAATGCACATATTAAGTTCTTACATTGACATTTACATCAACACTGTAGAACTAATAAAGAGAACAAATATGAAGGATAAATCATCAGACATACAGTCAATTACATTTAAAATGCAAGTTACTTGAAGCTCATAACTAGACAGAAATAAATCTTTTGCCTGCTTGTGAGCTAAGAGATGGGTTTGTATCTTAAAGGTTCCTAATCAGATGGCTTAATTTACACACAAAATAATACTTAAATCTTGAAGACAATTCTGTTCAGTCTCCATTCCTTTGCAATAAAACAGGAAGTGACTTGTAATAAAGAATGATGGGAATAATAAATGAACAATTAAGCAACATGCGCCATCTAGAGGAAATAATAATTATAGATACAGAAACTTTGTGAATGCAAATACACTCCCACCATCACGCAACATGTGATTCCTAATGGAACTCAAGTTATCATAAATAATGTAACATGAACCAATAAAAAGATTTGGAGGATGAGCATGTTATACACAGTAAACAAGTACAGGTATATTACTCTTATTTCCCTTAATCAGCTTCAAGTAATAACATTGTTTTGTGTATGGGTCTTTCTAGATACACTGGTTTACTTGTACCTGCGCCCTTGCTATCTGTTATTGTGTCACTAACAGGAAGTTTCAATTTTATGACCCTGCCGTCAGTTCCTGGGAAGACTTCTACTATTTTGGCTAACTTCCACTTATTTCATGGTGCCAAGTAGTCTTGGAGTTGAACAATGTCATTTGGTTTGGCGTTTCGTCTGCTCTTATTCCATTTATTTCATTGTTGCAAGTTCAACAGATATTTCTTCCTCCACTTGGTCCAAAACTCATTTGCCAAGAACTGAACCTTCTTCCATCTTTTCTGAAGATAGAGATCCTCTTTCACAAACTTTCCAGGTGGTGGTGCTATGATAGTGGATTTCACTGTAAGTATATGATTCACCCTTTCATAGAAGTGTTTTATGAGTAAACAAGATACATGATTCCCCGTTGGGAGAATTAATGGGTGTTTGACATGGGTATGGAGAGTCGCCTGTGTCAATCTTCCTCCCACCCTTAGTATAACATGGTCATTCACAAATTAACTTAGTTTATACAACTTATTTGACTGATTTGAATTAACTTCTTTCCCTTGTTTTAGAGACTTGATTTCATCACTGAATACTTCTTCTTGGACTATACAAATTATGAATTGTTCCACATCTTTTCTTTCTTTAAGCACTCTTGAGTCATTAAATCTTTCTTTCTGACCTTTGACACACTTTGCACAATGATTAAGTCTCGCTATGGCTTTCACTAACCTTTTCCAATTCGAAAACTTTTGTAAGTGATTTAACAGAGGCCTTTCCTCCCTTGCCTTGACCATATGTACTTGTGACCCTTTGAGTTCCGGATCTCCATCATCAATCTCTCCCACCTTAATGTCTTCTTCTTTAGAGAATTATTTTCGCCTTAGGAAACTTGGTCCAGTGAACCAGTTTGACTCTACAAGTTGCTTTGCAGTGAGTTCACAAGAGGCTTGGTCAGCTGGTAGAACTTGCTTCATGATAATCCTATGTCTCACACCAATTTCATCTTCGTAGCCGTTATCTGAGTTATGGTATCCGATGATGTTCCAACCTAACACAGATCTCTGTGCAAATGTTGGTCTTCGTTAGTGCTGAAAACCTCTCTGGGCAGTAAGACTTGAGGACAGCTATAGCCTATTAACAACCCTACTTCACAGTCAAGTTCAGGAGACATTTCATCTGCTAGACGTTCTAGATGGGACCAGTTCCTTGTGGTTTCCCTTGTTGGTATGTGGGATCTATTGGCAGGTATGTAGTCTCTGATATAGGTTGTTGGAAGTTCAATTTTTATTTCAGACCTTATGTCTCTTACTTGTAGAAAAATCAATTTGTGGCTGGACACAACCTTTGTTTTAGAAGTTATGGTAGAAATCTTGAGTTTGACTGGTTCTTTCTTGATATCAAGCATTTCAGCTGTATCCTTTAGGATGAAAGTAGTGTCACTCTGGGTGTCAAGCACTAGAATTTCTTTACTTGGTTCAGTTATTGTTGACACATAAACTGGTATAATTGATGATACATGAATGTTACTTCTTTCTTGGATAACTATTTTGGAAGTCATTTGTTTAGACTCTTGTATCTTCTGTGATTCAGCTGTTCTTTCTGCGGGTTCATGATCGGCCTTTTGTCTGCTCTGGTTTTATTCTGAATCTTTGTTCATGATCCTTATTCTTCCGATCTTGAAATAGGCATGTTGGGTGACGTTTTTCACATTTATCACACACACTTCTGGAGGTGCAACTTTTGGAGATAAGACCGATTTTAAGGCAACCAAAGCACAAATTATTTGACTGTACAAACTTTACTCTTTCTTCAACTGGTCTTTCCATAATCTTTCAACAATTATGAAGAGTGTGGCCATGTCTCATACTAAAGGCACACATGATGCTAGTCCTTTCACTAAAACATGTATTAAAAGTTTTGGCACTTGAGTGGCGATTGCGTTGAGACTTAGCATAATCTTGATCGGTTTGCTTAGATTTTTCTTGTTCTGTTGGTTTTATTGCTTGCAGTGAGGTGATGGGGTTGCATGCAATTCTAGCTTCTTTGTTGAGGAATTCAACAAAATACCTGAAATCAGGTATTTAACCACTCTGGTAGTTTGGCTGCTATTCTTTGATTTTCAACACAGTCATTTAGAGCTTGTAAACCTTGAACATAAGGCATGGCTAAATCAACACTGCCTAGGAAATCTACAAATTCACGAAGATCATTACTGTCTTTGGTGGAAATATTATGCCATGCTTGTATTTTGTCATGATAGGATTTTCCAACTACGAATGGATTTCCAAATCTGTCATGAAGTATGTCCCAGGCAGCTTGATAAGCGGTTTCTGTTCTAACCAGGAAGTGTCCTTCAATGGTTCTCTTTGTGGGCCACTTACATATTTGCATAAAAAGTAAAGCCTTTCTTGAGTTGGCAAGTTCTTGCAATAAATTAATGTCTGGAAAGACATATTCCAGTCATTATACTTCAGAGGGTCTCCAAAGAAAACAACAGGCTCTGGAATTGGAATCCAATTGGCTGTAATTGCTTCAGCGAGTGCATTCACAGGGTCATTAGAAGCTTCATGGGAGGTAGGTAATATAGCTGATTGAGGGACAGGACCTTGGGTGAATGGACCACTTTGAGGGGAATAAAATGGTTGGTTTAAAGGACCTGAGACTTGAGTGAACTTGGTTGAGAAACATAACCTTCTTGTGTTAGTTGAAGAAGAAGAGCAGGATGTTTCTCTTCATCCTCACCTCTGATGCTTCCAGCATACACCTGTAGCATTGCTTGTGCTGCATTGTGCCTTTTTAGTTCCTCCAATCGTTCCACTTCTTTCTTTTTCTCTTCCAACTTCATTTTTCTACTTGTGATTTCTGAAATAAATTGTGCTCTTTTTCTTGCATTCTCTACTTTTTCTTTTCTTTTCTTGGAGCGTCTCTCTCTGCTGTTAACCTCTCATCCTCCGCCTCAAGTATTCTAGTTTCTTCTTCATATTGACGTTGTGTTTTCATTATTTTTATCACCTCTTGTTCGGCTGCTACTTTAGCTGCTGCTTTTTGTTTCTTTCTGCAGTTTAATAGGAACACTGACTGGACATCTTGGAAACAGACCTTAACTTAATGGAGGCTGCAGAGATAATGTTGGACACAGTAGTTTCAAACACTGACTCTGAATCAGGCCAGGATACATCTTCAGGATTTTCTCAGAGAAAGTGTTGAACCTTTTTATTTGCAGCCTTGGTAAATTTGAAGCAATTGTCTCAGTTTTTCTCTGAATTTCAGGTATAGGGCTTGTGATGCTTCTTATGTCACTATAAATATGGTCGACCTCTGACTGAGTGGCATTGATGGTACTCACAACTTCACTAATCAATTCTGTATTATTATTATTCTTAATAGCTCTTTTCAAACCATTCATATGATATTTCCATTTTCTATATTTTTGTTTGAAATCCTTTTTTAGCTGATTTAAATTATCATCTTGCAGTGCTTTACCTTTTTCAGTGAGCGTGCGTGTACGTTGACTTCTTCTAATGTGTGGGAGTTGTGTATTATCTGAGCTAACCTGAGGCTGTTGCCTTTGTGCAGCCATTTCAGTTTGCTGTGGTGGGATGGCTTGCTCTGTATTGACAACATCTTGTACAATAGGCATAAACAAAAAGAGAGAAGCGCTCAACCTGGGAACAAAGAATAGAATAATAGCTTGTTCTATGGCTAGTTAGCACCCAATAAGCAGTCTCTTTTTGCTCAACATGTGCCTTTCACAGAGAAGAACTTTCCTGTAGCATATCAGTCTGATCCTGACTTAATAGTATAATGCCAGGAAATACCTCTCTGAACGAGAGAAGCAGCAAAACCCCAGACGTACGTTTTGGCCTAGTGTGGGCCTCGTCAATGAGGTGCAGCCATATCCCTCTAGGCACACTGAGCAACGTGTCCACATCTGGATTCCCGCATCACGCTTAGGGAGACTTCCCTAAGAGTCGTAATTTGCATAAACAAAAATAGAGAGCCATTCAACCTGGGAACAAACAATAGCATAATAGCTTGTTCTATGGCTAGTTACCACCCAATAAGCAGCCTCTTTTTGCTAAGCATGTGCCTTTCAAAGAAAAGAACTTTCCTGTAGCAAATCAGACTGATCCTGACTTAACAGTACAGTCCAGCCCCAAAATACCAGGCAATCCCTCTCTGAACGAGAGAAACAGCAAAACCCCAGATGTACGTTTCAGCCTAGTGTGGGCCTCGTCAATGAGGTGCAGCCATATCCCTCTAGGCACACTGAGCAAAGGGTCCATGTCTGGATTCCCGCATCACGCTTAGGGAGACTTCCCTAAGAGTCATAATTTGCATAAACAAAAATAGAGAGGCATTGAACCTGGGAACAAACAATAGCATAATAGCTTGTTCTATGGCTAGTTACCACCTGATAAGCAGCGTCTTTTAGCTAAGCATGTGCCTTTCACAGAGAAGTTTTCTGTAGCATATCAGTCTGATCTTGACTTAACAGTACATCTGACTTAACAGTACATCTGACTTAACAGTACATCTGACTTAACAGTATATCTTGCGCAATAGGGTCTGCAGGGCTGACTTCTCTATTTGACAGCAATGTATTTTCACTTGTGTCTGACATGTTAACCTGTTCTGTGTTAGGTACTATAATATTTAAAGGTAAGGAAGTTCTAGTGTAAGTAATTGTAACAATATAACATAACAATATATATCTCAGCATACTTGAATTAATTATGCGAAGGAAGAAGAGAAAAGACAAAAAAGGAAAAAAATACTTGAATGTAACACTCAGATAAGTTTAAATTCTTAATCTATTCTAACAGTCCCATATATACATTTACTTATTGTTTAGTCCTTGTAGTTTCTAAATAAGTCATTCAATGAAAGAAAATGTCCACTGCTGTCTTCAGAATGAACATGAAATACCAGCACAATTAAACTTCAGCAGCCTGAGCAAGATCTTGTGCTAATTCCAATTCACTAACTTAACGGTGCTTGGTTGTTCAGCCTTTACTTTCCCACTGAATGCCTCAGCCATTTAATTGCATTTTTTTTCCCAATGTTATACTTGCCTTTAACAAACGTGTGACTTCCCTTGCTAACCGACTTCTGCGTGCAGCTTTACTATCTTACGGACTTCAGTGACGCAATGAAGTTTTTTACTATGCCGCCCTTAGTCACAATGAGAAGACTGAGGTTCTTTTAACTGATGTTTAATGCACATATTAAGTTCTTACATTGACATTTACATCAACACTGTAGAACTATTAAAGAGAACAAATATGAAGGATAAATCATCAGACATACAGTCAATTACATTTAAACTGCAAGTTCCTTGAAACTCATAACTAGACAGAAATTAATCTACATACCACTTTTGCCTGCTTGTGAGCTAAGAGAGGGGTTTGTAACTTGAAGATTCTTAATCAGATGGCTTAATTTACACACAAAATAATACTTAAAGGGACATGAAACCCAAATGTTTTTCTTTCATGATTTAGAAAGAGCATGTGATTTTAAACAACTTTCTAATTTACTTCTATTATCTAATTTGCTTTATTCTCTTGATATTATTTGCTGAAAAGCATATCTAGATAGGCTCAGTAGCTGCTGATTGGTGGCTGTACATAGATGCCTTGTGTGTTTGGCTCACCTATGTGCATTGCTATTTCTTCAACAAAGGATATCTAAAAAATGAAGCAAATTAGATAATTGAAGTAAATTGGAATGTTATTTAACATTGTATTCTCTACCTGAATTACGAAAGAAAAATGTTGGGTTTAGTGTCACTTTAAATATTGAAGACAACTCTGTTTAGTCTCCATTCCTTTGCAATAAAACAGGAAGTGACTTGAAATAAAGCATGATGGGAATAATAAATGAACATTTAAAGGGACACTGAACCCAATTTTTTTCTTTTGTAATTCAGAAAGAGCATGCAATTTTAAGCAACTTTCTAATTTACTCCTATTATCAATTTTCTTCGTTCTCTTGCTATCATTATTTGAAAAAGAAGGCATTGAAGCTTTTTTTTTTGTTTCAGTACTCTGGACAGCACTTTTTTATTGGTGGATGAATTTATCCACCAATCAGCAAGGACAACCCAGGTTGTTCACCAAAAATGGGCCGGCATCTAAACTTACATTCTTGCATTTCAAATAAAGATACCAAGAGAATGAAGAAAATTTGATAATAGGACTAAATTAGAAATTTGCTTAAAATTTCATACCCAATCTGAATCACGAAATAAAATTTTTGGGTATAGTGTCCCTTTAAGCAAACATGCACCATCTAGAGGAAATAAACATTATAGATACAGAAACTTTGTGAATGCAAATACAGAATATGTTCTATTTATTCTTAAATACACACACATATATATATATATATATATATATATATATATATATGATTTTTTTGTAAGATATATATGTATACCTATATATATATATATATATATATTTATATACAGTTGTAATCAAAACTATTAACCCCCATTGCAAATCAGGTTTATTGTCAATGGGCTAAGATTCCTCAGGGAATCTAACAGGAGCTGGTGTCTGGCTAGGCATCTCGTTTGCAGCAGGTTATAACAGCAAAAGGGGGCTCTACTAAGTACTAAAGATGCTTGCCATGTAGAATTTGAATCATTTTGAGACTGCAGAATTCATTAAAAGTTGCATTTTCATTTGAATTTGGGGAAACTACTTGAAGCATTCATTGGGGGGTAGTTATCAAGCCGTCTACTTTTCTGGCTTCGCCGGCCCAATACGTCCGCCTAAGCTCGCCTACCTTCGCCGCTGCGGACCTGAAAAAATACGCCTAAGTTATCAAATAAAGCTGTCAAAAAGCCGCGGGGCGATGAGCAGCGGACTGTGACAGTTATCACTCATCCGATCTCGCTGCCCTTCGGCTTTTTCCCAGCTTTATTGCTAGCCTGTCACTAAGCACTCACACTAAACTGCACTGTTCTACCCCCTATACCGGCGCCCCCGGAGCCCCCCGCAACTAAATAAAGTTACTAACCCCTAAACCGCCGCTCCTAGACCCTGCCGCAAGTCTTATAAATGTATTAACCCCTAAACCGCCGCTCCCGGACACCGCTGCCACCTACATTATACCTAGTAACCCCTATCCTGCCCCCCCTGTACCGTCGCCCTCTATTATAAAATTATTAACCCCTATCCTGCTGATCCCGCACCTCTCCGCAACTAAATAAATAGTTTAAACCCCTAAACCGCTGCTCCATGAACCCGCCGCAACCTATATTAAACCTATTAACCCCTATCCTGCCCCCCCTACACCGTCGCCACCTATAATAAATTTATTAACCCCTAATCTGCCCCCCCTACACCGTCGCCACCTATAATAAATTTATTAACCCCTATCCTGCCCCCCACTACGCCGCCGCCACTGTAATAAAATGATTAACCCCTAAACCTAAGTCTAACCCTAACCCTAACGCCCCCCTAACTTAAATATTAATTAAATAAATCTAAATAAATTAACTCTTATTAACTAAATGAATCCTATTTAAAACTAAATACTTACCTTTAAAATAAACCCTAATATAGCTACAATATAAATAATAATTATATTCTAGCTATATTAGGATTTATATTTATTTTACAGGTAACTTTCAATTTATTTTAACCATGTACAATAACTATTAAATAGTTATTAACTATTTAATAGCTTACCTAGCTAAAATAAAGAGAAATGTACCTGTGAAATAAATCCTAACCTAAGTTACAATTACACCTAACACTACTCTATACTTTAATAAATTATTCCTATTTAAAAATAAATACTTACCTGTAAAATAAACCCTAAGATAGCTACAATGTAATTAATAATTATATTATAGCTATCTTAGGATTTATATTTATTTTACAGGTAACTTTGTATTTATTTTAGCTAATTAGAATAGTTATTAAATAGTTATTAACTATTTAATAACTACCTAGCTAAAAGAAATACAAAATTACCTGTAAAATAAATCCTAACTTAAGTTACAATTAAACCTAATACTACACTATCATTAAATTAACTAAATAAACTACCTACAAATAACTACAATTAAATACAATTACATAAACTAACTAAAGTACAAAAAATAAAAAAAGCTAAGTTACAAAAAATAAAAAATTAAGTTACAAACATGTTAAAAATATTACAACAATTTTAAGATACTTACACCTAATCTAAGCCCCCTAATAAAATAACAAACCCCCCCAAAATAAAAAAAAAACCCTACCCTATTCTAAATTAAATAAATTTCAAAGCTCTTTTACCTTTCCAGCCCTTAAAAGGGCCATTTGTGGGGGCATGCCCCAAAAAGTTCAGCTCTTTTGCCTGTAAAAGAAAAATACAACCCCCCCAACATTAAAACCCACCACCCACATACCCCTAATCTAACCCAAACCCCCCTTACAAAAACCTAACACTAATCCCCTGAAGATCATCCTACCTTGAGTCGTCTTCACTCAGCCGAGCCACCGATGGAACTGAAGAGGACATCCGGAGCGGAAGAAGTTAATCCTCCAAGCGGCGCTGAAGAAATCTTCCATCCGATGAAGTCATCATCCAGGCGGCGCTGAAGAAGTCTTCGATCCGGCCGATGTCATCTTCAAAGAGGCGCTGAAGAGGTCTTCTATCCGGGCGAAGTCATCTTCCAAGCCGGGTCTTGAATCTTCCTTCCGCCGACGCGGAACCACCTTCTTCACCGACGGACTATGACGAATGACGGCTCCTTTAAGGGACGTCATCCAAGATGGCGTCCCCTCAATTCCGATTGGCTGATAGGATTCTATCAGCCAATCGGAATTAAGGTAGGAAAATCTGATTGGCTGATGGAATCAGCCAATCAGATTCAAGTTCAATCCGATTGGCTGATCCAATCAGCCAATCAGATTGAGCTCGCATTCTATTGGCTGATCGGAACAGCCAATAGAATGCGAGCTCAATCTGATTGGCTGATTCCATCAGCCAATCAGATTTTTCCTACCTTAATTCCGATTGGCTGATAGAATCCTATCAGCCAATCGGAATTGAGGGGGACGCCATCTTGGATGACGTCCCTTAAAGGAGCCGTCATTCGTCGTAAGTCCGTCGGTGAAGAAGGTGGTTCCGCGTCGGCGGAAGGAAGATTCAAGACCCGGCTTGGAAGATGACTTCGCCCGGATAGAAGACCTCTTCAGCGCCTCTTTGAAGATGACATCGGCCGGATCGAAGACTTCTTCAGCGCCGCCTGGATGATGACTTCATCGGATGGAAGATTTCTTCAGCGCCGCTTGGAGGATTAACTTCTTCCGCTCCGGATGTCCTCTTCAGTTCCATCGGTGGCTCGGCTGAGTGAAGACGACTCAAGGTAGGATGATCTTCAGGGGATTAGTGTTAGGTTTTTGTAAGGGGGGTTTGGGTTAGATTAGGGGTATGTGGGTGGTGGGTTTTAATGTTGGGGGGGTTGTATTTTTCTTTTACAGGCAAAAGAGCTGAACTTTTTGGGGCATGCCCCCACAAATGGCCCTTTTAAGGGCTGGTAAGGTAAAAGAGCTTTGAAATTTATTAATTTAGAATAGGGTAGGGTTTTTTTTTATTTTGGGGGGGTTTGTTATTTTATTAGGGGGCTTAGATTAGGTGAAAGTAGCTTAAAATTGTTGTAATATTTTTAACATGTTTGTAACTTAATTTTTTATTTTTTGTAACTTAGCTTTTTTTATTTTTTGTACTTTAGTTAGTTTATGTAATTGTATTTAATTGTAGTTATTTGTAGGTAGTTTATTTAGTTAATTTAATGATAGTGTAGTATTAGGTTTAATTGTAACTTAAGTTAGGATTTATTTTACAGGTAATTTTGTATTTCTTTTAGCTAGGTAGTTATTAAATAGTTAATAACTATTTAATAACTATTCTAACTAGCTAAAATAAATACAAATTTACCTGTAAAATAAATATAAATCCTAAGATAGCTATAATATAATTATTAATTACATTGTAGCTATCTTAGGGTTTATTTTACAGGTAAGTATTTATTTTTAAATAGGAATAATGTATTAAAGTATAGTGTAGTGTTAGGTGTAATTGTAACTTAGGTTAGGATTTCTTTCACAGGTACATTTCTCTTTATTTTAGCTAGGTAAGCTATTAAATAGTTAATAACTATTTAATAGTTATTGTACATGGTTAAAATAAATTGAAAGTTACCTGTAAAATAAATATAAATCCTAAGATAGCTATAATATAATTATTATTTATATTGTAGCTATATTAGGGTTTATTTTAAAGGTAAGTATTTAGTTTTAAATAGGATTCATTTAGTTAATAAGAGTTAATTTATTTAGATTTATTTAATTAATATTTAAGTTAGGGGGGCGTTAGGGTTAGGGTTAGACTTAGGTTTAGGGGTTAATAATTTTATTACAGTGGCGGCGGCGTAGTGGGGGGCAGGATAGGGGTTAATAAATTTATTATAGGTGGCGACGGTGTAGGGGGGGCAGATTAGGGGTTAATAAATTTATTATAGGTGGCGACGGTGTAGGGGGGGCAGGATAGGGGTTAATACATTTAATATAGGTTGCGGCGGGTTCAGGGAGCGGCGGTTTAGGGGTTAATACATTTATTATAGTTGCGGTGGGCTCCGGGAGCGGCGGTTTAGGGTTAATATGTATAGAGTAGCTTGCGGTGGGCTCCGGGAGCGGCGGTTTAGGGGGTAATAACTTTATTTAGTTGCGGCGGTGTAGGGGGGGTCAGATTAGCGGTGTTTAGACTCGGGGGTACATGTTAGGGTGTTAGGTGTAGACAGCTCCCATAGGAATCAATGGGATGTCTGGCAGCAGCGAACTTGTACTTTCGCTATGGTCAGACTCCCATTGATTCCTATGGGATCCGCCGCCTCCAGGCTGGCGCTTTGAAAACCAGGTACGCTGGGCCGTAAAAGTGCCGAGCGTACCTGCTAGTTTTTTTGATAACTAGCAAAAGTAGTGAGATTGTGCCGCACTTGTGTGCGGAACATCTGGAGTGACGTAAGAATCGATCTGTGTCGGACTGAGTCCGGCAGATCGAAGTTTACGTCACAAAATTCTACTTTTGCCGGTCTCGAGCCTTTGATAACTAAGGCGAATCAGACTCGCCACAAATACGCTGCGGAATTCCAGCGTATTTGAGGTTGACGGCTTGATAACTAGGCCCCATTGTGTTGAGCTATTTCAATTACTTTTGTTTGATTTGTTCATTGCAAACAGCTGAAAGTCTGTACGTTTTGATTAAAACTATATATATCGATGTGAAGGACATTGGAATAGGAACTATTTACAGTACATACATAGTGAAACACTTTATTTAAATATGACTATTGCAATAATATGATTTTTCATGTTTTTAGTTACTTCACTGCAAAGGGTTCCAATGCACTTAATATATGTGTAAATACATACAGCACAATAATACATATATAGACATACATATGCACCTCTAGACATGTATATGTATGTAAGCCCTTTACATGCCTTTTTATTTTTTTCGAACACATTAGACCTTATATATTTGAGCCCTTACAACTTTTTAATACATTTTTTAAACAATTTTTATCAGACAGCATTATTATGAGTGTAAATGTACTATTAAATATATTTTTTTTTCTTTTTTTTTTTTCTTTTTATTGAGGTAAAATTATTGGCATACACAATAAACTGTACAGCATAATACAATTGCTCTTCAAGAATACTTATACCAAGGAGTATCTTATGTAACACATTGACATAGAAAATTAGAAAATAAAACACATAAGATGAGCAATAGGTGTTATCAAAGAAGAGTAAAACCCAAGGTGCATACTATAAGCGCATAGATAATGAACGGTAACTTCTCGGTTAATTACATGTTTGCTGTAAAGGATAGAGTAGTTTAAGGGAATACTAGCCAATAAGAAGAGCCAAGCCCTCAATTACATGCAGGAGGCCTCTCTTGGACCTCACATCATATAGAATAGTGACATTTACAGAGAGCTACCTGATTTATAGGAGACCACTTATGGATCTCATTAATGTAACCTCAGATTTTCTATTATTTAGCTATGCTTTTTGAGTAGATATAGTGAGTTAAGAATTTTTGGTGACAGCTAAATAGAATGATTGTGTTGACACATGCTATGTTATATGTTTTCTGTGCTGACCAGCTTATACTAAGGGACAATCTCAGGGAACTTTATAGGGTAGTCTGGTAAGGGCAAAGATAAACTGTAACTGATTACATGACTTGGGAATCTGTTATATCAAAAACAGTACTACTAAAACTACTTACTACATGTGCAGCCTTAGCTTAGACTAAATAATATACTGCACCCCTCTTCCACCTGTACCGTCTGGTTATGTAAATATGCGCAAGATGCACAGCCCCGGCCGCAAGCTGCACACCGCACAATAAGTTTATAATAACAGTATAGCCGCTTTGAGTTCTGTGAGAGAGTCACAATATCAGAAAATATATACTATGAGGATAAATATGCCCATATATGTTAAAGTACAATTTGGGAAAGAGGATACACTTTGCATGCATCTAGAAGTAAGACACCCACAATGGCAGAGAGCCCCTGGGAAATTCAGACTGTGGCACCAATTGGACACACTTGCGGCTAGATTTGGAGTTTGGCGGTAAAAGGGCTGTTAACGCTCCGCGGGTTTTTTTTCTGGCCGCACCATAAATTTAACTCTGGTATCGAGAGTTCAAACAAATGCTGCGTTAGGCTCCAAAAAAGGAGCGTAGAGCATATTTACCGCAAATGCAACTCTCGATACCAGAGTTGCATACGGGACGCGGCCGGGCCTCAAAAACGTGCTCGTGCACGATTCTCCCATAGGAAACAATGGGGCTGTTTGAGCTTAAAAAAAACCTAACACCTGCAAAAAAGCAGCGTTCAGCTCCTAACGCAGCCCCATTGTTTCCTATGGGGAAACACTTCCTACGTCTGCACCTAACACTCTAACATGTACCCCGAGTCTAAACACCCCTAACCTTACACTTATTAACCCCTAATCTGCCGCCCCCGCTATCGCTGACCCCTGCATTACACTTTTAACCCCTAATCTGCCGCTCCGTAAACCGCCGCCACCTACGTTATCCCTATGTACCCCTAATCTGCTGCCTTAACATCGCCGACCCCTATGTTATATTTATTAACCCCTATCTGCCCCCCCACAACGTCGCCGACACCTACCTAAACTTATTAACCCCTAATCTGCCGAGCGGGACCTGAGCGCTACTATAATAAAGTTATTAACCCCTAATCCGCCTCACTAACCCTATCATAAAATAGTATTAACCCCTAATCTGCCCTCCCTAACATCGCCGACACCTACCTTCAATTATTAACCCCTAATCTGCCGACCGGAGCTCACCCACTATTCTAATAAATGGATTAACCCCTAAAGCTAAGTCTAAACCCTAACACTAACACCCCCCTAAGTTAAATATAATTTTTATCTAACGAAATAAATTAACTCTTATTAAATAAATGATTCCTATTTAAAGCTAAATACTTACCTGTAAAATAAATCCTAATATAGCTACAATATAAATTACATTTATATTATAGCTATTTTAGGATTAATATTTATTTTACAGGCAACTTTGTAATTATTTTAACCAGGTACAATAGCTATTAAATAGTTAATAACTATTTAATAGTTACCTAGTTAAAATAATTACAAATTTACCTGTAAAATAAATCCTAACCTAAGATATAATTAAACCTAACACTACCCTATCAATAAAATAATTAAATAAACTACCTACAATTACCTACTATTAACCTAACACTACACTATCAATAAATTAATTAAACACAATTGCTACAAATAAATACAATTAAATAAACTATCTAAAGTACAAAAAATAAAAAAGAACTAAGTTACAGAAAATAAAAAAATATTTACAAAACATAAGAAAAATATTACAACAATTTTAAACTAATTACACCTACTCTAAGCCCCCTAATAAAATAACAAAGACCCCCAAAATAAAAAATTCCCTACCCTATTCTAAAATACAAAAATTACAAGCTCTTTTTACCTTACCAGCCCTGAACAGGGCCCTTTGCGGGGCATGCCCCAAGAATTTCAGCTCTTTTGCCTGTAAAAAAAAAACATACAATACCCCCCCCCAACATTACAACCCACCACCCACATACCCCTAATCTAACCCAAACCCCCTTAAATAAACCTAACACTAATCCCCTGAAGATCTTCCTACCTTGTCTTCACCATCCAGGTATCACCGATCCGTCCTGGCTCCAAGATCTTCATCCAACCCAAGCGGGGGTTGGCGATCCATAATCCGGTGCTCCAAAGTCTTCCTCCTATCCGGCAAGAAGAGGACATCCGGACCGGCAAACATCTTCTCCAAGCGGCATCTTCTATGTTCTTCCATCCGATGATGACCGGCTCCATCTTGAAGACCTCCAGCGGGGATCCATCCTCTTCTTCCGACGACTAGACTACGATTGACGGTTCCTTTAAGGGACGTCATCCAAGATGGCGTCCCTCGAATTCCGATTGGCTGATAGGATTCTATCAGCCAATCGGAATTAAGGTAGGAATATTCTGATTGGCTGATGGAATCAGCCAATCAGAATCAAGTTCAATCCGATTGGCTGATCCAATCAGCCAATCAGATTGAGCTCGCATTCTATTGGCTGTTCCGATCAGCCAATAGAATGCGAGCTCAATCTGATTGGCTGATTGGATCAGCCAATCGGAATGAAACTTGATTCTGATTGGCTGATTCCATCAGCCAATCAGAATATTCCTACCTTAATTCCGATTGGCTGATAGAATCCTATCAGCCAATCGGAATTCGAGGGACGCCATCTTGGATGACGTCCCTTAAAGGAACCGTCATTCGTCGTCTAGTCGTCCGAAGAAGAGGATGGATCCGCGCTGGAGGTCTTCAAGATGGAGCCGGTCGTCATCGGATGGAAGAACATAGAAGATGCCGCTTGGAGAAGATGTTTGCCGGTCCGGATGTCCTCTCTTGCCGGATAGGAGGAAGACTTTGGAGCACCGGAGTTGGATCGCCAACCCCCGCTTGGGTTGGATGAAGATCTTGGGGCCAGGACGGATCGGTGATACCTGGAGGGTGAAGACAAGGTAGGAAGGATCTTCAGGGGATATGTGTTAGGTTTATTTAAGGGGGTTTGTGGTTAGATTAGGGGTATGTGGGTGGTGGGTTGTAATGTTGGGTGGGGGGGGGGTATTGTATGTTTTTTTTTACAGGCAAAAGAGCTGAAATTCTTGGGGCATGCCCCGCAGAGGGCCCTGTTCAGGGCTGGTAAGGTAAAAGAGCTTGTAATTTTTGTATTTTAGAATAGGGTAGGGAATTTTTTATTTTGGGGGTCTTTGTTATTTTATTAGGGGGGCTTAGAGTAGGTGTAATTAGTTTAAAATTGTTGTAATATTTTTCTTATGTTTGTAAATATTTTTTTATTTTCTGTAACTTAGTTCTTTTTTATTTTTTGTACTTTAGATAGTTTATTTAATTGTATTTATTTGTAGCAATTGTGTTTAATTATTTTATTGATAGTGTAGTGTTAGGTTAATTGTTAGGTAATTGTAGGTAGTTTATTTAATTATTTTATTGATAGGGTAGTGTTAGGTTTAATTATATCTTAGGTTAGGATTTATTTACAGGGTAAATTTGTTATTATTTTAACTAGGTAACTATTAAATAGTTCTTAACTATTTAATAGCTATTGTACCTGGTTAAAATAATTACAAAGTTGCCTGTAAAATAAATATTAATCCTAAAATAGCTATAATATAAATGTAATTTATATTGTAGCTATATTAGGATTTATTTTACAGGTAAGTATTTAGCTTTAAATAGGAATAATTTATTTAATAAGAGTTAATTTATTTCGTTAGATAAAAATTATATTTTAACTTAGGGGGGGTGTTAGTGTTAGGGTTAGACTTAGCTTTAGGGGTTAATACATTTATTAGAATAGCGGTGAGCTCCGGTCGGCAGATTAGGGGTTAAAAATTGAAGGTAGTGTGTCGCGATGTTAGGGAGGGGCAGATTAGGGGGTTAATACTATTTATGATAGGGGTAGTGAGGCGGATTAGGGGTTAATAACTTTATTATAGTAGCGCTCAGGTCCGCTCGGCAGATTAGGGGTTAATAAGTGTAGGAAGGTGTCGGCGACGTTGTGGGGGGCAGATTAGGGGTTAATAAATATATCATAGGGGTCGGCGATGTTTGGGGGCAGCAGATTAGGGGTACATAGGGATAACGTAGGTGGCGGCGATTTGCGGTAGGGAAGATTAGGGGTTAATTATTTTAAGTAGCTTGCGGCGACGTTGTGGGGGGCAAGTTAGGGGTTAATAAATATAATATAGGGGTCGGCGGGGTTAGGGGCAGCAGATTAGGGGTACATAAGTATAACGTAGGTGGCGGTCGGCAGATTAGGGGTTAAAAATTTTAATCGAGTGGCGGCGATGTGGGGGGACCTCGGTTTAGGGGTACATAGGTAGTTTATGGGTGTTAGTGTACTTTAGGGTACAGTAGTTAAGAGCTTTATAAACCGGCGTTAGCCAGAAAGCTCTTAACTCCTGCTTTTTTCAGGCGGCTGGAATCTTGTCGTTAGAGCTCTAACGCTCACTGCAGAAACGACTCTAAATACCAGCGTTAGAAAGATCCCATTGAAAAGATAGGCTACGCAAATGGCGTAGGGGGATCTGCGGTATGGAAAAGTCGCGGCTGAAAAGTGAGCGTTAGACCCTTTAATCACTGACTCCAAATACCAGCGGGCGGCCAAAACCAGCGTTAGGAGCCTCTAACGCTGGTTTTGACGGCTACCGCCGAACTCTAAATCTAGGCCTATATATTATAGTATAAAAACTTGCAAATGAAGAGAGTAACTGCATTTAAAATATTCAACTTGGAACTGTTAGGGCATTGTAAAGGACCATGCAACACTTAATAAATAGTATAAAAAAACTTGCAAATGAAACAGTAACTGCATTTAAAATATTCAACTTGGAACTGTTAGGACATTGTAAAGGACCAGGCTAACCAACTCCAGTGCTTAATCCTCATGATGCAGTCTCTCATGTCATTAGTTTTGCCAAATCATACAAAGTCTGCATCTTAACCAAGGCATAATAGAAAAGATATTGTCCCTGATCTTGAGTAGTGTCCCAGATGAACAACCATTTATCAGTGTAGCAAAGGGGTTTGCAAAATTTGTAATGTCAGTAGGGGTCTTCGTGCTAGTGCCCACTTACCTTCATGACCTGGGGGGCAAATGCTCCAAAAAGGCGCTTCGTGTCTGAATGTTCCTCGACATGCATATAAGCTGAGTGAGTCACAACTATATCTCCTTACTGTGGCCCTTGCATCTACTGTAAAGTCGGCAGTATTCCGTCTGGACTCAACATCCACACTAGCCTAGTCATGCACCTCAGGCCCTGGCAATAGTTCATACCATACATCAAACTTTTAGACTATTTATACTTTGAATTATCATAGCAAGCCTTGCATTACCAAATTAAAAGACTTTAATAAAACCACAAATATTGATAAACCTCAAAGTGAGCTTGTTATCACTATTTATCAGTTATGGGTACTCCCAAACAGTAAGCACACTTGTCCCGTCACACAATTGGAACTTTTTTTATTATTTATAAAGTATTACTTAATTCGTCCACATGATTCCATCTATTCCCATATATAAATATACTTATGCTTAACCTGCACTATATGTTGTAAATGCAATGATTTGCTATTTGACTAATAGATCATAGATTGATAGAACATGTATGGAATAATAATATAATACTAAGATAGAGTGTGTTTAACATTCAAATTGATGTAATGGATAACGTGGCCGAACCGTTAGATAGCTAGCCACTTATCTTAATCGTCGGACGCATCTATTGTATAACATGACTAGAACCCTATATGATGGTATGCACTAATTAGTTTCTCTTCAGAAATTAGATGACATCCTCCCTCTATGTTGAAGCCATGAGGTCTCCTGGTTTTCAATTTAAAAATTCAAAATGCTTCACCCAGCATTAACCGAGCTGCTCTATGGGCCCCCCCCTTTGGTGGATTCCCTCACACACTTAATCACTGCCATGACAGTGATGACACATCACCCCCATGTGCAGATATAAATTGCTTTGAGAGACCAGAGCATTCATCATCGTGGTAGATGTCATTGAGGTGCTCCCTTATTATGGAGCGTGCCTCCCTGGGAGTGCACCCAACATATTGCCCATTACATAATGAGCACTCCACCAGATATACCACAAGGTGGGTCCTACAATTGGTGCAACTGGTGAGATAAAAAGCCCTATTGGTGGTTTATCATTGGAAATTAGAGGCAAACTTTGCAGTGTTCACATGCTATGCACTTGGTGTAATGGCATTTAAAATGGTCCTTTGACATTTAGCCAGCTGCCTAATGGTCTTAACTTTGTTCCTTAGCATATTAGTAGCTACCAAATTGCCTATTGTGCATGCACGTTTAGATACAAAGTGGCATCCTTTGGATACATATTCCTTCAGGCTTTCCTCTGCTGTCAATATAGGCAGATGTTTACTGACTATTTGGCAGATATCATTGAATTGCAAGCTGTAGGTCATGACTATTGTTGGTCTGAGTGGCATCATAGCCTCTTCTATTGTTAGTTAGTACCTTGGGGACACCCCTTAACATGCTGTTCAGGATCTAGTCTGCTGACCTCCAGATGTGCTCTATTAAATCACTTTTTGTGAGTAGCCTCTCTTTGTCAAAAGCTGTTTTAATACTTCACTCTCTCTGTCCCTCCTCCAAGGAGCAGTTTCGATTTGATCCTCATGAACTGCCCCTTGGCAACCCCAAACCCATGTGTGGCGAGGGTGATTACTCTTTGCATGAAGCAAAGAGTTGGATGTGATGGGCTTACGATACAGAGTAGTAAGAATCCTCCCACTTAATGTGTCTCCCTTCAATTTGCAATCCAAATAGGTTATGGTATCAAACAACGTAAATAAGAGAGTAGAAACCTAAAATACAGGTAACCTAAAAGTCTAGGCAAAAGAAAGCACAGCTGTATATAATAAATAAGATGACTAGGGCGAATTCTTGAAATACAAATAGATTTAATAAAGGTTACACTTAAATAAGTGCATACATCCAAACATACAATCACATACATACAGGGATATAGAAGATGCATAAAAATGTCAGATGGGCCGTGCCAGGGGACTGGGTGCACCAGTATAACAAAAATAGGCAAATGTTCGTCACTTGCATGTATAGGTAGAATATATAATTGTAATCCAAAGTATAGTGCGTGTCCTTAAAGATGCACAGACCAAGTGGATACAGTCCTTACCCCTTCGTGTCTAAATGTACATAGTAGCGTGAGATCATCAGGAGTCAATGCTGCTGTATTGAAAGGAGTGAAACGAGCTTTAAGACTCGTCGGTTTTGCAGCATTCTGTCAGAGGACCTTTTGCCTGACTGTGGTCTACCCCTTGTCTCATCTGGAAATTTCAGTGTCTCAGGAGCTACAATTCAGGGTAGAGCAACCGCGTGAAAAAGACAGGTATTCTAATGAACTGTTATCTATTTGCACTTTACACATGCCTGTGAAAAAGACGCGGCGAGGGTAAGCTCCCCTTGACTCCTGATGATCTCACGCTACTATGTACATTTAGACACGAAGGGGTAAGACTGTATCCACTTGGTCCTGTGCATCTTTAAGGACACGCACTATACTTTGGATTACAATTATATATTACCTATACATGCAAAGTGACGAACATTTGCCTATTTTTGTATACTGGTGCACCAGTCCCCTGCACGGCCCATCTGACATTTTTATGCATCTTCTATATCCCTGTATGTATGTGATTGTATGTTTGGAATGTATGCACTTATTTAGTGTAACTTTATTAAATCTTTTGTATTTCAAGAATTCGCCCTAGTCTCTTATTTATTATATACAGCTGTGCTTTCTTTTGCCTAGACTTTTAGTTACCTGTATTTTAGGTTTCTACTCTCTTATTTACGTTGTTAGATATTTCACTTTTCTAGGATGCACCTGTATTTTTTATTGACTAATTAAAGAGTGCTACTCACCCTGTTTTTCTTCTTGTGTCTAAGGTTATGGTATCAGCTTCAATCTGTAAGGTGAATTCAAGGCCCACCTCATTAGAATTGAGGTAAGCCACAAACTCTTGTACTTCTCCACCCAAACGAATAGGAGATCATCAATAAATCTCTTGTAAGATTTGATTTTCTCTCTGAAGGGGATTAATGTCTCCAAAGACGTGGGACAACTCCCACCAACCCATAAATAGGTTGGCGTATGATGGGCAAATTTTTGCCACCATTGCTGTCCCACGTCTTTGCAGATAGAAGGTGTCTTCAAACTTGAAATAGTTGTGGATGAGAAGGAATGAGAGGGCCTCTACTATAAAATCTATTAAATCCACATGATAATTACTAAAATTTTGTAACATATATTTCCCAGCTTTAATGCCATGTACATGTGGAATTGCTGAGTAGAGACCTACTACATCCACCATCATCCACATGTTTTGTGACACCTTTTTTGTCTTGTATGACAATTAACCATAGCTCTAAAATTGATTGCGCTCAAGCGAACGTGTTTACTATTAACTCACAATATGCCGAAAAAAATCCAATATAAATTGCATGCAACAATTAGTGCGCCATTCATAATCTAGCCCTGAATGGAAAATAAATGTTTATTATTTAAATAAAAGCTTGAACACTAATTTAAAGGGACATGGTGCATGACAAGGTGCTGGAATGGGAAAGGTTTAAAGGTGTATTTGTATGTGTTTGTGCATATGTATGTATGTTTATGTACGTATGTATGCATGCAATGTTTGAAACATATATTTAAAAAAAAAATTGTGGTTTAAAAGATGTAAATAACTCCTCTATTTGACCTTTGGCTTAAGGCACCTTTGACTTAGCGCTAGAGCTAATAATGAATATGGGTGAGTGGAGCACTATTGTTTGTGTGTGCAATATTAATTTCCGCACATATTACAAATTGAAAGTAAATACAAATATAGAGCTCTGGTTATATGTTATGTGAGTCAAAAAAGTGTCACAAAACACATAACAAATACATTTAAAAGTACAGTTACATTCATAATAACACTATCTAACAGAGAAATAATTACAAAAATTGCAGTAAAAAGTTAAAAGGGCTCAAAGATGTTAGAAAAAAACAGGACTGCAAAGGGTTTTTAACATAGAGATACATACATATACACACCTAAATATGTATAATGTATTTATACATGTATGTATGTATGTATATATATATATATATATATATATATATATATATATATATATATAATAAAGTGGAATAGCTGTTTAGTAGTTTCAGCGCTCAGAAACTTGACGAATTTTGCAGATATTGCGTAGGTGGTTGCAGCAGGATGAAGAGAGCAATTGGATGTGGAGAATGAAGGACAGATTTGAGTCAAGTGTGACTCCCAAGGCAGCGGACTTGGAGAGATGGAGAGATAGTGGTTGCCGCCAACTGTGATAGAAAAATTAGCAACTGGAGTAGAATTAGAGGGGGGGGGGGGGATTAGAAGTAGTTCGGTCTTGGACATGTTTATTTTTAGGTGGTTAGAGGCCATCCAGAAGGAAAATCCAGATAAGCAGTCGCTGATGTGAAAATGAACAGAAGGAGAGAGTGCAGGGGGTGAATAGGTAGATCTGGGTATCATCAGCATAGAGGGTGATAATTGAAGCCCATAGCTGTTGATAAGTTTTACCCAGTGAAGAAGTTGTAAATGGAGAAAAGTAGAGGGGCCCAGAACAGAGCCTTGAGCACTCCAATAGACAGAGGCAATGGTGAGGAGGAGTCACCAGCAAAAGAGACAGAGAAAGATCTGTTAGAGAGATAAGAGTGAATCCAGGAGAGGGCAGTATCACAGAGCCCAAGAGAGCTGAGAGTCTATAGGAGGAAGCGAAGGTCAACAGTGTCAAAGGCAGCAGAGAGGTCAAGTAAGATGAGTATAGAGTAGTGGCCATTGTTTTTAGCGGAAAAGAGATAACCTTAGTAACCTTAATTACCTTGGTGAGGGCAGTCTCAGTTGAGTGTTGGGGACGGAAGCTAGATTGCAGGGGGTAAAGCAATGAGTTGGAGGACAGGAAGTGGGTTAGGCAATCAAAAACTAGGTTTTCCAGTACTTTTTAATCTAGCAGAAACAGTGATATAGACGGTAGTTTGCAGGAGAGTTAGGGTTGAGGGAGGGTTTTTTAAGGATGGGGGTGACCTTTGCATGTTTGAAGGACGATGGGAATGAACCGTTAGAAAGGGATAGGTTGAATATTTGAGTAAGAGCTGGAGTGAGGGTGGAAGACAAAGAAGCTATTAGATGTGAAGGAATAGGGTAAAGTGGTCAGGTAGTGAGTTGTGAGGAAGACAATAAGGAACTCACTTCACTCTCAGTGGTTGGGGGAGGGTGAAGAGAGTGGCAGAGGGGGTGAGTGGGAGCAAAGATAGGAGATTGCAGGCTTGTGTTGGGATGTTGCTTCAGATGGTAAGTGCTTTATTGAAAAAATAGTCAGCCATGTCTTAAACACTAAATGCAGATGAGGGGGGTGGTGCAGGTGGGTAGAGGAGAGAATTGAAAATGGAGAAGAATCATTTAGGGTTTTACGAGTGAGTAGATATAAGAGAAGAGAAGTAGGTTTGCTTAGCTAAGTGAAGGGCAAAGGTGTAAGAATTAAGAATAAACTTATAGTGGATGAAATCAGGTTCAGACCGAGATTTCCTCCAGGTACATTCAGCAGCACAGGAGCAATTTTGTAGGTGGCGTGTTTGCCAAAAGTGCCAGGACTGGAGTGGACAACGCAGGGCTTTGTGTATTTGGGGAGGAGCAAGAGTGTCAAGTGCAGAGGAGAAAGTATTGTTATAGTGGGTTGTAGCAAGGTCACGGCAGCGTATTGTGGAAGTGTGGGGGAGGCATTTTTGAATAAGATTGGAAAGTTGGTGAGGATTCACAGTGTGCAGATATCTACAGGTGCCCGGGTGAGGGAGAAAAGTCGGTTTTAGCCTGTATATTAAGATTAAAGATGATCAGATGGTGGTCTGAGATAGGGAAATGGGTGACAGTGACATCAGAGAGAGAGCAGAGATAGGAGAATACCAATCAATTGAATGTCAATCGCGGTGAGTAGGGAGTAGGGAATAAGGTGGATTGTGAAAGGCTGAAGGAGTTAGTAAATGAGAGAAGTTTAGAAGTAGCAGGGGACAGATGGGTTAATAATGGGGATGTTGAAGACTCCCAGAATTAGAGTAGGTTTTATTTGTTGAGAGAAAGTGAGGAAGCCAGGCAGCAAAGTTGTGAAGGAAGTTGGGACGTGGGACCAGGGGGGACGATACATAACTGCACACTGAGAGAGAGGGGGGAAGAACAGGCGAATGCAGTGGACTTCAAAGGAATAAAAGGAGAGAGATGAAAATGGAGTTAGGTACTGATAGGAGCAGGAGGGGGAAAGTAAGATCCCAACACCGCCACCATGTCTCTTACCTAGTCTATGTGTGAGGCTAAAGTGGGACCACAGTGTGGGAGAGCAGCAATGGAAGCAGTGTCAGAGGAAGATAGCCAGGTTTCAGTAATTGTAAAAAGTTTGAAAGCGTTGAAAATATATATGTATTTACAGACATATACACACGTATAAACGCATAAATACATACACACACACACACACACATATATATATACATTCAAATTTTCTGCACACAGGGTATTATGGGCTACACATTTTTAAATAGATATTCCTATACATATCTGTATATATTTTTTACCTATATACAATCATGTATATATAGGTTTAAATATATATTTGTGCAAAAATACATCAGATATACAGTATATTTAAATATTTATTTAAGAATAAATAGAACATATTCTGCAATGTGCAGAACATTGGTTTATGAAATCTGCAATACTATTTTCTTGTGTTGTGAATTTAAATAACTGCAATCGTGTTTGCATGACTTGTGGGTGTTGTTTATTTTCTAAGGCCTAGATTTAGAGTTCGGCGGTAGCCGTCAAAACCAGCGTTAGAGGCTCCTAACGCTGGTTTTGGGCGCCCGCTGGTATTTGGAGTCAGTGATTAAAGGGTCTAACGCTCACTTTTCAGCCGCGACTTTTCCATACCGCAGATCCCCCTACGCCATTTGCGTAGCCTATCTTTTCAATGGGATCTTTCTAACGCTGGTATTTAGAGTCGTTTCTGCAGTGAGCGTTAGAGCTCTAACGACAAGATTCCAGCCGCCTGAAAATAGCAGGAGTTAAGAGCTTTCTGGCTAACGCCGGTTTATAAAGCTCTTAACTACTGTACCCTAAAGTACACTAACACCCATAAACTACCTATGTACCCCTAAACCGAGGTCCCCCCACATCGCCGCCACTCGATTAAAATTTTTAACCCCTAATCTGCCGACCGCCACCTACGTTATACTTATGTACCCCTAATCTGCTGCCCCTAACACCGCCGACCCCTGTATTATATCTATTAACCCCTAACTTGCCCCCCACAACGTCGCCGCAAGCTACTTAAAATAATTAACCCCTAATCTTCGACCGCAAATCGCCGCCACCTACGTTATCCCTATGTACCCCTAATCTGCTACCCCTAACATCGCCGACCCCTATGTTATATTTATTAACCCCTAATCTGCCCCCCACAACGTCGCCGACACCTACCTACACTTATTAACCCCTAATCTGCCGAGCGGACCTGAGCGCTACTATAATAAAGTTATTAACCCCTAATCCGCCTCACTAACCCTATCATAAATAGTATTAACCCCTAATCTGCCCTCCCTAACATCGCCGACACCTACCTTCAATTATTAACCCCTAATCTGCCGACCGGAGCTCACCGCTATTCTAATAAATGTATTAACCCCTAAAGCTAAGTCTAACCCTAACACTAACACCCCCCTAAGTTAAATATAATTTTTATCTAACGAAATAAATTAACTCTTATTAAATAAATAATTCCTATTTAAAGCTAAATACTTACCTGTAAAATACATCCTAATATAGCTACAATATAAATTATAATTATATTATAGCTATTTTAGGATTAATATTTATTTTACAGGCAACTTTGTAATTATTTTAACCAGGTACAATAGCTATTAAATAGTTAAGAACTATTTAATAGTTACCTAGTTAAAATAATTACAAATTTACCTGTAAAATAAATCCTAACCTAAGATATAATTAAACCTAACACTACCCTATCAATAAAATAATTAAATAAACTACCTACAATTACCTACAATTAACCTAACACTACACTATCAATACATTAATTAAACACAATTGCTACAAATAAATAAAATTAAATAAACTATCTAAAGTACAAAAAATAAAAAAGAACTAAGTTACAGAAAATAATAAAATATTTACAAACATAAGAAAAATATTACAACAATTTTAAACTAATTACACCTACTCTAAGCCCCCTAATAAAATAACAAAGCCCCCCAAAATAAAAAATTCCCTACCCTATTCTAAAATACAAATATTACAAGCTCTTTTACCTTACCAGCCCTGAACAGGGCCCTTTGCGGGGCATGCCCCAAGAATTTCAGCTCTTTTGCCTGTAAAAAAAAACATACTATACCCCCCCCCCAACATTACAACCCACCACCCACATACCCCTAATCTAACCCAAACCCCCCTTAAATAAACCTAACACTACCCCCCTGATGATCTTCCTACCTTGTCTTCACCATGCCAGGTTCACCGATCCGTCCTGGCTCCAAGATCTTCATCCAAGCCAAGCGGGGGCTAGACATCCACTGAAGAAGTCCAGAAGAGGGTCCAAAGTCTTCCTCCTATCCGGCAAGAAGAGGACATCCGGACCGGCAAACATCTTCTCCAAGCGGCATCTTCTATCTTCTTCCATCCGATGACGACCGGCTCCATCTTGAAGACCTCCAGCGCGGATCCATCCTCTTCTTCCGACGACTAGACGACGAATGACGGTTCCTTTAAGGGACGTCATCCAAGATGGCGTCCCTCGAATTCCGATTGGCTGATAGGATTCTATCAGCCAATCGGAATTAAGGTAGGAATTTTCTGATTGGCTGATGGAATCAGCCAATCAGAATCAAGTTCAATCCGATTGGCTGATCCAATCAGCCAATCAGATTGAGCTTGCATTCTATTGGCTGATCGGAACAGCCAATAGAATGCGAGCTCAATCTGATTGGCTGATTGGATCAGCCAATCGGATTGAACTATATTCTGATTGGCTGATTCCATCAGCCAATCAGAAAATTCCTACCTTAATTCCGATTGGCTGATAGAATCCTATCAGCCAATCGGAATTCGAGGGACGCCATCTTGGATGACGTCCCTTAAAGGAACCGTCATTCGTCGTCTAGTCGTCGGAAGAAGAGGATGGATCCGCGCTGGAGGTCTTCAAGATGGAGCCGGTCGTCATCGGATGGAAGAAGATAGAAGATGCCGCTTGGAGAAGATGTTTGCCGGTCCGGATGTCCTCTTCTTGCCGGATAGGAGGAAGACTTTGGACCCTCTTCTGGACTTCTTCAGTGGATGTCTAGCCCCCGCTTGGCTTGGATGAAGATCTTGGAGCCAGGACGGATCGGTGAACCTGGCATGGTGAAGACAAGGTAGGAAGATCATCAGGGGGGTAGTGTTAGGTTTATTTAAGGGGGGTTTGGGTTAGATTAGGGGTATGTGGGTGGTGGGTTGTAATGTTGGGGGGGGGTATAGTATGTTTTTTTTTACAGGCAAAAGAGCTGAAATTCTTGGGGCATGCCCCGCAAAGGGCCCTGTTCAGGGCTGGTAAGGTAAAAGAGCTTGTAATATTTGTATTTTAGAATAGGGTAGGGAATTTTTTATTTTGGGGGGCTTTGTTATTTTATTAGGGGGCTTAGAGTAGGTGTAATTAGTTTAAAATTGTTGTAATATTTTTCTTATGTTTGTAAATATTTTATTATTTTCTGTAACTTAGTTCTTTTTTATTTTTTGTACTTTAGATAGTTTATTTAATTTTATTTATTTGTAGCAATTGTGTTTAATTAATTTATTGATAGTGTATTGTTAGGTTAATTGTAGGTAATTGTAGGTAGTTTATTTAATTATTTTATTGATAGGGTAGTGTTAGGTTTAATTATATCTTAGGTTAGGATTTATTTTACAGGTAAATTTGTAATTATTTTAACTAGGTAACTATTAAATAGTTCTTAACTATTTAATAGCTATTGTACCTGGTTAAAATAATTACAAAGTTGCCTGTAAAATAAATATTAATCCTAAAATAGGTATAATATAATTATAATTTATATTGTAGCTATATTAGGATTTATTTTACAGGTAAGTATTTAGCTTTAAATAGGAATTATTTATTTAATAAGAGTTAATTTATTTCGTTAGATAAAAATTATATTTAACTTAGGGGGGGTGTTAGTGTTAGGGTTAGACTTAGCTTTAGGGGTTAATACATTTATTAGAATAGCGGTGAGCTCCGGTCGGAAGATTAGGGGTTAATAATTGAAGGTAGGTGTCGGCGATGTTAGGGAGGGCAGATTAGGGGTTAATACTATTTATGATAGGGTTAGTGAGGCGGATTAGGGGTTAATAACTTTATTATAGTAGCGCTCAGGTCCGCTCGGCAGATTAGGGGTTAATAAGTGTAGGTAGGTGTCGGCGACGTTGTGGGGGGCAGATTAGGGGTTAATAAATATAACATAGGGGTCGGCGATGTTAGGGCAGCAGATTAGGGGTACATAGGGATAACGTAGGTGGCGGCGGTTTACGGAGCGGCAGATTAGGGGTTAAAAGTGTAATGCAGGGGGTCAGCGATAGCGGGGGGCGGCAGATTAGGGGTTAATAAGTGTAAGGTTAGGGGTGTTTAGACTCGGGGTACATGTTAGGGTGTTAGGTGCAGACTTAGGAGGTGTTTCCCCATAGGAAACAATGGGGCTGCGTTAGGAGCTGAACGCTGCTTTTTTGCAGGTGGTTAGGTTTTTTTCAGCTCAAACAGCCCCATTGTTTCCTATGGGAGAATCGTGCACGAGCACGTTTTTGATGCCGGCCGCGTCCGTAAGCAACTCTGGTATCGAGAGTTGCATTTGCGGTAAAAATGCTCTACGCTCCTTTTTTGGAGCCTAACGCAGCATTTGTTTGAACTCTCGATACCAGAGTTAAATTTATGGTGCGGCCCTGAAAAAAAACCCGCGGAGCGTTAACAGCCCTTTTACCGCCGAACTCTAAATCTAGCCGTAAACTTCTTCGGCTCCCTTGAAGTCTAGGGCTAATGCGATTTTGCATGTGCAATTTCTCAAAGTCTATTTGTTATCATAAATTTGTGAATGCGAGAGCGCAAAATTTTTACTTTCAGTTTGTAATATGAGCACGAATCGCCGAGCGCAAAAATATAATACTGGAGGTTTTAGCGCTTGTGTGCGAGCTCAAACTACCAATCCACTTCTAATCTAGACCTAGTAACTTTACTTTTATCAAATGTAACATTTTAATATTCAAAATTTAACATTTATGTAGACAGCAATGTTAATTCCTGTGAATCAATTTTCATATACATTATTTAAATTCAACATTCTAATGCTACATTCAAATTGTGTATGCTTTAATTTGTTCTTTACAATTCAAGGGCAGATTTGTTTTGATTCTAGAATGTCAAAAAATAAAATTTCAACCATCTCTACCCAATACCTATATAAAAAAATAAATAAAAAAAAATGTTTTCAGAAATTATCTAACAGCCATATTATCTAAAGCTGGGTTTGTAATATTGAATAAGAAATCTTGCCAGAACCATGAAGCCCCTGTCCTAATTCTCTTACAGCAATTTTTACTTTGAGAAAACTATGTCTCGCAAAGCGATGTTCCCTTTGTGAAGGTGATACATATATTGCAAATGGCTCACAAAAAAATTATAATGTAAAAATTGTATAAAATTAATAAATGAAATATTTAAATTATATATACACAGTAAAAAAAAAATATTCTTTAATTGAATTAAAAAACCTAACAAAAATGTTCTGCAAAAAAAGTATTTTATGGGAAAATTGAAAATCATATGAAATTACTCATGTAAAAAAACTAGTTTTGCGCTAAACAGGGTGCGAAACGAACGCAACAAAAGTTGCGTTATTTCACCCTCCATAGCGCTGCCATTACGAGTTACTGAAAATCCTCCTTGTGTGTGTGATATGGGTGGCGTTAAGATCCATATTCACAATACAAAATACCCAATCATCCAAAAACAATGTCACTATAAAGGTATCTGTATGCAGGCAAATGTGAGGGGAATACAGATGCGGTATGCATATAAGCAAGCAAAATTTACCAGCATTATTATCAGTCCAGTGGATAATGCCCTTAATAACTCTGTACCTGCTGCCGCTGTAAACTGGACCATACCTGTCCTCCTTAAAAATTTGCGGTTTCCAGCATCTCACAGAAGGGTTTGTCGATGTCTTTTCATTTCCATCAGTTCCTCTGCGTCACTGTGCACGTGTCTTACCCTCCAGCCAATGCAGTGACAGACCACCTGCATCCTCCCTATTGCAACAGCTGAACTCCGGACATAAGCTGGCATATAGCAATAAGAAACAATGAAGAGATGATGTCCGAATATTATGTAAAATTTCAAACTTTATTCCATATGGTTAAAACGAGGTGCAACAACCCTCAGTTACTCAAACATTCTGGAGCGTAGCACTGTCGGGCTTACGCGTTTCAGATACAAATCCTTAGTCATAGCCTATAGTGCAGACAATCCCAATCGCAGTTCAGAATGTGTTTTTTAAATGATTGGGATTGACTGCACTATAGGCTATGACTAAGGATTTGTATCCAAAATGCGTAAGTCGACAGTGCTATGCTCCAGAATGTTTGTGGAAATGGAGGGTTGTTGCACCTCGTTTTAACCTTATGGAATAAAGTTTGAAATTTTACATAATATTCAGACATCACCTCTTCATTGTTTCTTATTGTTAAGATCCATATTGCACAAAATCCAAGGGCTACTTTGACGTGCTTGTGCATGCTTTTCCCCATAGACATCAATGGGGAGAGAGTGTTAGAAAAACTCTAACACCTGAAGTGCGGAATGAAACTCCATTGATGTCTATGGGGAAAAAAAAGTTATGTTTAAACCTAACACCCTAACATAAACCCCAAGTCTAAACACCCCTAATCCACTGCCCCTGACATCGCTGCCACCTAAATAAAGATATTAACCCCTAATCTGCCACTCCCAACATAGCAGACACTAATAAAAGTTATTAACCCCTATTCCGCCACTCCCCGACATCACCGCCACTATTCTGCTGCCCATATAAATAATGTTTTTAACCCCTAAACCGCAGCTCCCCAACATTGCTACCACTAATAAAAGTTATTAACCCCTATTCTGCTGCTCCCCGACATCGCCGCCACAATAATAAAGTTATTAACCCCTAAACTTCTGGCCTCCCACATCTCCGCCACTAAATAAACCTATTAACCCTAAACCGCCGGGCCCCCCATTACAACACACTAAATTGAACTATTAACCCCTAAACAGCCGAAAAATCCATAACTACTGCTCTCAGAAGGCGGTATGGATTGTGTCGGTATAGGCTGTAACGCAAGCATTTTAGCTGGACCACACAACCTGTAATACTGGCGCTATGGATATACCATGAGTGCAGGATTGAAATTGCGTTACAGGCTAAAATGCTTGCGATATAGCTATACCGACACGACTCCCATTAGTGCGTTACTGCTTTTATGCTGAAATTGCCATTTTTTTCAGCATTAAAAGCCACAACACAAAACTCGTAATCTAGGTGTATATAAGATGTACAGTAGAAATTGTAATAAAAATACACCATTCATGCAAAAACGAAGATAAATTCAAAGCGTATTCTTTTCTTATTGTTAAATAAGTTTTCCCACCTCTGCAAATTGGTGTAACTGTAAACATTTTCCTCCTGCAAATCTAGCTGCTTTTTCTTGCAAACTAAAAGTTGGGACATTCTGTCAGAGTATGCAAAACACTTAGTGCCAGATTACAAGTCGCTCGTTAAATAACTTTTTCGTGTATTACAAGATCAAAGTAAGATGTTAGAGCATGAGCGAAAGTATATAGTAGACTTCTATGTGGCAGACTGTTAAAAAAACCTAAAAGCTGTTTTTTATATTCAAAAAATTCAACTAATTTTAACACATTTGTTCATTCTTTACGAATTTCAAATGTTTGCACAACATCCTAACATACGTTTAATGTAATAGTATTTCTAATGCTATCTTTACATGTAACATTAGATTAAAAAATTATTATTCAAATATTGCATAATTCTAATCAAATTATATAATATTAAAAATAAAAAAATGTAAATCGACATATTTGTATCTATTATGTATCAATTTACCAAATTCACTACTACATGAACTACTGAACTTCTGAATAGTATTTGCCAAATTGAATGTTGTCAGAATTTGAAATAAACATTCAAAAAACAAAAGTAACATCTGAAAACTGGAAATCACTTTCGATTACCAAAATTTTAAAGGATTTTCATTCTTATCATCATTCAATTGTCCAAAACCAATATCCCACATGACTATTCGTTCTACCAAGCGAATTGCACTTTCACCATATTCGCCCATCCCATATACTTAAGCCAAAGTGAGCTATGAATATTTAACTTTCCATTTTCTATTGTGAAGAACAGCCAATAGGATTTCAGTAGCTCTCATCCTATTGGCTAATATGAATATTTCAGCCAATAGGAATGCAAGAAACCCCAATAAAAAAGAGGTACCTTGCATTCAATCTTCAGTGTGCGGCGAATAATCGCATGAAGAGGACCTCCGCTGCACCACTGCTGAGGGGGACCAGTGCTCCGGATCCACGAATCGACAAAGACCACCCCGCACCTCTGGCAAAAAGAAAGAAGATAATCTCACGATGGATGAAGATGGAACCACCTGGAAGAAGACCTTCAACATCTGACTTCAGGAATGTTGAGTACCTATGTCGGGGTTAGTGTTAGTTTTTTTTTTTGGTGGGTTTTTATTTAGATTAGGGACTTTTTTATTTTTAATGGGCGCTAAAGAGCTGATTGCCCTTTTAAGGGCAATGCCCATACATATGCCCCTTTAGGGGCAATGGGTAGCTTTGGTTATTTTAGAGTTAGGACCTTTTTTGTTTTGGTGGGTTGGGGATTTTACTGTTAGGGGGTAATTTGTAGTTTTTAAGTAAAAGAGCTGTTAAACTTAGGTCAATGCCCTACAAAAGGCCCTTTTAAGGGCTATTGGTAATTTAATCTTAGGATTAGGGTGTGTTTTTTATTTTGGGGTGGCTTTTTCGTTTTATATAGGGGTATTAGATTAGGTTTCATTTTTTTTAATTTGGATAGTTTTGTTTATTTATTATGAAATTTTTGATTTTTCAGTTCTTTTGACAGACAATCATTTTAGCCAATCAGTGCTGGCTCATAGGAACTCCACGTGTGTGTTATCTATATGACACACACCAACTAACACCCTCTAGTGGTGAAAAAGTGTCAAAATGCCCTGAGAGAAGAGGCAAGCCTTCAACGGCTTAGAAATTATCATATGAACCTCCTAGGTTTAGCTCTCAACTAAGAATACCAAGAAAACAAAGCAAAATTGGTGATCAAAGTAAATTGGAAAATTGCCCTATATGAATCATGAAATTTTATTTTGGACTAGACTGTCCCTTTAATGTTAGGATTATTTATTTTAATTTTAAGTCAGGATTTTTTATTTTTGTAAATTTTAATTTATTTTTTAGGGAGATAGTCTTTTTTTATTTTATGTAATTGGGGTTAACTTAGGGTGGTGTTAGGATAGGGGGCTTAGTGATTAGATTAATACTTTGCATTGTGGGGTATGGCGGTTTAGGGGTTAATAGGTTAATTAGGTAGCTTGCATTTTGGGGGTTGTTGGATTAGGGGTTAGTAGGGTAATTAGGTACTTTGTGATGTGTGGGGATGGCGGATGAGGGGCTAATACATTTATTAGGTAGTTTGCGATGTGGGGGGGATGGCGGATATATCGATTTTGACGTGTTGGGTTAATTTTTGGGAGGTGGGTTAGACTTTTACATGCGATTAAACATTTTTTGTTGTCTATTTCCGCACATTTCTGAATGTCTCCGGTATCTGATCTGCCGGTGCAGGTTTATGTGATTCACCCAATGTGCAAGGTGAACTTACAGATAGCGTGGGTTTTAGCAGTTGTGCTGAAACTTACTCCACATATGCAATCTCTCCCAATGTTTCCTCCTGTGTATTTTAAACATCAACAATTATTACAAAATTATTTTTTAATATAATTATATATTGATGGTGGAGTCTAATTAATTCAGAATAAGGATGCTGGGAGAGTTTAGGGAAGGTGTCATAAACAATAAAAATAGTGACAAAAAATATTGCACTGGAGAAACATTCGGCTAGATTACGAGTTTTGCGTTATGAGCTGTGGGGTGCTAACGTGCAGTTTTTTCTCAACGCTCACTTACCTACAGCGCTGGTATTACAGGTTTTTACAAACCCGAAGTTAGACAAGAAGTGAGCGTAGCGCAAAATTGTGCTCCATACCGCACTCCAATACCAGCGCTCCTTAAATCAGCGGTGAGCTGGTTTTAAGTGCTCATTCACAATTTCCCCATAGACATCAATGGGGAGAGCTGGCTGAGAAAAAGTCTAACACCTGCAAAAAAGCAGCGTAAAAACTCAGTAACACAACCTCATTGATTCCTATGGGGAAGCTAAAGTTAAGTTTACACCTAACATCCTAACATAAACCCTGAGTCTAAACACCCCTAATCTTACACTTATTAACCTCTAATCTGCTGCCCCCCGACATCGCCGCCACCTACATTATACTTATTAACCCCTAATCTGCCGCCCCCAACATCGCCGACACCTACATTATATTTATTAACCCCTAATCTCCTTCCCCCCAATGTCGCCACAACCTACCTACACTTATTAACCCCTAATCTGCCGCCACTATTCTACATTTATTAACCCCAAACCTAAGTCTAACCCTAACACTTCCTAACTTAAATATAATTTAAATACATCTAAATAAAAATTCCTATCATTAACTAAATAATTCCTATTTAAAACTAAATACTTACCTATAAAATAAACCCTAAGCTAGCTACAATACAGGGAGTGCAGAATAATTAGGCAAATGAGTATTTTGACCATATCATCCTCTTTATGCATGTTGTCTTACTCCAAGCTGTATAGGCTCGGAAACCTACTACCAATTAAGCATATTAGGTGATGTGCATCTCTGTAATGAGAAGGGGTGTGGTCTAATGACATCAACACCCTATATCAGGTGTGCTTAATTATTAGGCAACTTCCTTTCCTTTGGCAAAATGGGTCAAAAGAAGGACTTGACTGGCTCAGAAAAGTCAAAAATAGTGAGATATCTTGCAGAGGGATGCAGCACTCTTAAATTGCAAAGCTTCTGAAGCGTGATCATCGAACAATCAAGCGTTTCATTCAAAATAGTCAACAGGGTCGCAAGAAGCGTGTGAAAAACCAAGGCGCAAAATAACTGCCCATGAACTGAGAAAAGTCAAGCGTGCAGCTGCCAAGATGCCACTTGCCACCAGTTTAGCCATATTTCAGAGCTGCAACATCACTGGAGTGCCCAAAAGCACAAGGTGTGCAATACTCAGAGACATGGCCAAGGTAAGAAAGGCTGAAAAGATGACCACCACTGAACAAGACACACAAGCTGAAACGTCAAGACTGGGCCAAGAAATATCTCAAGACTGATTTTTCTAAGGTTTTATGGACTGATGAAATGAGAGTGAGTCTTGATGGGCCAGATGGATGGGCCCGTGGCTGGATTGGTAAAGGGCAGAGAGGTCCAGTCCGACTCAGACGCCAGCAAGGTGGAGGTGGAGTACTGGTTTGGGCTGGTATCATCAAAGATGAGCTTGTGGGGCCTTTTCGGGTTGAGGATGGAGTCAAGCTCAACTCCCAGTCCTACTGCCAGTTTCTGGAAGACACCTTCTTCAAGCAGTGGTACAGGAAGAAGTCTGCATCCTTCAAGAAAAACATGATTTCATGCAGGACAATGTTCCATCACACACGTCCAAGTACTCCACAGCGTGGCTGGCAAGAAAGGGTATAAAAGAAGAAAATCTAATGACATGGCCTCCTTGTTCACCTGATCTGAACCCCATTGAGAACCTGTGGTCCATCATCAAATGTGAGATTTACAAGGAGGGAAAACAGTACACCTCTCTGAACCAGTGTCTGGGAGGCTGTGGTTGCTGCTGCACGCAATGTTGATGGTGAACAGATCAAAACACTGACAGAATCCATGGATGGCAGGCTTTTGAGTGTCCTTGCAAAGAAAGGTGGCTATATTGGTCACTGATTTGTTTTTGTTTTGTTTTTGAATGTCAGAAATGTATATTTGTGAATGTTGAGATGTTATATTAGTTTCACTGGTAAAAATAAATAATTGAAATGGGTATATATTTGTTTTTTGTTAGGTTGCCTAATAATTATGCACAGTAATAGTCACCTGCACACACAGATATCCCCCTAAAATAGCTATAACTAAAAACAAACTAAAAACTACTTCAAAACTATTCAGCTTTGATATTAATGAGTTTTTTGGGTTCATTGAGAACATGGTTGTTGTTCAATAATAAAATTAATCCTCAAAAATACAACTTGCCTAATAATTCTGCACTCCCTGTATAACTAATAGTTACATTGTATCTAGCTTATAGTTTATTTTTATTTTACATGCAAGTTTGTATTTATTTTAACTAGGTAGAATAGTTACTAAATAGTTATTAACTCTTTAATAAATACCTAGCTAAAATAAATAAAAAAATACCTTTAAAATAAAACCTAACCTAAGTTACACTAACACCTAACACTACACTACAATTAAAAATACTTACATAAATTAAATACATTTAAATAAATTAAATAAAATTAGCTAAATTACAAAAAAAAAACACTAAATTACAGAAAATAAAAAACAAATTACAAGATATTTAAAACTAATTACACCTAATCTAAGAGCCCTATCAAAATAACCCACCCCCCAAAATAAAAAAAAGCCCTAGCCTAAACTAAACTATCAATAGCCCTTAAAAGGGCTTTTTGCGGGGCATTGCCCCAAAGAAATCAGCTCTTTCACCTGTAAAAAAAAAAAGACCGCAAGAATATAATATAATATATATAATATATAATAATATATATATATATATATAATATAATACCAGCGGGCGTAAAAAAGCAGCGTTAGGACCTGTTAACGCTGATTTTTCACCTTACCGCAAAACTCGTAAGCTAGCCACTAGGCAGCAAACAGAGATTTTGCTCTCTGAGCATCAGAACCCAAACCTAAAGCCATGCACATAAATGTGGAAGATAAAGCCATTACATACAATCGATTAATGAACTATGAGACAGGAATATATTACATATGAATGCAGCAAAGGAGCCTTCATGTAAGCAATGACCTTTCAAGCACAATAGGCTAATATTTATTAAACTATTTGTCATTTGCAGTATCTGACTGTCACACATAAATGTATGAGCAGATTTGTATAGTTTAAATAATAAATAATATAGGTGACACTAAAAGAACAAACAACAAAATAATATGATAAAATAAAATATCAACTGGAAATCCCAAAAAGTTAGTTCCTGGTATAAGGCTGAATTGCAAGTGGAGCGCTATTTATTGCTCCCGCTAGAATGTTAAACATTGAACGCTAGAAGTAAGGTTTTTGCGCTAATCGGTTACAAGTTAAAAGTAAAAAGTTTTTGCTCACTTCTAACCTGACGTGCAAAAAAACTTGAAGTTAGAATACTGCAACCTCATTGACGTATTCCCCACACAAATTGCGCAAACCTGATTGCGTTTAACCAAGTCCGCGAACTCAACATAAGATATTAATATTTTAAATTCCAATGTTATTCACATAGAAGAATATGTTCTATTTGTTCATAAATAAATATTTATGTTTTTTTGTAATATATATATCTATACTTTATATATATTTGTTTGAAAACGGGGTAACACCCGGAAACGTTACGCTATGTTAAAGGAATAAAGGATTCCCTTGTCAAATCCGTTGAGTGCCTTCCTCTTTTTGTACTTCCGTGAGTGCTAGGCCATACTATAGAAGCTATATAGATGATTATATATAGGTATAGATATATACAGATATATGTATATAGGAAAATCTATGTAAAAATATTTCGAACACATTCAACTATGTGAAGAACATTGGAATATAACAAGCAGCTAAACACTTTATTAAACATGAATATTGCATAAATATGCTTTTACATATTGACTCCAAAGAGTTAAAATGCATATATATATATATAGGTATAAATGTGTATTTATGTGTTTATATGTGTATACATATATCTGTAAATACATATATGCACATTTAAATACATATGTACACACATATAAACGTAAAAATATATATATAAGAGAAGGAGAGGTGTGCATCTGGCGCAACAAGAAAGACCTAATCCTTGAAATGTAAAAGATAAGGATAGTAGTAATTAAATGCTGCCCCAATCTATCTACCCTGGAGAGATGGTCCCTAAACCCTCCAACCAGGGTAAAAGAGAATATAGAAAAAAAAGAGAAACTGATAGAAGAGTTAGGGCGCAAATAATATAAATTATTTATAATGTATAGTAAATCTTCTGTGGATATGTAAAATAATATGTAGATGTTTAAAATATCAAATTCTAGTATAAATTGAGAAATAAGGGATACACTGTATGTGATATAGTCACTTATTTGATAAGTACAATGATATGTAATATCCCTATAATGGATATGTAGTGGCCAAACACTATTAAAATACAATAAAAGGAAATAGTATGGAATAAAAACAATAAATAATAAGCGTATTAGGCTAGTAATACATTGAACACAAAAAAATATATAATATTATAAAACACACAATGCAATATAAACAGTTCGTGCATAACACATATAAAAATTAGTATAATATACAGTAAAAAATCATCTGAAAAACTAAAAAGTAATATATAATATATATGAGACTGCCCTTCATCCAAAAAGCAGATATCTTAAGGGGTGTCTACTTACACTCCTTTACCTCAATCAGTATGAGGTAAGTGCCGCGCAGTATCAGTAGAGAACTCCCTTGAATCATCAGCTGTTCAGAAAATAGGATGATCACTTGCAGGACTGGAGTCAGAGTACTTGTCTTTGTAGGAGTAATATAAACCCCTTTCACCAGATGGCCATGGGCATGTAAAACAAATAAAAACAATAATAGTGCAACCCCGTATGTAAATTGTGACAATTACTTTATTTCATACAGTGCACTCACATTTAATACCCCTCAAATATGTATGAGGTATAATAAAAGCAAAGACCGGTTTGTTCCAGCCAGCAATATTAGACAGAAACTCTTCCCAAATAGCTGTGCTCCAACTTTTTCGTATTAAAGTTCAAAGTGAGACCAATATACAGCAGTATATACAGCAATCCTGGTGTGTCCTATTTCATAATAATCACTTAGTCCTTATGCGTTTCAAAGGCATTATTACTTGTCAGCCTTCTTCATCAGAGGATTTGGACTTACTTTGAACTTTAATACGAAAAAGTTGAGCACAGCTATTTGGGAAGAGTTTCTGTCTAATATTGCTGGCTGGAACAACCGGTTTTTGCTTTTATTATACCTCATACATATTTGAGGGTATTAAATGTGAGTGCACTGTATGAAATAAAGTAATTGTCACAATTTACATACGGGGTTGCACTATTATTGTTTTTATTTGTTTTACATGCCCATGGCCATCTGGTGAAAGGGGTTTATATTACTCCTACAAAGACAAGTACTCTGACTCCAGTCCTGCAAGTGATCATCCTATTTTCTGAACAGCTGGTGATTCAAGGGAGTTCTCTACTGATACTGTGCGGCACTTATCTCATACTGATTGAGGTAAAGGAGTGTAAGTAGACACCCCTTAAGATATCTGCTTTTTGGATGAAGGCAGTCTCATATATATTATATATTACTTTTTAGTTTTTCAGATGATTTTTTACTGTATATTATACTAATTTTTATATGTGTTATGCACGAACTGTTTATATTGCATTGTGTGTTTTATAATATTATATATTTTTTTTGTGTTCAATGTATTACTAGCCTAATACGCTTATTATTTATTGTTTTTATTCCATACTATTCCTTTTATTGTATTTTTAATAGTGTTTGGCCACTACATATCCATTATAGGGATATTACATATCATTGTACTTATCAAATAAGTGACTATATCACATACAGTGTATCCCTTATTTCTCAATTTATACTAGAATTTGATATTTTAAACATCTACATATTATTTTACATATCCACAGAAGATTTACTATACATTATAAATAATTGATATTATTTGCGCCCTAACTCTTCTATCAGTTTCTCTTTTTTTTTTATATATATATATATATATATATATATATATATATATATATATATATATATATACAGGGAGTGCAGAATTATTAGGCAAGTTGTATTTTTGAGGATTCATTTTATTATTGAACAACAACCATGTTCTCAATGAACCCAAAAAAACTCATTAATATCAAAGCTGAATAGTTTTGGAAGTAGTTTTTAGTTTGTTTTTAGTTTTAGCTATTTTAGGGGGATATCTGTGTGTGCAGGTGACTATTACTGTGCATAATTATTAGGCAACGTAACAAAAAACAAATATATACCCATTTCAATTATTTATTTTTACCAGTGAAACCACTATAACATCTCAACATTCACAAATATACATTTCTGACATTCAAAAACAAAACAAAAACAAATCAGTGACCAATATAGCCACCTTTCCTTTGCAAGGACACTCAAAAGCCTGCCATCCATGGATTCTGTCAGTGTTTTGATCTGTTCACCATCAACATTGCGTGCAGCAGCAACCACAGCCTCCCAGACACTGTTCAGAGAGGTGTACTGTTTTCCCTCCTTGTAAATCTCACATTTGATGATGGACCACAGGTTCTCAATGGGGTTCAGATCAGGTGAACAAGGAGGCCATGTCATTAGATTTTCTTCTTTTATACCCTTTCTTGCCAGCCACGCTGTGGAGTACTTGGACGCGTGTGTGATGGAGCATTGTCCTGCATGAAAATCATGTTTTTCTTGAAGGATGCAGACTTCTTCCTGTACCACTGCTTGAAGAAGGTGTCTTCCAGAAACTGGCAGTAGGACTGGGAGTTGAGCTTGACTCCATCCTCAACCCGAAAAGGCCCCACAAGCTCACCTTTGATGATACCAGCCAAATCCAGTACTCCACCTCCACCTTGCTGGCATCTGAGTCGGACTGGAGCTCTCTGCCCTTTACCAATCCAGCCACGGCCCATCCATCTGGCCTATCAAGACTCACTCTCATTTCATCAGTCCATAAAACCTTAGAAAAAACAGTCTAGAGATATTTCTTGGCCCAGTCTTGACGTTTCAGCTTGTGTGTCTTGTTCAGTGGTGGTTGTCTTTCACACTTTCTTACCTTGGCCATGTCTCTGAGTATTGCACACCTTGTGCTTTTGGGCACTCCAGTCATGTTGCAGCTCTGAAATATGGCCAAACTGGTGGCAAGTGGCATCTTGGCAGCTGCACGCTTGACTTTTCTCAGTTCATGGGCAGTTATTTTGTGCTTTGGTTTTTTCCACACGCTTCTTGCGACCCCTGTTGACTATTTTGAATGAAACGCTTGATTGTTCGATGATCACGCTTCAGAAGCTTTGCAATTTTAAGAGTGCTGCATCCCTCTGCAAGATATCTCACTATTTTTGACTTTTCTGAGCCTGTCAAATCCTTCTTTTGACCCATTTTGCCAAAGGAATGGAAGTTGCCTAATAATTATGCACACCTGATGTAGGGTGTTGATGTCATTAGACCACACCCCTTCTCATTACAGAGATGCACATCACCTAATATGCTTAATTGGTAGTAGGCTTTCGAGCCTATACAGCTTGGAGTAAGACAACATGCATAAAGAGGATGATGTGGTCAAAATACTCATTTGCCTAATAATTCTGCACTCCCTGTAGAGGGATATATGGATATAGTGATACAGGGATAGGGATAAATGGATAGAGCGATAGAGATAGAGGGATAGATGGATAGAGGGATATGGGATAGATGGATAGAGTGATAGAGATAGAGGGATAGATGGGTAGAGGGATAGGGATAGATGGTTAGAGTGATAGAGATAGAGGGATAGATGGATAGAGGGATAGGGATAGATGGATAGAGTGATATAGAGGGATAGATGGATAGAGGGATAGGGATAGAAAGATTAGGAATAGAGATAGAGGTGGATAAAGGGATAGGTATATTTCTTTCCTTAAACATGTTGGCCCATGCACATGGGATTTAACACTAGTCTATACATATTTAGGCATTAATATGTATGTATCTCTATGTTTAGGCCCCTTTGCAGACTTTTTTTTTAAACACTGAGACCTAATTTCCTTGAGCCCTTATAACCTTTTAATAATTTTAAATAGATGGTGTTATAATGAGTGAAACTGTACTTTTTAATGTATTTCTGATGGATTTTGTGCAACATTTATTTGAGTGTAAGTCGTACTAATCTGACGCAAGTTAAATTCAATTGCACTCAATCAAATGTGTTTACATTCAACTTATAATATGCATGCCAAACACCTGCAAGAAACCCCTTACCTCTTGCGCACAACAGTAAGAGCACCACTTGTATTCTAGCCTATAGTTGGTCCTAAGCCATTTTCACAATCTACAAATTACCTATACACCAGGTGTGACTACTCAAGGTAGAGAATATAATGAAGCTAAAATGATTCTCCTATTTTAAGAGGTGCTTAGATACCCATGTTGGCATTATTCTGCCGTGGTGCAAATCACAAAAGCATTTACATCTAGATATAGATTTAGAAGACTTAAATCATAACACTATATAATATATATATATATATATATATATATATCATACCTCCCAACATTTCAAAATTCAAAAGAGGGACCCCCCCCGCAAAAAAAATATGTGGGCGGGGCTTAAAAAAATCATAAGACCAAAGTAATATAAATAAAAAATTTAATAAATTCATAGATTTTAATACACTTAGGCAGCAAATCAAACACAAGCTCAAACATTGGTATGGCTATGTGAGCTATGTATTTAATTATCCTTTGCACGGACATTGCTAAATATTTTTATCTTAATTGGACATTTAATAATAAATTCTTTAAAACTGCTCTCTGCATTCCCCATTAATATTCTAAATTCTGGCCTTTAAAGTCAGCAAAAATGCACAGTAGCACACTACATAGTATACACTTATACATGCAGATACACACAAACACTACATAGTATACACTTATACATGCAGATACACACACACTACATAGTATACACTTATACATGCAGATACACACACACACACACACACACACACACTACATAGCATACACTTACACATGCAGATACACACACACTACATAGCATACACTTATACATGCAGATACACACACACTACATAGCATACACTTACACATGAAGATACACACACTACATAGCATACACTTACACATGAAGATACACACACACTACATAGCATACACTTATACAGGCAGACACACACACATTACATAGCATACACTTATACATGCAGCATACACTTATACATGCAGATACACAGACACTACATAGTATACTACATAGTATACACTTATACATGCAGACACACACACACTACATAGCATACACTTATACATGCAGATACACACTTATACATGCAGATACACATACACACTGCATAGCTTACATTTATACATGCAGACATACACACACTACATAGCATAAACTTATACATACAGATACACACACAGTTATGGATACAGATAGACACACACTACATCATATATAGGTATCTGTAATTCATTGTATGGGGTCCTGGGGATGGCAAGCACATTAGCTGGCAGTCTGCGGCTGCCACTGTTCGTTACACTGTTCATTACCCTGGTATTAGCACTGCTCATTGTATAAAACTGAAGGCATGCTAGTATTATCACCAGGGGTTAGATATCATCATTACCAGAGGTAGGTTAGAGAGGTCACCATTACCCGTGGTCAGAGTGTATACAGCCTTCTTACTCCTGCTTAACCCACACACCATTCCTTTTCCACAGGGAATATAACAGGTATCTAACCAATCTAACCCTGTGAGAGCAAAGACAGCTGCTTCTGAGTATGGGCCCAATAGAATTTAAAAAAAAAAAAAAAAAAAAAAATTTTTTTTTTTTTAAATGCCTGGGGCAAATCGGGACAGATGGCTAGCAAGTCGGGACAAAGGGACAGACCCCTAAAATCGGGACTGTCCCGCGAAAATCGGGACAGTTGGGGGGTATGTATATATATATATATATATATATATATATATATATATGTATGTGTGTGTGTGTGTAGAAGGAAACAGCACTCACTGAGCTTGCCCAATGAGTGCTGTTTCCTTCTACATATATTTGAAATTTTACTCAGCACCCTGGCAAGTGTATCATGTTTGTGAAAGTGCACTTGTCTCTACCTCTCTCTCTCTCTCTCTCTCTCTCTCTCTCTCTCTCTCTCTCTCTCTCTAACACTACCTTTTGTCTATCTATCTATCTATCTATCTATATATCTATATATCTATATATCTATATATCTATATATCTATGTGTGTGTGTGTACAGATTTAACCAATAGCAATATCTAGTTATTTACTGATTAGCTATCATGGGTAGGATCTAATATTTTTTAACTGCCCTATTTTTTCCCAGAAAGAGGTAGGTATATACTCTACCTACTGTACTGCCGGGGTGAAGACAATTGTACTCAGTAGTTTTGCAATGGACTAGCTAAACTTGTAAAGCATTCTCTAGTATGCTTTTTTGTTTGGTTGTTTTTAGAGACTGTGGACACACCTTAAGGATTGTTGAAACATTACATAATCTAATTTGTTAGAGCATGTCATTTTTAGACCCCGTACCTCTATGTGTTTAACCCTCACAAATAGGTTAAAAACATTGTAGAAGTGCTGCTCAAGACCCATAAAGCACTGCTGGTCCTGAAAGGAAACTGATGCTGATCCAATCAGCAGTACTATTTACCACACAGATCTAAATTGTATCCTGTTGTTATATGTTTTATAATATAGAAAAATAGAATAAATATTTATTTTATTTGTCCACGTCTTCCTTTTGCAATGAGATGACTGTATTTAAATAATATTTCAACAAAAGTTTATATATATATATATATACATTGACACAATAATAAATATGTTCGAAAGAATGAAAATTACAAAAAATACACAATTCAGATCAATAACAAAGTACTCTTATGGGGAAATGGTAAACATTAACTGGAACTGCATCATTAACTTGGCACGTGGAAGTGTTTAAATAACCTTTTTAATATTTTAGTAGCTAGGAAGCTTTGTTTTAGTGCCTCAGAGGATGGTTACACAAGATAATAATATAACTGTGTGTTGCAAAGTTTCAGTAGAAGTTTTAGGCTGCATTTACATTTCAAAATTATTTCTAAAATCTTTGTTTTAAATCCAAGGGGAAGTGAGCTTTTGTAGACATGTTTTATTGTTATTACTTGTTATTTTCCATCATCATCTTTAAGCAGTAATTATTGGTGCACCAATTCAAAATCATTGCAAATTTACTTAAACAGTTGTAAATTAAATTTCAAAATACTGGTACATGGTATGATAGGACATTGATTTTCTATCCATGTATCATGGAATATTAAAGTAACTTAGCAACAATGCAATACTATATCAAGTCACAGGGTATCTGAGCCCATTGCAGGCTTCTGTACACTTATTATTATTATTATTATTATTATTATTATTATTATTATTAGTGAAATAGTTGTTAAAGGGACTTGAAACACAATTTTTTTTTTTTATTCAGATAGATAATACAGTTTTAAATATATTTCTAATTTAATTCTATTATCTAATTTGTTTCATTCTCTTGGAATCATTTGTTGGAAGAGCAGCAATGCACTACTGGTTTCTAACTGAACAAATGGGTGAGCCATTGACAATCAGTATATATATGCAGCCACCAATAAGCAGCTGGAACCTAGGTTTTTTGCTGCTCCTGAGCTTACCTAGATAAACCTTTCAGCAAAGGATAACAAGAGAAGGAAGCAAATTAAATAATAGAAGTAAATTGGAAAGTTGTTTAAAATTGTATTCTCTATCTGAGTCATGAAAGACAAATTTTGGGTTTCATGTCCCTTTAATGTAAAATGTTAATCTTTCACATCTTGTTTATTTTTTATATGAATGATTAAATAGTTCTAAAAATACACAATAAGACTTTATTTATTGCACTCTTAACTGCCATGATGTTCTCACGATTGACTGTATCTTAAGAAAATGTTCAAATTCAATATTCTAATATGTGAATGTTACATTTGAATTTCATGTTTTCATTTGTTCAAGGGGTAAATTTGTTTTACAATTGGAATGTCAAAATATTTTTTTTTACTCATCTCAGCCCATACCTATAAAAATATCTATCTATCTATCTATCTATCTATCTATCTATCTATCTATCTTTCTATCTATCTATCATCTATCTATCTATCTATCTATCTATCTATCTATCATCTATCTATCTTTTTATAAATGCAGCATGTATATTATTACTATTGCTTACTACTACCATTGTGGGGCCTAAAAAGGTTTGCACCAGGTCTTTTTTTCATAATTTTTCTATCTATCTATCTATCTATCTATCTATCTATCTATCTATCTATCTATATCTATCTATCTATCATCTATCTATTTATAAATGCAGCATGGATATTATTACTATTGCTTACTACTACCATTGTGGGGCCCAAAAAGGTTTGCACCAGGTCTTTTTTTCATAATTTTTTTTTTTTTGCAGAACAATGTAATCTCTATTTTTAAAGTAATGTAACAATACATTTTTGTTGCATCTCTTTATTTCAGTTTAATTTAGCTTCATATGATTTTTAATTTACAATATTTTAGGCTAAACTACAAATGGAGCTCTATTTAGCACTTTCGCTAGAACGCTAATTGTGCTAGAAGTAAAAAACATTACGTCTGGCTGCGCTGGTTTTATGAGTTGAAAGTAAAAAAGTTATCGCACTCCTATTAACTCGATGCACTCAAAAAGCCGAATTAAAAATATCACACTCGCTACAACCTATTCCCCTATGTCTGGTCTCGATATAGACCGTGGATTACTCGTCAGCTCTGTTTCAAAAGCCGGGTTACCATGCTACATCTCGGAGTTTTTGATATCACATGTGATATACCGCTTTAAAAAAATCTACGGCTTCGCTATAAAAGGAGCCCTTTTGCTGTTTTCCCATTAGATGCTTGAGAAAGGACTTATCCAAAACGCATTGCTTCTTGTTTTGGCCCAGTTAGGCCATCATAGTCTGTATCATCAGACCATCTCCACTAACCAGGCTTTTGAAACAGAGCTGAGTAATTAATGGTCTATATCGAGACCAGACGTAGCGTTCCCTTGAAACGGAGCTGTTTACAGAGATCCTAAACTGTAAGTTCGGATTGACACTTGTAAATATAATACTATCAGCATACTTTTGAGAAAGTTTTTCTCTGTCTGCATTCAGAGAACTTTGACTCCACCTGTGGAATTGATGTGGTTACACATTGCTGGAAGAAAATTGTTTTCCCTACATGCAGTATTGGATAACCTTTTTGCATAACTCATATGAGAAAAGGAATTTCCTTTAAGAGAATACTTTTTTGCTTTTTTTGTACAATAACACAATAACACTGCTCTCTTTTGCAAAGCATTATTCTAAGCAAAGCATTATTTTGTCTAGATTCCTGCAAACTAATTGTGTCTGTTTTTTAACCATTTTTAACCCATTTACTTGACTTTTAAAACACTAAGGCCTAGATTTGGAGTTTGGCGGTAAAAGGGCTGTTAACGCTCCGCGGGCTTTTTTCTGGCCGCACCATAAAATTAACTCTGGTATCGAGAGTTCAAACAAATGCTGCGTTAGGCTCCAAAAAAGGAGCGTAGAGCATTTTTACCGCAAATGCAACTCTCGATACCAGAGTTGCTTACGGACGCGGCCGGCCTCAAAAACGTGCTCGTGCACGATTCCCCCATAGGAAACAATGGGGCTGTTTGAGCTGAAAAAAACCTAACACCTGCAAAAAAGCAGCGTTCAGCTCCTAACGCAGCCCCATTGTTTCCTATGGGGAAACACTTCCTACGTCTGCACCTAACACCCTAACATGTACCCCGAGTCTAAACACCCCTAACCTTACACTTATTAACCCCTAATCTGCCGCCCCCGCTATCGCTGACCCCTGCATATTTTTTTAACCCCTAATCTGCCGCTCCGTAAACCGCCGCAACCTACGTTATCCCTATGTACCCCTAATCTGCTGCCCTAACATCGCCGACCACTATATTATATTTATTAACCCCTAATCTGCCCCCCTCAACGTCGCCGACACCTGCTACACTTATTAACCCCTAATCTGCCGAGCGGACCTGAGCGCTACTATAATAAAGTTATTAACCCCTAATCCGCCTCACTAACCCTATCATAAATAGTATTAACCCCTAATCTGCCCTCCCTAACATCGCCGACACCTACCTTCAATTATTAACCCCTAATCTTCCGAGCGGAGCTCACCGCTATTCTAATAAATGGATTAACCCCTAAAGCTAAGTCTAACCCTAACACTAACACCCCCCTAAGTTAAATATAATTTTTATCTAACGAAATAAATTAACTCTTATTAAATAAATTATTCCTATTTAAAGCTAAATACTTACCTGTAAAATAAATCCTAATATAGCTACAATATAAATTATAATTATATTATAGCTATTTTAGGATTAATATTTATTTTACAGGCAACTTTGTAATTATTTTAACCAGGTAAAATAGCTATTAAATAGTTAAGAACTATTTAATAGTTACCTAGTTAAAATAATAACAAATTTACCTGTAAAATAAATCCTAACCTAAGATATAATTAAACCTAACACTACCCTATCAATAAAATAATTAAATAAACTACCTACAATTACCTACAATTAACCTAACACTACACTATCAATAAATTAATTAAACACAATTCCTACAAATAAATACAATTAAATAAACTAGCTAAAGTACAAAAAATAAAAAAGAACTAAGTTACAGAAAATAAAAAAATATTTACAAACATAAGAAAAATATTACAACAATTTTAAACTAATTACACCTACTCTAAGCCCCCTAATATAATAACAAAGCCCCCCAAAATAAAAAATTCCCTACCCTATTCTAAATTAAAAAAGTTACAAGCTCTTTTACCTTACCAGCCCTGAACAGGGCCCTTTGCGGGGCATGCCCCAAGACGTTCAGCTCTTTTGCCTCTAAAAAAAAACATACAATACCCCCCCCCAACATTACAACCCACCACCCACATACCCCTAATCTAACCCAAACCCCCCTTAAATAAACCTAACACTAATCCCCTGAAGATCTTCCTACCTTGTCTTCACCATCCAGGTATCACCGATCCGTCCTGGCTCCAAGATCTTCATCCAACCCAAGCGGGGGTTGGCGATCCATAATCCGGTGCTGAAGAGGTCCAGAAGAGGCTCCAAAGTCTTCCTCCTATCCGGCAAGAAGAGGACATCCGGACCGGCAAACATCTTCTCCAAGCGGCATCTTCGATCTTCTTCCATCCGGAGCGAAGCGGCAGGATCCTGAAGACCTCCAGCGCGGAACATCCATCCGGACCGACGACTGAACGACGAATGACTGTTCCTTTAAGGGACGTCATCCAAGATGGCGTCCCTCGAATTCCGATTGGCTGATAGGATTCTATCAGCCAATCGGAATTAAGGTAGGAATTTTCTGATTGGCTGATGGAATCAGCCAATCAGAATCAAGTTCAATCCGATTGGCCGATCCAATCAGCCAATCAGATTGAGCTCGCATTCTATTGGCTGTTCCGATCAGCCAATAGAATGCTAGCTCAATCTGATTGGCTGATTGGATCGGCCAATCGGATTGAACTAGATTCTGATTGGCTGATTCCATCAGCCAATCAGAAAATTCCTACCTTAATTCCGATTGGCTGATAGAATCCTATCAGCCAATCGGAATTCGAGGGACGCCATCTTGGATGACGTCCCTTAAAGGAACAGTCATTCGTCGTTCAGTCGTCGGTCCGGATGGATGTTCCGCGCTGGAGCTCTTCAGGATCCTGCCGCTTCGCTCCGGATGGAAGAAGATCGAAGATGCCGCTTGGAGAAGATGTTTGCCGGTCCGGATGTCCTCTTCTTGCCGGATAGGAGGAAGACTTTGGAGCCTCTTCTGGACCTCTTCAGCACCGGATTATGGATCGCCAACCCCCGCTTGGGTTGGATGAAGATCTTGGAGCCAGGACGGATCGGTGATACCTGGATGGTGAAGACAAGGTAGGAAGATCTTCAGGGGATTAGTGTTAGGTTTATTTAAGGGGGGTTTGGGTTAGATTAGGGGTATGTGGGTGGTGGGTTGTAATGTTGGGGGGGGGGTATTGTATGTTTTTTTTTACAGGCAAAAGAGCTGAACTTCTTGGGGCATGCCCCGCAAAGGGCCCTGTTCAGGGCTGGTAAGGTAAAAGAGCTTGTAACTTTTTTAATTTAGAATAGGGTAGGGAATTTTTTATTTTGGGGGGCTTTGTTATTTTATTAGGGGGCTTAGAGTAGGTGTAATTAGTTTAAAATTGTTGTAATATTTTTCTTACGTTTGTAAATATTTTTTTATTTTCTGTAACTTAGTTCTTTTTTATTTTTTGTACTTTAGCTAGTTTATTTAATTGTATTTATTTGTAGGAATTGTGTTTAATTAATTTATTGATAGTGTAGTGTTAGGTTAATTGTAGGTAATAGTAGGTAGTTTATTTAATTATTTTATTGATAGGGTAGTGTTAGGTTTAATTATATCTTAGGTTAGGATTTATTTTACAGGTAAATTTGTTATTATTTTAACTAGGTAACTATTAAATAGTTCTTAACTATTTAATAGCTATTTTACCTGGTTAAAATAATTACAAAGTTGCCTGTAAAATAAATATTAATCCTAAAATAGCTATAATATAATTATAATTTATATTGTAGCTATATTAGGATTTATTTTACAGGTAAGTATTTAGCTTTAAATAGGAATAATTTATTTAATAAGAGTTAATTTATTTCGTTAGATAAAAATTATATTTAACTTAGGGGGGTGTTAGTGTTAGGGTTAGACTTAGCTTTAGGGGTTAATCAATTTATTAGAATAGCGGTGAGCTCCGGTCGGCAGATTAGGGGTTAATAATTGAAGGTAGGTGTCGGCGATGTTAGGGAGGGCAGATTAGGGGTTAATACTATTTATGATAGGGTTAGTGAGGTGGATTAGGGGTTAATAACTTTATTATAGTAGCGCTCAGGTCCGCTCGGCAGATTAGGGGTTAATAAGTGTAAGCAGGTGTCGGCGACGTTGAGGGGGGCAGATTAGGGGTTAATAAATATAATATAGGGGTCGGCGATGTTAGGGCAGCAGATTAGGGGTACATAGGGATAACGTAGGTGGCGGGGATTTGCGGTCGGAAGATTAGGGGTTAATTATTTTAAGTAGCTGGCGGCGACATTGTGGGGGGCAAGTTAGGGGTTAATAAATGTAATACAGGGGTCGGCGGGGTTAGGGGCAGCAGATTAGGGGTACATAAGTATAACGTAGGTGGCGGTCGGCAGATTAGGGGTTAAAAATTTTAATCGAGTGGCGGCGGTGTGGGGGGACCTCGGTTTAGGGGTACATAGGTAGTTTATGGGTGTTAGTGTACTTTAGGGTACAGTAGTTAAGAGCTTTATGAACCGGCGTTAGCCAGAAAGCTCTTAACTCCTGCTATTTTCAGGCGGCTGGAATCTTGTCGTTAGATGTCTAACGCTCACTTCAGAAACGACTCTAAATACCAGCGTTAGAAAGATCCCATTGAAAAGATAGGCTACGCAAATGGCGTAGGGGGATCTGCGGTATGGAAAAGTCGCGGCTGAAAAGTGAGCGTTAGACCCTTTAATCACTGACTCCAAATACCATCGGGCGGCCAAAACCAGCGTTAGGAGCCTCTAACGCTGGTTTTGACGGCTACCTCCGAACTCCAAATCTAGGCCTCATTGTGCCTGCTTTTATTCATTTGCTTGTCCTCCATAACGCATACTATAATTTTTCCAATTAGTTTTCTATTGTTATATTTTTATTGTTATATTGCAAACTTCACTACATGCGTATGTTTTGTACTCTTGTGTGCGCTATTGTGCCTATGAACTAATTGTTTATACTAATTCACTGTGTATACTAACCAATGATTTTAACCTGAATGAATTGTATTTATATATCTTTTAAGAGTTTTTAACCCTTTTCATGTGTCACAATATTGATTCTATCTTTTAATATAATCTTTTAAAAGATAATCGCCCTCATTGATTTAGCTTTAGCGTCAATTTCCTGACCTTTAGGTCAGAAAGATCTGGCTTTTTTATAGTTCCCGGGGGACCGGTGATCATCTGGACTCTGGGGAGCAAAATGTGTTTCGTTTATTGTTTGTGGCAGCGTATGCTACACCCCATAGCTGGAAGGTAGGAGCCCTGAACAGGGCAGTCTTCATGTGAGATAACACAACACATCCTAGGCAGCTATTTGGTGAAAATTTCCACTAACATTCTACAACTGCAAACTAACAATATTTTTCCATTTTTTGCTTGCCACTGATATACTTAACTGTCATATTTTACAGTGTTTTGAGCATAATTAATCATCTACATACAGTTTTGATTTACTATATATATGTTGATTGGAGTAGCCATGTTAGTCCAGAGATTTAGATATCAAAATAACAAGAGTATTGCATTTAACAATGATACTTTTTTTATTGGACTAACTATAAATTTATAAGATGACAAGCTTTCGGAAGAGTGTCTTCCTTTTTCAAGTCTGAAGCAATACTGACCAATTGGATGGAATTTACAAATCTTTACATTTTCATATTTGCATATCTTTGATGGAATTTACATATCTTTACCTCTATATATATATACATAATTATATATAGGTATAAATATATATTTCTAACATGCAAACAAAAAAATCAGTGCGCCAAAAAGTGTAAAAAATGTATGTGATAAATTATCTCTAATGAGGTGAATAATGCTGAGTCAGATTTCAAAAAATGACCTTAATAACCATACAGACTACTATGGCGGTAGTGCCAAGATGTAATGATGATGCAAATTGAAGTTATATGCTAAGATGTATTGGTAAAGTATACTTTTGCAACAAAACCAAAAGTACTTATGATATAAGCCAATATGAAAAAGATATGGTATCAACACACAAAAAACAGTCAGCATAAATAAAATAATTATCATCCATAAATATATATATATATATATATATATATATATATATATATATATATATATAGTACTAAAGCCCGTGTACACGGGCCATTTTTTGCAGTACAGCGGTCCCACCCCTTGCTCTCTCTCCCCCCTCTCTTTTGCTTTCTCTCCCCCTTCTCTTTTGATTTCTCTCCCCCCTCTCCTTTGCGCGCTCTCTCTCTTCCCTTTTTTGCTCTCTCTCACCCCTCTTTGGCTCTCTCCCTCCTTTCTTTTGCTCTCTCTCCCCCCTCTTTGGCTCTCTTTCCCCCCTTTTTTGGCTCTCTCTCCCCCCTCTTTGGCTCTCTCTCTCTCCTCTTTGGCTCTCTCTCCCCCCTCTTTGGCTCTCTCTCTCTCCTCTTTGGCTCTCTCTCCTCTTTGGCTCTCTCTCTCTCCCCCCTCTTTGGCTTCCCCCCCCTTTGGCTCTCTCCCCCCCTTTGGCTCTCTCCCCCCCTCTTTGGCTCCCCCCCCTCTTTGGCTCTCTCCCCTCTTTGGCTCTCTCCCCTCTTTGGCTCTCTCCCCTCTTTGGCTCTCTCTCCTCTTTGGCTCTCTCTCCTCTTTGGCTCTCTTTCCTCTTTGGCTCTCTCTCTCCCCCCTTTGGCTCTCTCCCCCCCTTTGGCGCTCCCCCCCCCCCTCTTTGGCTCTCTCTCTCCCCTCTTTGGCTCTCTCCCCCCTCTTTGGCTCTCTCCCCCCCCTCTTTGGCTCTCCCCCCCTCTTTGGCTCTCTCCCCCCCCTCTTTGGCTCCCCCCCCCTCTTTGGCTCTCCCCCCTCTTTGGCTCTCTCTTTCCCCTCTTTGGCTCTCTCTTTCCCCTCTTTGGCTCTCTCCCCCCTCTTTGGCTCTCTCTTTCCCCTCTTTGGCTCTCTCCCCCCCTCTTTGACTCTCTCCCCCCCTCTTTGGCTCTCTCTCCCCCCTCTTTGGCTCTCTCTCTCCCCTCTTTGGCTCTCTCTCCCCCCTCTTTGGCTCTCTCCCCTCTTTGGCTCTCTCTCCTCTTTGGCTCTCTCTCCCCCCCTTTGGCTCTCTCCCCCCCCCCCTTTGGCTCTCTCCACCCCCCCCCTTTGGCTCTCCACCCCCTCTTTGGCTCCCCCCCCTTTTTGGCTCTCTCTCCCCCCCTTTGGCTCTCCCCCCCTCTTTGGCTCTCTCCCCCCCCTTTTGGCTCTCTCTCCCCCCTCTTTGGCTCTCTCCCCCTCGTTGGCTCTCCCCCCCCTCTTTGGCTCTCTCTCTCCTCTTTGGCTCTCTCTCTCCCCCCTCTTTGGCTCTTCCCCTCTTTTGCTCTCTCTCCTCTTTGGCTCTCTCTCTCCCCCCCTTTGGCTCTCCCCCCCCCCTCTTTGGCTCTTCTCACCCCCTCTCCTGCTCCCTCTCTGGCTCTGTCTTCATTGAAAGCCTTTGCCTCTATGGCCACTACCCCATCGCGGCGACACCCGCCCTGCCACACCCCATCACGGTGACACCCGTCCGGCCACGCCCCTCGTGACGCCCGGCCAAACCCCCATTGCAACGCTCCCGTTGGGCACGCTCCCTGACACTCCGCTTCAGCATTGCTCTGTGCTGAGTGCTGAGTGTCAGGATCCAAACGGTCAGGTATGTTTGTCATGTGCAGTCTCTACTGCGCATGACTGCATCTGACAAACATACTTGGCCATTTATTATATAGGATATATATATATATATATACAGGGAGTGCAGAATTATTAGGCAAATGAGTATTTTGACCACATCATCCTCTTTATGCATGTTGTCTTACTCCAAGCTGTATAGGCTCGAAAGCCTACTACCAATTAAGCATATTCGGTGATGTGCATCTCTGTAATGAGAAGGGGTGTGGTCTAATGACATCAACACCCTATATCAGGTGTGCATAATTATTAGGCAACTTCCTTTCCTTTGGCAAAATGGGTCAAAAGAAGGACTTGACAGGCTCAGAAAAGTCAAAAATAGTGAGATATCTTGCAGAGGGATGCAGCACTCTTAAAATTGCAAAGCTTCTGAAGCGTGATCATCGAACAATCAAGCGTTTCATTCAAAATAGTCAACAGGGTCGCAAGAAGCGTGTGGAAAAACCAAGGCGCAAAATAACTGCCCATGAACTGAGAAAAGTCAAGCGTGCAGCTGCCAAGATGCCACTTGCCACCAGTTTGGCCATATTTCAGAGCTGCAACATCACTGGAGTGCCCAAAAGCACAAGGTGTGCAATACTCAGAGACATGGCCAAGGTAAGAAAGGCTGAAAGACGACCACCACTGAACAAAACACACAAGCTGAAACGTCAAGACTGGGCCAAGAAATATCTCAAGACTGATTTTTCTAAGGTTTTATGGACTGATGAAATGAGAATGAGTCTTGATGGGCCAGATGGATGGGCCGTGGCTGGATTGGTAAAGGGCAGACAGCTCCAGTCCGACTCAGACGCCAGCAAGGTGGAGGTGGAGTACTGGTTTGGGCTGGTATCATCAAAGATGAGCTTGTGGGGCCTTTTCGGGTTGAGAATGGAGTCAAGCTCAACTCCCAGTCCTACTGCCAGTTTCTGGAAGACACCTTCTTCAAGCAGTGGTACAGGAAGAAGTCTGCATCCTTCAAGAAAAACATGATTTTCATGCAGGACAATGCTCCATCACACGCGTCCAAGTACTCCACAGCGTGGCTGGCAAGAAAGGGTATAAAAGAAGAAAATCTAATGACATGGCCTCCTTGTTCACCTGATCTGAACCCCATTGAGAACATGTGGTCCATCATCAAATGTGAGATTTACAAGGAGGGAAAACAGTACACCTCTCTGAACAGTGTCTAGGAGGCTGTGGTTGCTGCTGCACGCAATGTTGATGGTGAACAGATCAAAACACTGACAGAATCCATGGATAGCAGGCTTTTGAGTGTCCTTGCAAAGAAAGGTGGCTATATTGGTCAATGATTTGTTTTTGTTTTGTTTTTGAATGTCAGAAATGTATATTTGTGAATGTTGAGATGTTATATTGGTTTAACTGGTAAAAATAAATAATTGAAATAGGTATATATTTGTTTTTTGTTAAGTTGCCTAATAATTATGCACAGTAATAGTCACCTGCACACACAGATATCCCCCTAAAATAGCTATAACTAAAAACAAACTAAAAACTACTTCCAAAACTATTCAGCTTTGATATTAATGAGTTTTTTGGGTTCATTGAGAACATGGTTGTTGTTCAATAATAAAATTAATCCTCAAAAATACAACTTGCCTAATAATTCTGCACTCCCTGTATATATATATATATATATATATATATATATATATATATATATATATATATATAGGGATATCTATTTTAAAATACATTGAACATATTCTGCTATGTACAGAACATTGGAATGTGACAAATTTACTTTAAATACACAGTATAACACTATTAAGTATGAATACTGCCTAAATATGTTTTTGCTTTTTTTTCATCTAGTTAAAGGGACAGTCTAATCAAAATTAAACGTTCATGATTACAATTGGGCATGCAATTTTAAACAACTTTCCAATTTACTTTTATCATCAAATTCGCTTTGCTCTCTTGCTATTCTTTGTTGAAAGCTAAACCTATGTAGACTCATATGCAAATTTCTAATCAGTTGAACTGCCTTTTATCACAGTGCATTTTGACAGTTTATGACAGTTAGACACAGTTAATTCCATGAGCTAGTGACGTATGGGATATACATTCCTACTTGGAGGGGCAAAGTTTCCCAAACCTCAAAATGCCTATAAATACACCCCTCACCACACCCACAATTCAGTTTTACAAACTTTGCCTCCCATGGAGGTGGTGAAGTAAGTTTGTGCTAGATTTCTACGTTGATATGCGCTTCGCAGCAGGCTGAAGCCCGGTTTTCCTCTCAGAGTGCAGTGAATGTCAGAGGGATGTGAAGAGAGTATTGCCTATTTGAATACCATGGTCTTCCTCTAGGGGATCTATTTCCTAGGTTCTCTGTTATCGGTCGTAGAGATTTCTTCTCCTACCTCCCTTTTCAGATCAACGATATACTCTTATATACCATTACCTCTATTGATTCTCGTTTCAGTACTGGTTTGGCTATCTACTATATGTAGATGAGTGTCTTGGGGTAAGTAAGTCTTATTTCTATTCATGACACTCTAAGCTATGGTTGGGCACTTTATATGTAAAGTTCTAAATATATGTGTTAAACTTATATTTGCCATGATTCAGGATAATCAGTATTCCTTCTTTCAGACTGTCAGTTTCTTTTTCTTGGGAAAATGCATATGAATTATATTTTTTCTTACCTTAAAATTTTCAATTTTCAATTGACTTTTTTTCTAAATTGCGGGCTGGCGGGTGAAGAAAATGCTTTAATTTATTGCGTCATTCTTGGCGCGAGACTTTTTTGGTGCAAAAATGTCGTCATTTCCGGCGTCATAATTGATGCCGGAAGTTTTCACGTGATTGCGTCATTTTTGATGTATGTGTGTTGCGGACGTTTTTTGGCGCCAAAAAATATGGGCGTCATTCTTGGCGCCAAAAAATGTGTGCGTTATACTTGGCGCCAAAAATTTGGGCATCATACTTGGCGCCAGTTTTTTTTCACATTATTTCAGTCTCACTTTTTAGTTGCTTCTGGTTTCTAGAGGCTTGTTTTGTTTTGCATTTTTTCCCATTCCTGAAACTGCCATTTAAGGAATTTGATAATTTTGCTTTATATGTTGTTTTTTCTATTACATATTGCAAGATGTCACTACCTGACCCTGGATTAGAATCTACTTCTGGAAAGACGCTGCCTGATGTCGGTTCTACCAAAGCTAAGTGCATTTGTTGTAAACTTTTAGTAACTGTACCTCCGGCTGTAGTTTGTGTTAGTTGTCATGATAAACTATCAAACGCTGATAATATTTCCATTAGTAATAATCCATTACCTGTTGTTGTTCCTTCAACATCTAATGTTCAGGATGTTCCTGTTAATGTAAAAGAATTTGTTTCTAATTCTATTCGGAAGTCTCTGTCTGTTATTCCTCCTTCTAGTAAACGTAAGAGGTCTTTTAAAACTTCTCATATTTTAGATGAATTTTTAAATGACCGCCATCATTCTGACTTATCTATTTCTGATGAGGATCTATCTGGTTCAAAAGATTCTGCCTCAGATATTGACACTGATAAATCTTCATATTTGTTTAAGATGGAGTTTATTCGTTCTTTACTTAAAGAAGTGTTGATTGCATTAGATATGGAGGAGTCTAGTCCTCTTGATATTAAAACTAATAAGCGTTTAAATTCAGTTTTTAAACCTCATGTAGTTATTCCAGAAGTTTTTCCAGTTCCTGATGCTATTTCAGAAGTAATTTCTAGGGAATGGAATAGTCTGGGTACTTCATTTACTCCTTCTCCAAGGTTTAAGAAATTGTACCCTTTGCCATCTGATAGATTAGAGTTTTGGGAGAAAATCCCCAAAGTTGATAGGGCTATCTCTACTCTTGCTAAACGTACTACTAATGCTACGGCAGATAGTACTTCTTTTAAGGATCCTTTAGATAGGAAGATTGAATCCTTTCTAAGGAAGGCTTATTTATGTTCAGGTAATCTTCTCAGGCCTGCTATTTCTTTGGCTGATGTTGCTGCAGCATCTACCTTCTGATTGGAGGCTTTAGCGCAACAAGTGTCAGACCATAATGCTTATAGCATTGTTAAACGTCTTCAACATGCTAATAACTTTGTTTGTGATGCCATTTTTTATATCATTAGGTATATGTCTTTAGCTATTTTAGCTAGAAGAGCTTTATGGCTTAAGTCTTGGAATGCAGATATGACTTCTAAGTCAACGTTGCTTTCTCTTTCTTTCCAAGGTAATAAATAATTTGGTTCTCAGTTGGATTCAATAATTTCAACTGTTACTGGGGGGAAGGGAGCTTTTTTGCCTCAGGACAAAAAGTCTAAAGGTAAATATAGGGCTGCTAATCGTTTTCGTTCCTTTCGTCAGAATAAGGAACAAAAACCTGACCCTTCCCCTAAAGGAACAGTTTCCATTTGGAAACCTTCTCCAGTCTGGAATAAATCCAAGCCTTTTAGAAAGTCAAAACCAGCTCCCAAATCCGCATGAAGGTGCGGCCCTCATTCCAGCACAGCTGGTAGGGGGCAGGTTACGATTTTTCAAAGATTTTTGGATCAATTCGATTCAAAATCTTTGGATTCAGAACATTGTTTCACAAGGGTACAGAATAGGTTTCAAGGTAAGACCGCCTGTGAGAAGATTTTTTCTCTCATGCATTCCAGTAAACCCAGTAAAGGCTCAGGCGTTACTGAAATGTGTTTCAGACCTAGAGTCGGCTGGGGTAATTGTGCCAGTTCCAGTTCTGGAATGGGGTCTGGGGTTTTACTCAAATCTGTTCATTGTACCAAAGAAGGAGAATTCCTTCAGACCAGTTCTGGATCTAAATATATTGAATCGTTATGTAAGGATACCAACATTCAAAATGGTGACTATAAGGACTATTCTGCCTTTTGTTCAGCAAGGGCATTATATGTCTACAATAGACTTACAGGATGCATATCTTCATATTCCAATCCATCCAGATCACTATCAGTTTCTGAGATTCTCTTTTCTAGACAAGCATTACCAGTTTGTTGCTCTTCCGTTTGGCCTAGCAACAGCTCCAAGGATCTTTTCAAAGGTTCTCGGTGCCCTTCTCTCTGTAATCAGAGAACAGGGTATTGCGGTATTTCCTTATGTGGATGATATCTTGGTACTCGCTCAGTCTTTACATTCTGCAGAATCTCATACGAATTAACTTGTGTTGTTTCTTTAAAGACATGGTTGGAGGATCAATTTGCCAAAGAGTTCCTTGATTCCTCAGACAAGGGTAACCTTTTTGGATTTCTAAATAAATTCAGTGTCCATGACTTTGTCTCTAACAGAAAAGAGATGTCTGAAATTAGTTTCAGCTTGTCGAACCCTTCAGTCTCAATCATTCCCTTCGGTAGCTTTGTATGCTGAACCAATGGTGCAGGGATTATACAAAGATATCACAATTAATATTTTTAAATCCCAATGTTCGATCTTGTCTGACTTGGTGGTTGGATCACCTTGGTTTAATTCAAGGGGCCTCTTTTGTTTGTCCAACCTGGACTGTGATCTCAACAGATGCAAGTCTTTCAGGTTGGGGAGCTGTATGGGGATCTCTGAAAGCGCAGGGGGTTTGGGAATCTCAGGAGGCGAGATTACCAATCAACATTTTGGAACTCCGTGCGATTTTCAGAGCTCTTCAGTTCTGGCCTCTTCTGAAGAGAGAATCGTTTATTTGTTTTCAGACAGACAATGTCACAACTGTGGCATAAGTCAATCATCAAGGAGGGACTCACAGTCCTCAGGCTATGAAAGAAGTATCTCGAATACTTGTATGGGTGGAATCCAGCTCCTGTCTAATTTCTGCAGTTCACATCCCAGGTATAGACAATTGGGAAGCGGATTATCTCAGTCGCCAGACGTTACATCTGGGCAAATGGTCTCTTCACCCAGAGGTATTTCTTCAGATTGTTCAAATCTGGGGACTTCCAGAAATAGATCTGATGGCTTCTCATCTAAACAAGAAACTTCTCAGTTATCTGTCCAGATCCAGGGATCCTCAGGCGGAAGCAGTGGACGCGTTGTCACTTCCTTGAAATTATCAACCTGCTTATATCTTTCCTCCTCTTGTTCTTCTTCCAAGAGTGATTTCCAAAATCCTAATGGAGCGTTCGTTTGTACTGCTGGTGGCTCCAGCATGGCCACACAGGTTTTGGTATGCGGATCTCGTTCGGATGGCAAGTTGCCAACCTTGGACACTTCCGTTAAGGCCAGACCTTCTGTCTCAAGGCCCATTTTTTCATCAGGATCTCAAATCATTAAATTTGAAGGTATGCAGATTGAACGCTTAATACTTAGTCATAGAGGTTTCTCTGACTTAGTGATTAATACTATGTTACAGGCTCGTAAATCTGTGTCTAGAAAGATCTATTACCGAGTCTGGAAGACTTACATTTCTTGGTGTTCTTCACATAAATTTTCTTGGCATTCTTTTAGAATTCCTAGAATTTTACAATTTCTTCAAGATGGTTTGGATAAGGGTTTGTCTGTAAGTTCCTTGAAAGGACAAATCTCTGCTCTTTCTGTTCTTTTTTACAGAAAGATTGCTAATCATCCTGATATTCATTGTTTTGTACAGGCTTTGGTTCGTATCAAGCCTGTCATTAAGTCAATCTCTTCTCCTTGGAGTCTCAATTTGGTTCTGAGGGCTTTACAGGCTCCTACGTTTGAACCTATGCATTCTCTGGATATTAAATTACTTTCTTGGAAAGTTTTGTTCCTTTTGGCCATCTCTTCTGCTAGAAGAGTTTTTGAGTTATCTGCTCTTTCTTGTGAATCTCCTTTTCTGATTTTTCATCAGGATAAGGCGGTGTTGCGAACTTCATTTAATTTTTTACCTAAGGTTGTGAATTCTAACAACATTAGTAGAGAAATTGTTGTCCCTTCATTGTGTCCTAATCCTAAGAATTCTCTGGAGAAATCTTTACATTCTTTGGATGTAGTAAGGGCTTTGAAATATTATGTTGAAGCTACCAAAGATTTCAGAAAGACTTCTAGTCTATTTGTTATCTTTTCTGGTTCTAGGAAAGGTCAGAAGGCTTCTGCCATTTCTTTAGCTTCTTGGTTAAAGTCTTTGATTCATCATGCTTATGTAGAGTCGGGTAAATCCCTGACTCAAAGGATTACGGCTCATTCAACTAGGTCAGTTTCTACTTCCTGGGCTTTTAGGAATGAAGCTTCTGTTGATCAGATGTGCAAAGCAGCAACTTGGTCTTCTTTGCATACTTTTACTAAATTCTACCATTTTGATGTTTTTTCTTCTTCTGAAGCAGTTTTTGGTAGAAAAGTACTTCAGGCAGCTGTTTCAGTTTGATTCTTCTGCTTATAATTTCAGTTTTTTTCATTATAAGATTAAAACTTTTTGATTTGGGTTGTGGATTATTTTTTCAGCGGAATTGGCTGTCTTTATTTTATCCCTCCCTCTCTAGCGACTCTTGCGTGGAAGTTCCACATCTTGGATATCTGCTATCCCATACGTCACTAGCTCATGGACACTTGCTAATTAAATGAAAGAAAACATAATTTATGTAAGAACTTACCTGATAAATTAATTTCTTTCATATTAGCAAGAGTCCATGAGGCCCACCCTTTTTTGTGATGGTTATGATTTTTTTTTTTTGTATAAAGCACAATTATTCCAATTCCTTATTTTTGATGCTTTCGCTCCTTTCTTATCACCCCACTTCTTGGCTATTCGTTAAACTGAATTGTGGGTGTGGTGAGGGGTGTATTTATATTATCGCAAAAACCTAATATCGCTTGCACGCAAACATTTGTGCACTATATTGTATACATCTCCTTCACATAATAACACAAATAAGTATAAAAATCACTGAAACAGTAAAATTATTCTTTATGACCTTCTGAAATTTCTCCAAGAGTATCTCTCCCATATAATTGTCTATTGGTAAATCTAATGCCAAAAAAGAAAGGCCTAGATTTAGAGTTTGGTGTTAGCCGTCAAAAGCAGCGTTAAGGGGTCCTAACGCTGCTTTTTACCGCCCGCTGGTATTTAGAGTCAGCCAGGAAAGGGTCTAACGCTCACTTTCTTTCCGCGACTCCAGGCTTCCGCAGATCCCCTTACGTCAATTGCATATCCTATCGTTTCAATGGGATTTGCCTAATGCTGGTATTTGGAGTCTTGGAAGAAGTGAGCGGTAGAGCCTCTATCGACAAGACTCCTACCTCCAAAAAAAGTCAGTAGTTAAGAGCTTTATGGGCTAACGCCGGAACATAAAGCTCTTAACTACTGTGCTACAAAGTACACTAACACCCATAAACTACCTATGTACCCCTAAACCGAGGCCCCCCACATCGCAAACCCTATAATAATTTTTTTTAACCCCTAATCTGCCGACCGGACACCGCCGCCACCTACATTATAGCTATGAACCCCTAATCTGCTGCCCCTAACATCGCTGACACCTATATTATATTTATTAACCCCTAATCTGCCCCCCCCAACATCGCCGCTACCTAACTACACTTATTAACCCCTAATCTGCCGACCGGACCTCGCCGCCACTATAATAAATGTATTAACCCCTAAACTGCCGCACTCCCGCCTCGCAAACATTACAATAAATTGTATTAACCCCTAATCTGCCCTCCCTAACATCGCCCCCACCTACCTACAATTATTAACCCCTAATCTCCCGCCCGCAACGTCGTCGCTACTATAATAAAGTTATTAACCCCTAAGCCTAACCCTAACACCCCCCTAAATTAAATATAATTTTAATTAAACAAAACACATATTCCTATTATTAAATAAATGATACCTATTTAAAATTAAATACTTACCTATAAAATAAACCTTAATATAGCTACAATATAACAAATAATTACATTGTAGCTAAATTAGGATTTATATTTATTTTACAGGCAACTTTGTATTTATTTTAACTAGGTACAATAGCTATTAAATAGTTAATAACTATTTAATAGCTACCTAGTTAAAATAAGTACAAAATTACCTGTAAAATAAATCCTAACCTAAGTTACAAATACACCTAACACTACACTATCATTAAATTAATTACCTACAATTAGCTAAACTAAAATACAATTAAATAAACTAATATATAATACAAAAACCCCCAACTAAATTACAGAAAATAAAAATATTACAAGAAGTTTAAACTAATTACACCTAATCTAAGCCCCCTAATAAAATAACAAAGCCCCCCAAAATAATAAAATGCCCTACCCTATTCTAAATAACAAAAGTAATCAGCTCTTTTACCAGCCCTTAAAAGGACTTTTTGCGGAGCCTTGCCCCAAAGTAATCAGCTCTTTTACCTGTAAAAAAAATACAACCTCCCCAACATTAAAACCCACCACCCACATACCCCTACTCTAACCCACCCAAACCCCCCTTAAAAAAAATAACGCTAACCCCCTGAAGATCTCCCTACCTTGAGTCGTCTTCACCCAACCGGGCCGAAATCTTCATCCAAGGTGCGCAGAGGAGGTCCTTCATCCGGTAGAAGTCTTCATCCAGGCGGCGTCTTCAATCTTCATCCATCCGGAGCGGAGCGGAGCCATCTTCCAAGGAGCAGACGCGGAGCCATCCTCTTCATCCGGAGTCTTCTAACACAATGACGGTACCTTTAAGTTACATCATCCAAGATGGCGTCCCTTCAATTCCGATTGGCTGATAGGATTCTATTCTATTCTATTCAATCAGCCAATCAGATTGAAGTTTAATCCGATTGGCTGATCCAATCAGCCAATCGTATTGAGCTTGCATTCTATTGGCTGATTGGAACAGCCAATAAAATGCGAACTCAATCGGATCAGCCAATCGGAACTTCAATCTGATTGGCTGATTGAATCAGCCAATCAGATTTTTCCTACCTTAATTCCGATGGGCTGATAGAAACCTATCAGCCAATTGAAATTGAAGGGACGCCATCTTGAATGACATCACTTAAAGGTACCGTCATTGTGTTAGAAGACTCCGGATGAAGAGGATGGCTCTGCGTCGGCTCCTTGGAAGATGGCTCCACTCCGGATGGATGAAGATTGAAGACACCGCCTGGATGAAGACTTCTACCGGATGAAGGACCTCCTCTGCGCACCTTGGATGAAGATTTCGGCCCGGTTGGGTGAAGACGACTCAAGGTAGGGAGATCTTCAGGGGGTTAGCGTTAGGTTTTTTTAAGGGGGGTTTGGGTGGGTTAGAGTAGGGGTATGTGGGTGGTGGGTTTTAATGTTGGGGAGTTGTATTTTTTTTTTACAGATAAAAGAGCTGATTACTTTGGGGCAATGCCCCGCAAAAAGCCCTTTTAAGGGCTGGTAAAAGAGCTGATTACTTTTGTAATTTAGAATAGGGTAGGGCATTTTATTATTTTGGGGGGGGCTTTTTATTTTATTAGGGGGCTTAGATTAGGTGTAATTAGTTTAAACTTCTTGTAATATTTTTTAATTTTCTGTAATTTAGTGGGGGGTATTTTTGTATTATAGATTAGTTTATTTAATTGTATTTTAGTTTAGCTAATTGTAGGTAATTTATTTAATTAATTTAATGATAGTGTAGTGTTAGGCGTATTTGTAACTTAGGTTAGGATTTATTTTACAGGTAATTTTGTACTTATTTTAACTAGGTAGCTATAAAATAGTTATTAACTATTTAATAGCTATTGTACCTAGTTAAAATAAATACAAAGTTGCCTGTAAAATAAATATAAATCCTAAAATAGCTACAATGTAATTATTAGTTATATTGTAGCTATATTAGGGTTTATTTTATAGGTAAGTATTTAGTTTTAAATAGGATTAATTTATTTAATTATAGGAAGATTATTTCGTTTTATTTAAATTATATTTATGTTAGGGGGGTGTTAGGTTTAGGGTTAGACTTAGGTTTATGGGTTAATAACTTTATTATAATAGCGGCGACGTTGCGGGCGGGAGATTAGAGGTTAATAATTGTAGATAGGTGGCGGCGATGTTAGGGAGGGCAGATTAGGGGTTAATACAATTTATTATAGTGTTTGTGAGGCAGGAGTGCGGCGGTTTAGGGGTTAATACATTTATTATAGTGGCGGAATAGGGGTTAATAGTATAATGCAGGTGTCAGCTATAGTGGCGGTGGCAGATTAGGGGTTAAGTGTAAGGTTAGGGGCGTTTAGACTCGGGGTTCATGTTAGGGTGTTAGGTGTAGACTTAGAGAGTGTTTCCCCATAGGAAACAATGGGGCTGCATTAGGAGCTGAACGCTGCTTTTTTGCAGGTGTTAGGTTTTTTTGCAGCCAGCTCAGCCCCATTGTTTCCTATGGGGATATCGTGCATGAGCACATTTTTCCAGCTTACCGCTACCGTAGGCAACGCTGGTATTGAGGGTTGAAGTGGAGCTAAATTATGCTCAACGCTCCCTTTTCTGAGCCTAACGCAGCCACTCAGACAACTCTAAATGCCACCATTGTCTTAATGGTGCGCTGGAAAAAAAAGCAACATTAGCACCGCAGGTCTTTACCGCCAAAACTCTAAATCTAGGCGAAAGTGCGCTAAAAAGCTGCTGTTAAACTCAAAAGATGGTTTAAGCTATTTTTATTTACACAATGAATTCCCTAATAACCAGTGGTTTGCATAAAAACAGAAATATCACATAAGAAATTATAATTCCTCTCACAAGAAATTTTGATAATTGAACTCGGCGTACTTATGCCGTACTGCAACTTCCCTCTGTTCCAATGGTGCACCTGGATTGGCATTTATTCCTAACTCACATCACTCAGATTATACCCAGTATTAAAGAAGCTATCTTACCAGTCAACACCAACACCCTTCTGTCGGATTGGCATTCTCATTTGCTGGTCTAAGGTCACATGACTGAAGTGTCCTCAGTGCTTGAGGTGTGAGTTTTCTTTAGGCAGAAAGAATACCAGATGATCTTGAAACTGTAACAATTTTTTTTTAACTGTAAATCTAGTTACTTTGTTACTTGGTTGCAGAGTTCCTCATTTAGAGTAAATAAAGAGTGCTCTTTCAAAATAATCTTAATCCAAAAGTAAGATGTTATACACACAAGATGACTTGATAAAGGCTGGGTGCAGCTTAAACACGTAGATGTGTTTTCTGTATGACAGCTTATAAGACAAAAAAGAAGAGAAGAGCGCAAGACCACTTTGAGTAAAAGTTTTAATAATAAGCAATATAGCGCAATAAAAATAAACGTACCAAATAGTAGTTAAAATATGCACAAAAAGTGTATTACCACAGATCCTCAACATCCAGGCACTAAAAAGACACTTTTAGTCTCTGTCTGCTTGCTTTCAACCTGTATTTGTCAGGGTTTTTTCCCTGTTGGGTTTGCTATGTGCTGCTGGCAGCTATTTTACTCACCTCTCTTCCTGACTATGGTGCATTGTGGGGATGCAGCTCATTTCCTGCACTTCCTTTTATGGCCAGACTGGTGTGCATCATCCATGTGAGACAGAATGCAGTCTCAGAATTGTGATGTCATCACTTATTATTTAAAGGGCCTCTGTTCAGTATGCTTTGCCTTTGCGTTGTCTCAGACCTGTTTGTGAGAGTTCCTGTGTATTACCTGTCTGCCTGACGTCCTTCCTGGTTCCTGATCCCTGGCTTGTTCCTGACTCTGCTGTTTTCCTTGTTCCTGATTCTGGCTCGTCTGACTATTCACTTTGGCTCCTGACTCGTCTCGTCTGACTACCAGCTCTGGTTTTGACTCCTGGCTTGTTATTTGACTTGTGGACTTTTTATTATTTTTTTGCTATTAATAAAGGTGTGATTAAATTTGCACTTCTCGTCTCAGTCTGATTCCTGGCACCCTGACATTACGCAAAGGCAGGGCTAAGGTGGGATTTCTAATCTCGTTACTCTCTGACACAGCTCTTGCCTTTGCTAATCCCTTGTGGGAGACTAATAAACCTGTGATTTCAAATTACCCTGAATTTGTGGCCTCCTTTCGAAGGGTATTTGATGTTCCGGCTCGCTCCTCCTCTGCTGCTAAACGACTCATGTCCATTCAGCAAGGTACAAGATCTGTTGCTCAGTATGCTATAGAGTTCCGTACGCTTGCCGCAGAGGTAGGTTGGAACAATGAAGCCCTTGTTGCTGCCTTCTTTCATGGGCTCTCTGATGCAATTAAAGACAAAGTTGTTGTCAGAGATTTACCAGAGGATCTTGAGGCATTGGTGTCTTTTTTGATCCTAATTGACATTAGACTCAGAGAGAGGCCCACTTTCAAGGATTGCTTGCGGAAGCCTCCTGTTCCGTTGTCTCCTACGTGTTCATTCCCACCCATGCCTCCCTCTCCTCCCATGCCTCCTGGTCCCGAGTCACCAGGTACTGCTGAGCCGATGCAGCTGGGGTTCACGTGTCTCTCCACGGTGGAGAGGGCCTTTAGGAGGAGGGAGGGGCTCTGCCTCTATTGTGGGTTACAGGGCCACCTTTTGAAGTCTTGTCCTACACGGCCAGGGAACGCTCACACCTAAGGTCCTGTCGGGGGCAGACCTTGGGTGGTTTATCCTTGTCCCCAGAACCGCTTAAGAAGAAACCTTTGGTCACTGTTGTCCTTTCTTGGGTGGACTCCTCCATAGTCACTCAGGCTCCTGTTGACTCCGGTGCTGCGGACCATTTCATTAACAGTGCTTTTGTATCAAAGCACTCCATTCCTGTTTTGCCTCGGTCAGTTCTTGCTATTGAGGCCATTGATGGCAGGTCCATTCAGCCCATACTCGTTACTCACGAAACTGCTCCATTGTCCATGGCTGTTGGGGCTCTCCATTTTGAAACCCTCCAGTTCCAGGTGATAAACTCTCCGCATTTTCCGGTTGTTCTGGGTTATCCCTGGCTCCAAAAGCACAAGCCCAGTCTCGACTGGCGCAGGTCCGAAATTTTGTCGTGGTCCCCGCAATGTATTTGCACTTGTCTTCGGAAACCAGTTAAAGTCTTGTGCACTTCTTCGGTATCTCAATTGCCAGAGGAGTACTGAGAGTTCCTAGATGTGTTTGACAAGGTGCGTGCTGGTACGTTGCCTCCTCACCGGTCTTACGATTGTGCCATAGACCTGCAACCCGGAGCCATTCCACCTCGGGGTCGGGTGTACCCTCTGTCTGTTGCAGAGAATTGTGCTATGGAGGAGTATGTTGCCGATGCTCTGTCACGGGGGATCATCCTCAAATCCTGCTTTCCTGAAGGGGCTGGCTTCTTCTTTGTGAAGGAAAAGGGTGGCGAGTTAAGACCATGTATCGATTATAGGGGTCTTACCATTAAGAATGCTTACCCTATTCCGCTTATTACCGAACTCTTTGACTGCCTCAAGGGAGCTACGGTCTTTACTAAACTTGATTTGAGAGGAGCGTACAATCTAGTTAGGATTAAGGAGGGCCATGAATGGAAAACAGCATTTAACACCAGGAGCGGGCATTATGAGTATCTTGTAATGCCCTTTGGCCTATGTAATCCTCCTGCTGTTTTTCAGGAATTTATTAATGATGTCCTACGAGATATGTTGCAACAGTGTGTTGTGGTGTACTTAGACAACATCCTCATACACTCACCCACACTTGAGGCTCATCGTTCAGATGTTACACGGGTTCTTCAGAGACTAAGCGAGAACGGTCTGTTTTGTAAACTCAAGAAATGTGAGTTCCATCAGACTCAAGTAACCTTCCTAGGTTATGTTATCTCTGTTGCAGGGTTCTCCATTAATCCTGACAAGTTAGCTGCAGTTCTGCAATGGCCTCGCCCAGTTGGTCTTTGGTCTATTCAACGTTTTTTGGGGTTCACCAATTACTATAGAAAGTTTATTAAAAACTTTTCTTCCTTGGTCAAACCTATCACAGACATGACCCGTAAAGAGAATGATCCACCTCATTGGTCACCTACTGCCATTAAGGCCTTTGATAGTCTTAAGACTGCCTTTGCTGCCGCTCCAGTTCTGGCTCATCCTAACCCTGTCCTGCCTTTCGTTCTTGAGGTCGATGCATCTGAGACTGCAGTAGGTGCCCTCTTGTCTCAACGTCTTACGCCTGACGGTTCCATGCATCTGTGTGGTTTTGTTCTCTAAGAAATTGTCTCCAGCGGAGTGCAATTATGAAATTGGCGACAGGGAATTACTGGCCATAATTTTGGCACTTAAGGAATGGAGGCATCTTCTTGAGGGTACTAGTGTGCCAGTGCTCATTATTACTGAACACAAGAATTTAACTTATCTATCTGAGGTAAAACGTTTGTCACCCCGACAGGCCAAATGGGCGCTATTTTTGTCTCGGTTTAATTATGTGGTCTCCTACCTGCCTGGTAGTAAGAATGTTAGGGCTGATGCCCTCTCTCGACAATGTTTGCCTCCAAGGAGGAGTCTGTACCTACTCCTGTTATACCTCCTGACCATATTTTGTCAACCATACGTACTAATTTGATTTCTCCCTTGGGGGAGGAGATCCTGGCTGCACAAACCAATGCACCTCCTGAGAAACCTAGTGGTAAGTGTTTTGTTCCTGAGAATCTTCAAACTAAACATTTGCACACTTACCACTATCTTAAAGCCCCAGGTCGCCCAGGCAAGAACCAATTGATTTGGTCTGTCACTCGACAATTCTGGTGGCCAGGTCTTCGTTCTGATGTTGCTGCGTATTTTGCCTCCTGCTCAGTTTGTGCACAGAATAAGACTCCTCAACGTCTTCCTGTGGGTCTTTGTCAACCTATTGCTAATGGTGAGCAACCTTGGACACATCTTTTCATGGACTTCATTGTCAAGCTCCCTGTTTCCAATGGCAATACTGTTATCCTTATGGTGGTTGACCGTTTTTCTAAAATGTCACATTGCATTCCCTTGATGAAGCTGCCTACCGCTCAGGAGCTTGCTTCAATTTTCACCCGGGAGGTCTTCCGTTTACATGGGTTACCCAAGGAGATAGTGTCGGACTGGGGTAGCCAGTTTGTCTCCAGATTTTGGCATTCCTTTTGTGCTCAAATGGGGATCCAGCTTTCCTTCTCCTCGGCATATCACCCTCAATCCAATGGGGCTGCAGAACGGTCTAATCAAGCTCTGGAACAGTTCCTCTGTTGCTATGTCTCAGATCACCACAATAATTGGTCTGAACTGTTACCTTGGGCAGAGTTTGCTCGTAATAGTGCTATTAATGCTTCCTCCAAGTTATCCCCGTTCATGGCGAATTATGAGTTTCAACCATCCTTGTTGCTCGATTTATTCATGTCTCAGGGTATTCCGGCTTTGGAGGAGCATCTCCGGCAACTCCGTTCCACGTGGGTGCAGATTCAGGATTGCCTTCATCGTTCTATGCAGCGCCAAAAGTTCCAGGCTGATTGTAGGCGTCTGTCCGCGCCTTCCTACCTGGTTGGTGAGAGAGTTTGGCTGTCTTCCCGCAACTTGAACCTTTGTGTGCCTTCCAATAAATTGTCTCCCCGTTAGGTTGGTCCTTTTCGAATACTCCGATGGGTTAATCCTGTGGCCTACGCTCTTGACCTTCCTCATGCTATGCGCATCTCCAATGTTTTTCATGTCTCCCTCTTGAAACCATTGGTTTGTATTCGGTTTTCCACTGTGTTGCCTCGTCCCCATCCTATCTTTGTTGACAACCATGAGGAGTATGAGGTCAGCAGCATTATTGACTCTCGTATGTCCAGGGGCCGTGTACAGTATTTGGTTCACTGGAGGGGCTACGGTCCGGAGGAGCGTTCTTGGGTTCCCTCCTCTGATGTTCATGCTCCCGTCATCCTCCGTGTCTTCCATGCCCATTTCCCCAATAAGCCTTTTGTCCTCCCGCGGGGAGGGGTCATTGAGGGGAGGGTACTGTCAGGGTTTTTTCCCTGTTGTATTTGTCATATGCTGCTGGCAGCCATTTTACTCACCTCTCTTCCTGACTATGGTGCATTGTGGGGGATGCTGCTAATTTCTTGCACTTCCTTTTATAGCCAGACTGGTGTGCATCATCCATGTGAGACAGAATGCAGTCTCAGAATTGTGATGTCATCACTTATTATTTAAAGGGCCTCTGTTCAGTATGCTTTGCCTTTGCGTTGTCTCAGACCTGTTTGTGAGAGTTCCTGTGTATTACCTGTCTGCCTGACGTCCTTCCTGGTTCCCGATCCCTAGCTTGTTCCTGACTCTGCTGTTTTCCTTGTTCCTGATTCCGGCTCGTCTGACTATTCGCTTTGGCTCCTGACTCGGCTCGTCTGACTACCAGCTCTGGTTTTGACTCCTGGCTTGTTATTTGACTTGTGGACTTTTTATTATTTTTTTGCTATTAATAAAGGTGTGATTATTTTTGCACTTCTCGTCTCAGTCTGATTCCTGGCACCCTGACAATATTAAGAGCTTGCAATACCACCTTGTGAATTCCAGGAGAGTGGGTGACTCAGAGTTGTAAACAGCTGGTGTTGGGTAAGTCTGGTGGGAGCTGTGTTTAACTAATCCTCCAAATCCTCAACGCATTTCTTCTGTTTATGAACAGACTTTTTCAAGAGGTATAGGGGCATATGTATCAAGCTCTGTATGGAGCTTGATGCCCCGTGTTTCTGTTGAGTCATCAGACTCGCCAGAAACAGCAGTTATGAAGCAGCGGTCACAAAGACCTGAGCAGGTGGACACACATCGCCACAATACAACCCGATCGAGTAGGATCGTGTTGATTGATACCCCCTGCTCGCGGCCTATTGGACGCGAGTCTGCAGGGGGCTGTGTTGCACCAGCAGCTCTTGTGAGCTGCTGGTGCAATGATGAATACGGCGAGCGTATTGCTTGCCGTATTCAGCGTGGTCTGGCGGACCTGATCCGCACTGGCGGATCAGGTCCACCAGACTTTCATAACTAGAGGCCAATGTGTTGTGAGTCCTTGGCTTCCTTTTGGATCCAGCGCACTGTCACTATGCAATACGTGGCAGCTTGTGATAGGCTGGAAACATGTCAGCAAATGATTGGCTAGGGCTGCGCCAATCGTGTACTCGTAATTGTTCTGATAGCGTTGCATCCAAAAAAGGTCACTGACTTGCTCATTTGTATAGCTTGCTGTCACTATACTAAAATAACATATATAAAAAAAATGGGATATAAATAAAAAGCAACTTATACTGGAATACATAATAATGAGCAGTACATAAGATGAGCGGTAACGGACTTTGTAACAGAGATACTAACAATTTATAACGATGTATAAGCAAAATATATATATATATATATATATATATAAATATAATCTAAAACTGATGACTAAAATTAATACTACTATTATTTATGAAAGTCCCCGTTTGTCTTTTTAGGTAAATGTAAAATATTGTGTTTGTATTTAGCTGTAATTTTCCTCTTACTCATTTACTGTACCCACACATATTATATACCGTTTTTCTCACCATTAAATGGACTTTCTAAAGATACCATTATTTTCATCATATCTTATAATTTACTATAAAAAAATTATAAAATATGAGGAAAAAATGGAAAAAAACACACTTTTTCTAATTTTGACCCCCAAAATCTGTTACATATCTACAACCACCAAAAAACACCCATGCTAAATAGTTTCTAAATTTTGTCCTGAGTTTAGAAATACACAATGTTTACATCTTTTTTGCTTTTTTTTTTTTGCAAGTTATAGGGCCATAAATACAAATAGCACTTTACTATTTCCAAACCACTTTTTTTCAAAATTAGCGCTAGTTACATTGGAACACTGATATCTGTCAAGAATCCCTGAATATCCATTGACATTTATATATATGTTTTTAGAAGACATCCCAAAGTATTGATTTAGGCCCATTTTGGTATATTTCATGCCACCATTTCACCACCAAATGCGATCAAATAAAAAAAATTGTTAACTTTCTCACAAATTTTTTCACAAACTTTAGGTTTCTCACTGAAATTATTTACAAGCAGCTTGTGCAATTATGGCATAATTGGTTGTAAATTTTTCTCTGGGATCCCCTTTGTTCAGAAATAGCAGACATATATGGCTTTGGCATTGCTTTTTGGTAATTAGAAGGCCGCTAAATGCCACTGCGCACCACACATGTATTATGCCCAGCAGTGAAGGGGTTAATTAGGGAGCATGTATGGAGCTTTTTGGGGTAGTTTTAGCTTTAGTGTAGTGTAGTACACAACCCAAAGTATTGATCTAGGCCCATTTTGGTATATTTCATGCCACAATTTCACCGCCAAATGTGATCAAATTAAAAAAAAAACTTTACATTTTTCCAAATTTTAGGTTTCTCACTGAAATCATTTACAAAATTTTGTGCAATTATGGCACAAATGGTTGTAAATGTTTCTCTGGGATCCCCTTTGTTCAGAAATAGCAGACATATATGGCTTTGTCATTGCTTTTTGGTAATAAGAAGGCTGCTAAATGCCGCTGCGCACCACATTTTTATTAGGCTCATCAGTGAAGGGGTGAATTAGGTAGCTTGTAGGGTTAATTTTAGCTTTAGTGTAGTGTAGTAGACAACCCCAAGTATTGATCTTGGCCCTTTTTGGTATATTTCATGCCACCATTTCACCGCCAAATGCGATCAAATTAAAAAAAAATAGTCAACTTTTTCACAAACTTTAGGTTTCTCACTGAAATTATTTACAAACAGCTTGTGCAATTATGGCACAAATGGTTGCAAATGCTTCTCTGGGATCCCCTTTTGTTCAGAAATAGCAGACTTATATGGCTTTGGCGTTGCTTTTTGGTAATTAGAAGGCTGCTAAATGCCACTGCGCACAACACGTGAATTATGCCAAGTAGTGAAGGGGTTAATTAGGTAGCTTGTAGGGAGCTTGCAGGGTTAATTTTAGCTTTATTGTAGAGATCAGCTTCCCACCTCACACATCAGACCCCCTGATCCCTCCCAAAGAGCTCTCTTCCCCCCCCCCCACAATTGTCCCGCCATCTTAAGTACTGGCAGAAAGTCTGCCAGTACTAAAAAAAAAAAGGTATCTTTTTTTTTTTAATCTTTTTTTAGCATATTTACATATGCTGTTGTTTAGGAGCCCCCCTTAGCCCCCAAACTCCCTGATCCCCCCCAAAACAGCTCTCTAACCCTCCCCCTCTGCCTTATTGGGGGCCATCTTGGGTACTGGCATCTGTCTGCCAGTACCCAGTTTGCAAATAAAATGTATATTTTTATTTTTTTCCCTTTTTTCTGTAGTGTAGCTTCCCCCCCCCACTCAAGACCAATCTCCCACCCGCTCCCAGATCCCTTAGATTTATTTTTTATCTATATATTTACCCCCCCCCTTTCTCCCACTTTCAAAAACAATTTTTCTGTAGTGTAGCGGTTCCCACCCGCTCCCTCCCCATGCAAGCACCCGCCCGCCTCCTCCCGTGCACGCGCGCGCCCCCCGGCGATCCCGATCCCACCCCTCTCTCTCACTTAGACCTCATCGATGGCTGCCCACCCGCCTCCCACCCACCAACGAATGCTGCCATCGATGTCTGGTGCAGAGAGGGCCACAGAGTGGCTATCTCTGCACCAGAGGGGTAAAATTTGTTATTGCAGGATGCCTCGATATAGAGGCATACTGCAATAACCGGAAAGCAGCTGGAAGTGATTAGCATCGCTTCCAGCAGCTTTCCAGACCGAGGACGTGCAGGGTACGTCCTTGGTCGTTAAGGGACTTTTTTAGAGGACGTACCCTGCACGTCCTCGGTCATTAAGGGGTTAAATGTACACTACTGTTACACCAGATATGAGTTGCACTGGTGTGACACTGTGCCCTGGCAGGCCCTGAAACGCACACGTGTGAAGGAAACTGACTGCTATTATTTCACTGTCAAAAAAGTGTTGTTTTTTTTAAATGTACACTACTGTTACACCAGATATGAGTGGTGGCACTGGGCAAGTGGACACAGTATACCCTGTGAGCCTGACACACATGCTGGCAGGCAGGCAACTGCAATTAGATTACACAGGGGAAAAAAAAAGCAGACTGATGTTCTAGCCCTAAAAAGGGCTTTTTGGGGTGCTGTCCTTACAGCAGAGATCAGATGAGTCCTTCAGGACTGTAGTGGACACTGAATACACTAGCCTAGCTATCGATTTCCCTATTAAATCAGCAGCAGCTACACTGTCCCTCCTCTCACTAAGAATGCAGCTTCCGAATGAATCTAAAATGGATGCTGTCCAGGAGGTGGGAGGGTCTGGGAGGGAGGGTCTGCTGCTGATTGGCTGGAATGTGTCTGCTGACTATGAGGTACAGGGTCAAAGTTTACTCAATGATGATGAATAGGGGGCGGACCGAACATTGCATATATTCGCCCACCGCGGCGAACGCGAACACGCTATGTTCGCCGCGAACTATTCGCAACATCACTAGTGTTGTCACATGAAAAGATATAATAAAATATTTACAAAAATGTGAGGGGTGTACTCACTTTTGTGGGATACTGTATATATATATACATCCATAAAGGGTCAGCATACCTTCACCAACTTTTCTGCTGTACTCATTCCAAACATTTATAAGAATCATGAAGACACAGCTCCTTCTTTTGTAAACATTATGGCCTAGATTTGGAGTTTGGCGTTAGCCGTGAAAACCAGCGTTAGAGGCTCCTAAAGCTGGTTTTAGGCTAACTCCGGTATTTGGAGTCACTCAAAAAAGGGTCTAACGCTCACTTTTCAGCCGCGACTTTTCCATACCGCTGATCCCCTTACGTAAATTGCGTATCCTATCTTTTCAATGGGATTTTTCTAACTCCGGTATTTAGAGTCGTGTCTGAAGTGAGCATTAGAAAAACTAACTCCAGCCGCAGAAAAAAGTCAGTAGTTAAGAGCTTTCTGGGTTAACACCGGTTTATAAAGCTCCTAACTACTGTACTCTAAAGTACACTAACACCCATAAACTACCTATGTACCCCTAAACCGAGGTCCCCCCACATCGCCGCCACTCGATTACATTTTTTTAACCCCTAATCTGCCGACCGCCACCTACGTTATACTTATGTACCCCTAATCTGCTGCCCCTAACACCGCCGACACCTGTATTATATTTATTAACCCCTAATCTGCCCCCCACAACGCCGCCAGCTACCTACAATAATTAACCCCTAATCTGCCGACCGCAAAGCGCCGCCACCTACATTATAGCTATGTACCCCTAATCTGCTGGCCCTAACACCGCCGACCCCTATATTATATTTATTAACCCCTAATCTGCCCCCCTCAATGTCGCCTCCACCTGCCTACACTTATTAACCCCTAATCTGCCGAGCGGACCGCACCGCTACTATAATAAAGTTATTAACCCCTAATCCGCCTCACTAACCCTATAATAAATAGTATTAACCCCTAATCTGCCCTCCCTAACATCGCCGACACCTAACTTCAATTATTAACCCCTAATCACCGCTCACCGCTATTCTAATAAATGTATTAACCCCTAAAGCTAAGTCTAACCCTAACCCTAACACCCCCCTAAATTAAATATAATTTTAATCTAACGAAATTAATTAACTCTTATTAAATAAATTATTCCTATTTAAAGCTAAATACTTACCTGTAAAATAAACCCTAATATAGCTACAATATAAATTATAATTACATTGTAGCTATTTTAGGATTAATATTTATTTTACAGGCAACTTTGTAATTATTTTAACCAGGTACAATAGCTATTAAATAGTTAAGAACTATTTAATAGTTACCTAGTTAAAATAATTACAAAATTACCTGTAAAATAAATCCTAACCTAAGATACAATTAAACCTAACACTATACTATCATTAAATTAATTAAATAAAATACCTACAATTACCTACAATTAAACCTAACACTACACTATCAATACATTAATTAAATACAATATCTACAAATAACTACAATGAAATAAAATAACTAAAGTACAAAAAATAAAAAAGAACTAAGTTACAAAAAATAAAAAAATATTTACAAACATAAGAAAAATATTACAACAATTTTAAACTAATTACACCTACTCTAAACCCCCTAATAAAATAACAAAGCCCCCCAAAATAAAAAATGCCCTACCCTATTCTAAATTACTAAAGTTAAAAGCTCTTTTACCTTACCAGCCCTGAACAGGGCCCTTTGCGGGGCATGCCCCAAGAAGTTCAGCTCTTTTGACTGTAAAAAAAACCATACAATACCCCCCCCAAACATTACAACCCACCACCCACATACCCCTAATCTAACCCAAACCCCCCTTAAATAAACCTAATACTAAGCTCCTGAAGATCTTCCTACCTTGTATTCACCATACCAGGTTCACCGATCGGTCCAGAAGAGCTCCTCCGATGTCCTGATCCAAGCCCAAGCGGGGGGCTGAAGATGTCCATGATCCGGTAGAAGTCTTCATCCAAGCGGGGCAGAAGAGGTCTTCCATCCGATTGAAGTCTTCATTAGCCAATAGAATGCGAGCTCAATCTGATTGGCTGATCGGATCAGCCAATTGGATTGAACTTGATTCTGATTGGCTGATTCCATCAGCCAATCAGAATATTCCTACCTTAATTCCGATTGACTGATAGACTGATAGAATCCTATCAGCCAATCGGAATTCGAGGGACGCCATCTTGGATGACGTCATTTAAAGGAACCGTCATTCGTCGTTCAGTCGTCGGCCAGGATGGATGTTCCGCGTCGGAGGTCTTCAGGATGCTGCCGTTCCGCTCCAGATGGATGTCGATAGAAGATGCCACCTGGATGAAGACTTCAATCGGATGGAAGACCTCTTCTACCCCGCTTGGATGAAGACTTCAATCGGATGGAAGACCTCTTCTGCCCTGCTTGGATGAAGACTTCTACCGGATCATGGACATCTTCAGCCCCCCGCTTGGGCTTGGATCAGGACATCGGAGGACCTCTTCTGGACCGATAGGTGAACCTGGTATGGTGAAGACAAGGTAGGAAGATCTTCAGGGGCTTAGTGTTAGGTTTATTTAAGGGGGGTTTGGGTTAGATTAGGGGTATGTGGGTGGTGGGTTGTAATGTTGGGGGGGGCATTTTTTTTTTTTTTTTACAGGCAAAAGAGCTGAAATTCTTGGGGCATGCCCCGCAAAGGGCCCTGTTCAGGGCTGGTAAGGTAAAAGAGCTTTTAACTTTAGTAATTTAGAATAGGGTAGGGCATTTTTTATTTTGGGGGGCTTTGTTATTTTATTAGGGGGCTTAGAGTAGGTGTAATTAGTTTAAAATTGTTGTAATATTTTTCTTATGTTTGTAAATATTTTTTTATTTTTTGTAACTTAGTTCTTTTTTATTTTTTGTACTTTAGTTAGTTTATTTCATTGTAGTTATTTGTAGATATTGTATTTAATTAATGTTTTGATAGTGTAGTGTTAGGTTTAATTGTAGGTAATTGTAGGTATTTTATTTAATTAATTTAATGATAGTATAGTGTTAGGTTTAATTGTAACTTAGGTTAGGATTTATTTTACAGGTAATTTTGTTATTGTTTTAACTAGGTAACTATTAAATAGTTCTTAACTATTTAATAGCTATTGTACCTGGTTAAAATAATTACAAAGTTGCCTGTAAATAAATATTAATCCTAAAATAGCTACAATGTAATTATAATTTATATTGTAGCTATATTAGGGTTTATTTTACAGGTAAGTATTTAGCTTTAAATAGGAATAATGTATTTAATAAGAGTTAATTTATTTCGTTAGATTAAAATTATATTTAATTTAGGGGGGTGTTAGTGTTAGGGTTAGACTTAGCTTCGGCAGATTAGGGGTTAATAAGTATAGGCAGGTGGAGGCGACGTTGTGGGAGGCAGATTAGGGGTTAATAAATATAATATAGGGGTCGGCAGTGTTAGGGGCAGCAGATTCGGGGTACATAAGGATAATGTAAGTAGCGGCGGTTTACGGAGCGGCAGATTAGGGGTTAAAAATAATATGCAGGGGTCAGCGATAGCGGGGGCGGCAGATTAGGGGTTAATAAGTGTAAGGTTAGGGGTGTTTAGACTCGGGGTACATGTTAGAGTGTTAGGTGCAGACGTAGGAAGTGTTTACGCATAGCAAACAATGGGGCTGCGTTAGGAGCTGAACGCGGCTTTTTTGCAGGTGTTAGGTTTTTTTTCAGCTCAAACAGCCCCATTGTTTCCTATGGGGGAATCGTGCACGAGCACGTTTTTGAGGCTGGCCGCGTCCGTAAGCAACTCTGGTATCGAGAGTTGAAGCTGCATTAAATATGCTCTACGCTCCTTTTTTGGAGCCTAACACAGCCTTTATGTGGACTCTCAATACCAGAGTTATTTTTATGGTGCGGCCAGAAAAAAGCCGGCGTTAGCTACGCGGGTCCTTACCGACAAAACTCTAAATCTAGCCGTATGTGTTTATTCCAACGTTTCACCCCAAACATTTGCAAAAGAAGGAGCTGTGTCTTTATGATTCGTTTATATATATATATATATATATATATATATATATATATATATATATATATATATGTATATATATATATATATATATATATATATATAGTAAACCGAAAAATTGCACTCACAGGACTTCTATTTGAAATATTTATTATAATAATTATTTCAAATAGAAGTCCTGTGAATGCATTTTTTCACTTTACTATTGCTCCTTGCTTTTGCACCCAGGCAGTTGACAACGGGTGGGTTGACCTGCAGAGTGGATATATATATATATATATATATATATATATATACACAGTATATTCATTCAACTTGTGATACAGGCGCAAACAAGTGCTATTGAGTTACGTTTAGCATTGTTAGTGCTCAAAAGCGCTGAAAATATATCACTCCACTTGTAATCTAGGGCTTTATTGTACTCTTTTATGCAGCCCATCTCATCAACATGCTGATCATCTCCGAGCATCTCTGAGACGGCTTGATTTCCAAGGGATATGAAGAAGTTCTAAAGTTTTGTAAGTTTCAACAACTTCCAAAATAACACAAATTGTTAGCTTTACCTGTCTTAAAATATGTATGTTGGCTTTAAAATTAATTTCATTATAGTACAATACTATATATACAGTCAATTGGTTAGATAACACTGACTATTATAAAGTTAAGTAAGTTTGCATGGTATAGGGAATGATCTTACTTTCAAAGAGAGAGCTGACTGCTGGGTTCTTCTAAATTACCTGCCTTTGAATCTAAGAACATCTAATAAAATCAGCTTCTGATAGGTAACAATGCAGCTCATTAATAGTACACAATACATCATTTAGGCCTTTTAAACAATTTGACAGTTTTGTCCCTTAAATCCATATGATTCACTTGTTCTCTGATCAATTTGTTATGTGAAATTCAACCTTTTCCTTTTCTGGAAAATGTAATTAGATTAAACTAGTGTGATTTATCAGCGGTTCTCTATATATTTTGTTGTTGACTCATCCACAATTATTTAATCTCCTTGCACTTCAAATTCATCCAAATATCTACAGAAAAGGTGTTTCTATTTATAATAACTGCCTGGATAATGAAAGCCAACAAAAACAGAATCTGTCAGAAAACTTTGCATCTTTACCAAGAAGAGGAAGGTTTGATTCTTTCTATATGAAGTCACTTGTGATAAATCTTTTTAAATTAGAATATCTGTCCTTTAATGCTGAAGGTTACTGTTTGCTGATGTAATGTAAAGCTGTGTTAATAGATGTATGGGAAAGAGTAAAGACACATAATAATTTATGCATAATATATGCAGTAAAATTACAAACAATAAAGCCTCTTTGTGTTAGAAAATATCAGCTTTTAATATCCCAAAGCGGGAATCTTACAGGTTCCATTTTCCTCTATATTTAATACCACACAGCTGCCCTCTCTCCATGTAAATGTTTAGTAACTTGACTGACAACTTCTAGTGGCTGCCTTGCAATTCTATATTCTCTCAAGGGCATTAAGGCAATGATAATTACACTTGCTTTATAATAATATAATACCAACACCTCATTTGAACCATATTTATGAGTGCCTTTGAACAACTTTGCTTAGCTAGCCTTACAGGTTCAAGAATGCTGGGCATTCAGTCCATTTAAAAAAATATAGTAAATAAATAATTGATGGTTAGAAAATAATTTTTACCAAATCTTTCATTTCATAGTTTAGTGATTCCTCTTTTGAGAACATCAATAAATATCCATCTTACTCATTGGAAGTTTCCTTGAGCAAAAAATACTCTAGACACACACAGAGAGAAGAGCACTCTCAGGAATGAACAACCAGCTAAATAACTTTTTAACTTGTTCTATGGTTATTCACCACCTGGATGCAGCTTCTTTTTAGCTCAGTAATGCTTTTCACAGAGTAGAAGTTTCCTGTAGTATATCAGTCTGATCCGGCCTATGACGGTCAGTCCAGCGCCGAAATACAATGCAATTCCTCTCTGAATAAGGAACATGGCAAAACCAGACGATCGGCCATTATTGGGCCTCGTCAGTAATGTGTAGCCATATTCCTCTAAGCACAGTGAGCAAGGAGTCCGCCAGCTCAATAACACCTCTAGATGGAAGTTTACTCCTCTCCTAAATATGTGGGGGCATTGTCCTGGTAGGCCACAGTTTGACCTGATGTTGCAAAGTACTCAATTCAGACATTTTCCAGTGTACAGTTCATTTTTAATCTCTCATGTATTTTGGATGTTGTTCTGTTTTCTCTATCCCTCCTGCACCTAACTTCAGGTAGCTCATAAAGCCTTTTGTGGCAAATGGGCACAGACACTGTACATCCTAGTGCAATGCTGCCCCCTGCTCTGTTTAGTTCATTAAGCCCTTAGGCTTTATTGTACTGGTACTCTGATCAAAGCTAGCTGCAGCATTTATTGTGGTTATCAGGTACATAGACAAAGCTTATATATAGACGCCTTTCTATTACTCATTTAGAAGCAAACCTGTGTGCAGACTCACATAAACCCTGCATACACTAGACAATCTTTATCTCACCAGGGCTTTCCAATTCTTTTCTATCCTCAACTATATCTCCCTAATATCTTCCCTTCCATCTCACACTTCCCCTCCCTTCCCCAGTTTGTTTGAGCCCTGAGTGTTGCTTCTCTTATTCCTTTCCCCTTTTTTAATATATCCATATTACTTTTGATTGATAAATAAACAGTTTTTCGGTGGCCCTAATTGCATAGCCTATACCTTAATTGAGATGTTCTCATGGTCAATAGGACCAATGCTGTGAGCTATATAACAATCTCCAGGAAGGTCACAGGACCACTCATTAGAATACGTATTGTTGCTTTCAATTTATAGGTTACATGTACCTCTATGTATAGTGCAAGGCAATACTCATTTTACTTATCAAAGACATTTGTCAATGAAAAATAGGTAAACATTTTTGGTCTCTATGCTGCAATGAGAAGCTTTAGAAAAAAATAGATATGCTATTTTGTGGTTTTATCTATAAAGATTTGAATAATTATGTATAATTAGTAACTTATTGAATGAATTAGTATATGAATGAATGCACCCAAAAAATGAAAGAATTTTTTTCAGTATTCATTCATCTCCTTTAATTTTTTTATAAGTGTTAATACGTACCTTTTGCATGCTGGAGAGAGCACTAACTTGATACTCTTCTTGCCAGAGCCCCAACCGCTGTTTTATGCTGTTTAATGGCAAGAAACAAATCATTGACCTTCTCATAATTTGTGGTTTTATCCATTATTTTTAATCAGTCTATAAAGATTCAAATAATTATGTATAATTAGTAACTTATTGAGCTTATTATTAGTATAAAATGATTCCCGTGAAACATCATGGATTGTTAAGCAATGATATTTATAAAATGTGATCCTCTAGTATAATCACTGAGGAATTTTTATGTGCAGCTCCAGACATCAGAGCTCATAGTCATTGCCTCCTTAGGACCCAATTATCTAAGTCTCTCTAGTCTGGTGAGAGATGTCTCGTCAGTATTACCAGGCCCCTCAGAGTTTGTTTTTAAGACATGTTTTTCCTTGGGAACTGTCTAACTGAAAATGTTTATTGTTTAAAAATATAGATAATACCAGCTAGCCGGGAATCACACATTAGATTATTGCAAGAGAGCACCCACAGCAGAGCTGCCTATATAGCCCCCCCCCCCCTTAACTCCACCCCCGTCATTCTCTTTGCCTACTCTAACTGCTAGGAAATGGTAATGAGTGTGGTGACAAAAATGTTAGTTTTTTTTATTTTCTCAAGCAAAAGTTTGTTATTTTAAATGGTACCGGTGTGTACTATTTACTCTCTGGCAGAAAAGGGATGAAGATTAGTGCAAGGAGGATGATGATCTTAGCATTTTGTAACTAAGATCCACTGCTGTTCTCACAAGGGCTGAAGAGTACAGGAAAACTTCAGTTGGGAGAACGGTTTGCATGCTAAGTTGCATATGAGGTATGTTTAGGCTATATTTTTCTAGACAGACTGTGTTAATTCTAGAAAAGGCTGATAATATTCCCATGAGGGAAGGGTAAGCTATATTTCACTTGATTTACTTTGATTAAAGTCATAGAAGTTTCAGTTTACTTGAAGGGCTTGTTTGTTTGTTACTGGTGACACCATTTTTAAAAGATAAGGGGTCATTGTGGCTTGTGTTTGGGTTTTTTAACCCACATAATTAATTAGAAAACACTCAGGTGTTTTCTTTTACTAGGCCTAAAAAAATTAGTGAGGTGGGAGGGGCCTATTTTCGAACCTAAGTTGTGCAGTTTCTTTTTCTCTGAGTCATCCAACTGCTTCTCCAAGGGTTCCTGCTGTGTTTGAGGGTTGTAAAGGAGTTTTTTCCCCACAAATTGTTCTGAAGGGCAGGTAGGAGCCACAGCAGAGCTGTGGCAGGTTGCTGAAAGTCTTTTTTACTGGTTTTGATGTTTTTTCAATCCAATTTTGCCATTAAGGGGTTAATTGGTTATTTGCATAGTTGTGCAAAGTTACTAAGGCTGTAGGATTCTACTGTAAAAATTTCATTACGTTTACTGCTTTTTTACACTGTTATGCAGAACTTGTGCAGCTTTTTTTCTCTTAAAGGCACAGTACCGTTTTATTTCTAAGTGTTTTTTTTTTTTACTTTGACTAAAGTGTTTTCCAAGCTTGCTTGTTGCATTGCTAGCCTGTTTAACATGTCTGACACCAAGGAAAATCCTTGTTCAATATGTTTGTGGAACCCCCTCTTAGAATGTGTCCCAAATGTACTAATATGTCTATAAATCATAAGGATCATATGTTAGCATTTAAAAATAAAGCTTTAAATGATTCTCAGTCAGATGCAAATTAGGGTCCACCTTCTAGCTCTCCACAAGTGTCACAACCAGTAACGCCCCCACAAGTGACGCCAGGTACCTCTAGTGCGTCAGGTTCATTTACTTTGCATGTCATGGCCACAGTTATGAATACAACCCTCACAGAGGTTTTATCCAAACTGCCTGGTTTACAAGGAAAGTGGGATAGTTCTGGGTTAAGGAAAAATTCCGAGCTATCTCACGCTTTAGTAGCCGTATCTGATATGACCTCACAATGCTCTGAAGGGGTGAGGGATTTGTTATTTGAGGGAGAGATTTCTGATTCAGGAAAGACGCTTCCTCAGACAGATTCTGATATGACGGCCTTTAAATTAAAACTTGAACACCTCCTTTTTTTGCTTAAGGAGGTATTAGCAACAATCTGGATGATTGTGACCCTATAGTAGTTCCAGAGAAATTGTGTAAAATGGATAAGTATTTAGAGCTTCCTGCTTACACTGATTTTTTTTCCAGTCCCTAAGAGGATTGTAAATATTATTGCTAAGGAGTGGGATAAACCAGGTATTCCGTTCTCTCCCCCTCCTGTTTTTATGAAAATGTTTCCTATATCTGACACCTTGCGGGACTCATGGCAGACTGTTCCTAAGGTGGAGGGAGCTATTTCTACTCTGTCTAAGCATACAACTATACCTATTGAGGACAGTTGTGCTTTCAAAGATCCTATGGATAAAAAATTAGAGGGTCTTCTGAAGAAAATATTTGTTCATCAAGGTTTTTCTCTTCAACCTATTGCTTGCATCGTTCCTGTAACTACTGCAGCTGCTTTCTGGTTTGAGGCTCTAGAAGAGGCTCTTCAGATGGAGACTCCTTTACAAGAGATTTTGGATAGAATTAAGGCTCTTAAGTTGGCTAATTCTTTTATTACAGATGCCGCATTTCAACTGGCTAAATTAGTGGCAAAAAGTTCAGGTCTTGCCTTTTTAGCACGCAGGGCGTTAGGACTTAGTTCCTGGTCTGCTGATGTGTCATCTAAATCTAAGCTTTTGAACATCTCTTTCAAAGGAAAGACCATTTTCGGGCCTGAACTGAAAGAGATTATTTTAGACATCACTGGAGGAAAGGGTCATGCCCTTCCTCAAGATAGATCAATTAAGACAAGGGCTAAGCAAAATAATTTTCGTTCCTTTCGGAACTTTAAAAGTGGTCCCATTTCAATTGCCTCTACTTCAAAGCAGGAGGGAAATTTTGCACAATCCAAGTCAGTCTGGAGACCTAACCTAACTTGGAGCAAGGGTAAATAGCCCAAGAAGTCCGCTGCTGCCACCAAGACAGAATGAAGGGGTTGCCCCCGATCCAGGACCGGATCTAGTAGGGGGCAGACTCTCTCTCTTTGCTCAGGCTTGGGTAAGAGATGTTCACAATCCCTGGGCTTTAAAATTTTTGTCCCAGGGATATTTTCTGGAATTCAAGGACTCCCTTCCAAGGGGGAGATTTCACATTTCTCGATTGTCTGCAAACCAGACAAAGAGAGAGGCGTTCTTACGCTGTGTAGAAGAACTATATACCATGGGGTGATCCGCCCAGTCCCAAGAGAGGAGCAGGGGCTAGGATTTTACTCAAACCTGTTTGCGGTTCCCAAAAAAGAGGGAATTTTCAGACCAATCTTGGATCTCAAGATTCTAAACAAGTTCCTCAAAGTTCCATCTTTCAAGATGGAGACCATTCGGACTATTCTTCCTCTGATCCAGGAAGGTCAATATATGACTACCGTGGATTTAAAGGATGCTTATCTACACATCCCTATTCACAGAGTTCATCATTCTCTGATTTGCCTTTCTAAACAGGCATTACCAGTTTGTGGCCCTTCCCTTCGGGTTGGCCAAAGCTCCCAGAATTTTCACCAAGATGCTAGGGTCCCTTCTGGTGGTTCTTCATCCACGGGGCATAGCAGTGGCGCCTTATTTGGACGACATCTTAATTCAGGCGTCAACTTTCCAGCTGGCCAAATCTCATACGGACACCGTGTTGGCTTTTCTGAGATCTCACGGGTGGAAGGTGAACATAAAGAAGAGTTCTCTCTTCCCTCAAACAAGAGTTTCCTTCTAGGAACTCTGATAGTCTCGGTGGAAATGAAAATTTTTCTGACAGAGGTCAGAAAATCGAAGATCTTAACCACTTGCCGAGCTCTTCATTCCATTCCTCGGCCATCAGTGGCTCAGTGTATGGAGGTAATCGGTCTCATCATAGCGGCAATGGACATAGTTACTTTTGCCCGCCTACATCTCAGACCACTGCAACTAAGCATGATCAAACAGTGGAATGGGGATTATGCAGATTTATCTCCTCAACTGCATCTGGACCAGGAGACCAGAGATTCTCCTTCTCTGGTGGTTGTCTCAGGACCACCTGTCTCAGAGAATTTGTTTCCACAGGCCAGAATGGCTCATAGTAACGACAGATGCCAGCCTGTTAGGCTGGGGTGCAGTCTGGAACTCCCTGAAAGCTCAGGGTTTATGGTCTCGAGAGGAATCAATTCTTCCGATAAACACTCTGGAACTGAGATCGATTTTCAATACGCTTCAGGCGTGACCTCAGCTTGCTGGGGCCAAATTCATCAGGTTTCAGTTGGACAACATCACGACTGTAGCTTATATCAATCATCAGGGAGGAACAAGGAGTTCTCTAGTGATGATGAAAGTTACCAAAATAATTTGATAGGGCAGAGGATCACTCTTGCCATCTATCAGCGATCCACATACCAGGAGTAGAGAACTGGGAGGCGGATTTCCTGGGTGGCCACGCAGGACTCGGTATGCAGACCTAGTGGACATGTCCTCGGTTCCACCGTGGACTCTGCCAATGAGGCGGGACCTTCTAATCCAGGGTCCGTTCTCGCATCCAAATCTAATTTCTCTGCGTCTGCTTGGAATTTGAACGCTTGATTTCAGCAAAGCGTGGTTTATCTAAGTCAGTCATTGATACCCTGATTCAGGCTAGAAAGCCTGTCACCAGGAAGATCTATCATAAGATTTGGAGCAAATATCTTTTTTGGTGTGAATCCAAAGGTTACTCTTGGACTAAGGTTAGGATTTCTATAGTTTTGTCTTTTCTCCAAGAGGGTTTGGAGAATGGATTATCAGCTAGTTCTCTAAAGGGACAAATCTCTGCTTTGTCTATTTTTCTGCACAAACGTCTGGCAGATGTCCCAGACGTTCGAGCATTTAGTCAGGCTTTGGTCAGAATTAAGCCTGTATTTAAATCGGTTGCTCCGCCTTGGAGCTTAAATTTAGTTCTTAAGGTTTTTCAAGGGGTTCCTTTTGAATCCATGCATTTCATAGATATTAAGCTTTTATCTTGGAAAGTTTTGTTTCTAATAAGATAATCAATCAAGAGATTGTTGTTCCTTCTTTGTGTCCTAATCCTTCATCAAAAAAGGAACGTTTATTGCACAATCTTGATGTGGTTCGTGCTTTAAAATTCTACTTACAAGCAACTAAAGATTTCCGTCAGACATCTTCATTGTTTGTTGTTTATTCTGGTAAATGGAAAAGTCAAAGGGCTACGGCTACCTCTCTTTCTTTTTGGCTGAGAAGCATCATCCGTTTGGCTTATGAGATTGCTGGACAGCAGCCTCCTGAAAGAATTACTGCTCATTCTACTAGAGCTGTGGCTTCCACATGGGCTTTTAAAAATGATGCATCTGTTGAACAGATTTGTAAGGCGGCAACTTGGTCTTCGCTTCATACTTTTTCCAAATTTTACAAATTTGATACTTTTGCTTCTTCGGAGGCTATTTTTGGGAGAAAGCTTCTTCAAGCAGTGGTGCCTTCTGTTTAAAGGTCCCTGTCTTGTCCCTCCCTTCATCCGTGTCCTAAAGCTTTGGTATTGGTATCCCACAAGTAATGGATGAATCCGTGGACTCGATACATCTTACAAGAGAAAACATAATTTATGCTTACCTGATAAATTCATTTCTCTTGTGATGTATCGAGTCCATGGCCCGCCCTGTTTTTTCTAAGACAGGCATTTGTATTTTTATTTTTGAAACTTTCAGTCACCACTGCACCCTATGGTTTCTCCTTTTTCTTCCTAGCCTTCGGTCGAATGACTGGGGGGTGGAGTTAAGGGGGGAGCTATATAGGCAGCTCTGTTGTGGGTGCTCTCTTTGCCACTTCCTGTTGGGAAGGAGAATATCCCACAAGTAATGGATGAATCCGTGGACTCGATACATCACAAAAGAAATGAATTGATCAGGTAAGCATAAATTATGTTTTTTTTCTGTTGATCAATTCTTAAGGGTGATTAAGTTATTCATATTCTTTTTTTAAATGTATCAATTTTTAACCATGCACCTTATAATTAATCAATCTTGTAAAAAAATAATTAAACTCAGTACCCTCTATGATTTCTATGTCAAAGCTTTCCTATGTGTTTTTCCAAGAAAATGTTAAAAAATGTAAAATTGTTTTTCTTCTTTATCCCCAATTCCATTATATTTTCAGTTATTTTACTGCAGATGGTAAAGATGTTAAAATAATGTAATCCAGCATCTTATTTCATAAACCCCCATCTTCTGCAAACCTTGTGAAGAAGGTTGCTGCATCTTGACTCATGAATATATTTCAGCATGGATTTAATTTGAATTTTCCCAACTTTAACTCCCAAGAGTATTTTCAGTAGCTAAGTATACTTTCTAGAAATGCATGCTAACAATATTTAGATACAAAAGCAAAAAAAAAGAAAGATTTGCTGGTGATTCCCATGGTAGAACAGTACACATTCATTCAAGAAAACAATTTCTGTTGTAGGAAATGTAGTTTTATTGTTTACTGCACCACATATTTAGTACATTTCACTTGGTGCTATGGAGAGGCTGTTGAGAATATAATCAGCTAATTTCTTTCTCAGAGGCTTTGCATTATCTGTGTCAGCTAAATTAATAACCTATGTGGAGGTGCAGAAGTTAAACATCTGTGTTAGTATAATTATTTTAAGTGCCCATCTAGAGCAGAAAAGACGTTAAACTGAAAATCATATCTAACTTGGGTTAGATATGTTGTTGACAAGAAAGCAGAACACATAGGAAATCATTATTTAAATGACCCATGTGGGCATTTCACACAATGTCAAAGAAATTATGTTGTTACTTAAATATGCAAGTCAAGTACACTTCCAATTATATTCTGTCTCTTATTATAACAACTACTTTATAATTGATTAACAGCGTAGAGTTTTGTTTTGGACATAGGTATTTATGAGTGCAGTTTTCAACAAATATGCCTGAATTTAAAGTTAAATTAAATGGACATGAAATACCTTATAATAGGATACTGTAAAAAAATGACTGTGACAAACCGAAATCAAATCTAACTAAGCCAAATAAAAAGGGGAGTTCTGGCTAATAAAAAAAAATGGAACTTAATCCATTCAGAAAGTTTTCACACTCAATTTTGTTTCATGCCCCTTTAAAGGGACACTACATTTTCATGATTCAGATAGAAAATGCAGTTTTAAGAGACTTTGCTAATCACTTTCATCATCAAATTGTGCACAGTATATTTTTTGTACACTTTCTAAGGCACCAGCACCTACTGACCTACTGAGTTCACAGTGTATACACATATGAGTCTTTGATTGGTTGATAGCTGTCACATGATATAGGGGCCCAGCAAATTAAAAGAAAATGTGACATTTGTTGGTAAAAAACAAATCTTGCTCATTTAAAATTCAGAGTAAGTGCTATGGCATTTTCTTTTATTATGCAATCTTTGATTATGTAATTCTACTATATTTAATTGTCCTTTAAAGATATTGTTTTACATATCAAAATTATTTATGCTATTTTGAGCAGCTGTAGTCCCCTCTTCCATAAATTATTTTCCATTTATTTTAAATTTGTCCTAAGAAATTTTATTTGTTATAAATATGCCTGTAACCCCTTGACCATGATATGAATAAAAATATAAATGTAAATTTAGATTAATATTATTATTATTATCAGGTATTTGTAGAGCGCCAACAGATTCCGCAGCTAAAACACTTATTAGAAAGGCAGTTGACAGTTCCATATGACATGTTGATGAATGATGTAATCACCAAGCACACTGCTGCAAAGTCTGTTGGGTAATGTAGTTAACACAAACATTTCAAACGTAAAACAGTATGACTGTCTTAGATTGACATCTCCCAATGCTTTTTTTATGGATTACACTCACTTTATCCACTGAGTAAATTTTGTATTTAGTAAAACTTTCACAAGTGATTGCTCGTACAATCTTAAATTCCAGTAGCCGATGCTTCTCGGGAGGCCTGAAGGCATGTTCGCAGACAGGTTCTCAGAAAGATAAATTTTCCTTTTAACAAAAAATATTTAACCAGAATGACGAAAATTATTTTACCCATGTAAATATCATGCCAAACAGATTGTTAAAAAGTCGTCTTTAAGTTTCAGTTTAATGTTGATTATTTTGTATCAAAACTCTAAAATGATTTTCATCTGAATTACATTTTATAATTTTTATGGTTGAAAAGTCATAGCATTTTTAGGAATATCATATTCTGTAAAAAATAGCATGCATTCATAAATAATAAGCTGTGATATATTGTGCCAACAGTCGTCCCTATGGGTCTCTCATGAAGTCTCCACTAAGGGACTAATTAGTTATATGTAAATAAGAATTCGATTTTATAGTTGCAATCTGATACTTTTAGCATAGCAAAAGATAAAAATAAATAAAATAAAAATAAAAATAACACCAAGCAAAATACTTGAACCAATAAATCATCCTGTATAGATCTTCCATAAAATGTGACCTATTTTTACACTCATCCAATTTAATATGATACACCCAAATGTATATTTACTTAGAAAAACAATTATCTTTGAGCCCTGATGCCTAGAAGAAAACAAAACAAGCCTAGTCATTGTTGACAGGTGGTCTTCATTACTTTGTTGATCAAATAAAAGTTATAGGGAATTAAAACTCTATAATAGGTTAGAGGGACTCTCCTTTTAAAAATAAGAATATAATTAGAGCCAAAATTGCAAATGTGCTGTAAATTATATCAAGGTGTTATAAAAATCACCATGACTGACCCACTCTTTTTAAATAGTGGTTATCAATTTGCTCTATTGGCTCCAGTTATTAAGCAGTAGTTGCTGCGTCTGAGGCCCATCATTTTTGGTTGAGCAGCGGTCATTAAATGTTAGAAGATTGAAATCATCCCGATACAATATGATAGGGATGATTGACAGCCCCTGCTAGCGGCTGATTCACATTGCACAAGCAACAAATCATGTCTGCTCAACAATTGATAAATGGAACCCTAAGTATTTTGAGTGTCAGAGAGGGCTACTTTACCCCTATGATTTGGTTCTATTAACTTATGAAACAGAATTTGCACTTGGCTGGTTAGCGAGACTGAAGACCTAGAGCAAAAAATAAGGGATACATAAAATGTGCACCTAACACAACATATATACATTCAAAAAAAAGGGTTGCATTAATATATACACTTTCTGATAAAACATTTTTGCAAGGGTTAAAAGGCATATGGTATATGAAAAGGTGTTTGACTGGAAAGGGTTATAATGTATATGTATATATATATAGTATCTCACAAAACTGGCTCACATTTTTGTAAATATTTTATTATATATTTTCATGTGACAACACTGAAGAAATGACACTTTACTACAATGTAAAGTAGTGAGTGTACAGCCTGTATAACAGTGTACATTTGCTGCCCCCTCAAAATAACTCAACACACAGCCATTAATGTCTAATCCGTTGGCAACAAAAGTGAGTACATCCCTAAGTGAAAATGTCCAAATTGGGCCCAATAAGCCATTTTCCCTCCCCGGTGTCATGTAACTCGTTAGTGTTACAAGGTCTCAGGTGTGAATGGGGAGCAGGTGTGTTAAATTTGGTGTTATCGCTCACACACTCTCTCCTACTGGTCACTGGAAGTTCAACATGGCACCTCATGGCAAAGAACTCTCTGAGGATCTGAAAAAAATAATTGTTGCTCTACATAAAGATGGCCTAGGCTATAAGAAGATTGTCAAGACCCTGAAACTGAGCTGCAACATGGTGGGCAAGACCGCACAGTGGTTTCACAGGACAGGTTCCACTCAGAACAGGCCTTGCCATGGTCAACCAAAGAAGTTACTCAGTGTCATATCCAGAGGTTGTCTTTGGGAAATAGATGTATGAGTGCTGCCAGCATTGCTGCAGAGGTTGAAGGGGTGGAAGGTCGTCAGTGCTCAGACCATTCGCCGCACACTGCATCAAATTGGTCTGCATGGTTGTCGTCCCAGAAGGAAGCCTCTTCTAAAGATGATGCACAAGAAAGCACACAAACAGTTTGCTGAAGACAAGCAGACTAAGGACATGCATTACTGGAACCATGACCTGTGGTCCGATGAGATCAAGATAAACTTATTTGGTTCAGATGGTGTCAAGCGTGTGTGGTGGCAACCAGATGAGGAGTACAAAAACAATTGTGTCTTGCCTACAGTCAAGCATGGTGGTGGGAGTGTGATGGTCTGGGCCTGCATGAGTGCTGCCGGCACTGGGGAGCTACAGTTCATTGAGGGAACCATGAATGCCAACATGTACTGTGACATAATGAAGCAGAGCATTATCCCCTCCCTTCCAACATGATAACAACCCCAAACACACCTCCAAGACGACCAATGCCTTGCTAAAGAAGCTGAGGGTAAAGGTGATGGGCTGGCCAATTATGTCTCCAGACCAAAACCCTATTGAGCATCTGTGGGGCATCCTCAAACGGAAGGTGGGGGAGCGCAAGGTCTCTAAAATTCACTAGCTCTGTGATGTCGTCATGGAGGAGTGGAAGAGGAATCCAGTGGCAACCTGTGAAGCTATGGTGAAGTCCATGCCAAAGAGGGTTAAGGCAGTGCTGGAAAATAATGGTGGTCACACAAAATATTGACACTTTGGGCCCAATTTGGACATTTCCACTTATTGGTGTAGTCACTTTTTTGCCAATGGTTTAGACATTAATGGCTGTGTGTTTAGTTATTTTGAGGGGACAGCAAATGGACACTGTTATACAGGCTGTACACTCACTACTTTACATTTTAGCAAAGTGTAATTTCTTCAATGTTGTCACCTGAAAAGATGTAATAAAATATTTACAAAAATGTGAGGGATGTACTCACTTTTGTGAGATACTGTCTCTCTCTCTCTTTCTCTCTCTCTCTCTCTCTCTCTCTCTCTCTCTTTCTCTCTCTCTCTCTCTCTCTCTCTCTCTCTATATATATATATATATATATATATATATATATATATATTTGTGTGTATGGGTGTATATATTTTAAATTTAATTTTTAATAATGGGCTTAACTGTTTTTTTTTCTGTAAATATTTTACATTCCAATGCTCTTTATTAGAAAAATAAAAAGAACATTTCCTTTTCTGTGAAGAACATTGGAATGTAAAATATCTTCGGTTTTAGCACTGTATAGTTCTAAAGCAGTGTCTGGTTGGCACAGAAGTGATAAGTGTTAGAATTTTTTTTCTTGAGCGTGCTCCATTGAAGTCTATGGGGAGAAGAAGTTAATGCGGTCACAATATCCAAAGTCCTGAATTTAGTATGCACCGGGGTTTCACTCACGTGAAAACAATTTACTTTCAACTTGTAATATACAGGTAGCCCTCAGTTTACGCCGGGGTTAGGTTCCAGAAGGAATGGTTGTAAATCGAAACCGTTGTAAATTGAAACCCAGTTTATAATGTAAGTCAATGGGAAGTGAGGGATTTAGGTTCCAGGCCCCTCTCCAAATTGTCATAAATAACACTTAATACATTATTTTTAAAGCTTTGAAATGAAGACTTTAAATGCTAAACAGCATTATAAACCTAATAAAATAATAACACAACACAGAATATATAATTAAACTAAGTTAAATGAACAAAAACATTTGCTAAACAGCATTATAAACCTAATAAAATAATCACACAACACAGACTTCACTTGCATTTTTCTGCGAACAGTTCTTTCTATGCATTCCAATTTGGACTGATTTATAGACAGGAAGATCTTGTTCCTATGAAATCTGCTCGATAACTCAGGTCTGGTTAAACTGATTAATTTCAGCTTGCTTGGCTTTGCTGCAACACAAGCGGACAGCTCCACCTACTGGCTATTTTAATCAATGCACTGCTTCTTAATGCTTTTCAATAGCAGTCACATGACTGGAAAAAAAGGTTGTTATTCTGAAACGGTGTAAATTGAACCGTTGTAAACCAAGGGTCACCTGTACTTGCTAAGCCGCCCACGTTAAAAGTTTACTTTAAGCAGTGGCCCTATATAAGCTATTAAAATTGAAAGTGACTAATATGTCTTAAGGCATTAGATACCCCACCACAAACTACTCCTAAACTTTTAACCCCCTAACCACCAACACCCCCATTGCAAACTACCCCTACACTGCTTAACCCCTAACAGCTAAACTCCCCAAGATCCCTAACTTAAAACTCCCTAAGTTACACAAAATAAAACAAACTCTACCATTACCATTTTTTTTAACAAAAAAAAAAAGAAAACAACCAGTTAACCTATCCTAAAACTAAAGTTCCCTTTAAAAAAGCCCACTCCAAATCCTATACTAACACTAAAACCTACTCTAGAAATTGCACTAAAAAAGGGGCATTTGTTTGACAGTGTCCTAGTGAAAATGATTATCTCTTTTGCATCCAAAATACCCTATACTAAAACCAAAGTAACCCCTCACCCCCCAAAAAAAAACAAAATTTATACTTACCTGATAAATAATTATCCTAAAGGTGGTGAAATTTCATGGTCCATTACTCATGGGAATTACCCTTCTCTACCACTAGTAGGAGGCAAAGAGTACCAAACCCCAAGAGCTCTATAAAACCTTTCCCACCACACACATACCTCAGTCTAATGTATAGCTAAGCAAGTGAGGAAAGAAATAGGAATAAGAGCCATAAAAGGACCAGGGGAAAAAAATGTGGTGAAGAAAATACTAACCACAGAAAAAACATGAGTGGGGTCCCATGTACTCTCACCACCATTAAATAAATTAATTTATCAGGTAAATATAAATAATGTTCTCTTTCATACAGGTGGTGAGAATCCACAATCCATTACACATGAGAACTAATACCCAAGCTTTTTAAAAAAAAAAAACATATTTTTTCACTGAGAAATTAAATCCCCACCTACAATTATATATATTCTTTTTTATGATATATATATATATGTACTGTATATATATATATATATATATATATATATATATATATATATATATATTTATATATACATATATATGTATGTATATTAATATATATATATATATATATATATATATATATATATATATTATTATTATATATTTTTCCCCTGAGCTTGCAGCAGCTTTGTATGATTTATATTTATTTTAGAATTGAGTGTTATAGAGCTGACTTTTGTGCAGCTTACCTAACCCCTTTTGGGTTCTTAGGTATTCTATTTCTTATCTGATTTCACAAAATACCCCCTTTGTGGGTGTATTTCAGAAGCCTGTTTGCAGCTTTCTACACTCCTTTCTACACCACTGTTTAAATACATATGTATCCACTCTTACAATTATTAATCAATATGCAAAACTTTGAGTATGGGGCATATTTTGATCCCCTCTCTAAACAAAGAAACAAACTTATATATATATATATATATATATATATATATATATATATATATATATATATATATATATAACCTATTAGTTATATTGTAGCTAGCTTAGGTTTAATTTTACATGTAAGTTACTTTGTATTTAGACTTAAATAGGTATTATATAGTTAATAATTTAAACTTTAATTTAGGTCTATTTAAATTATGTTAAAGTTAAGGAGTGTTAGATTTAGGGTTAGGTTTAGTGTTAGGGTTAGGTTTAGGGGTTAATATAGTTTAATTTAGGTTGTTGCGATGTGGGGGTCGGCAGTTTAGGGCTTAATTAATAGGTTTAGTTAGTGTTGGCGATGTGGAGGGTGCGGTTCATGGGTAAATAGGTTTAGTTAGTGTCGGGCGATGTCTGGGAACTGCGGTTTAGGGGTTAATAGGTTTAGTTAGTGTTGGCGATGTGGGGGGTGCGGTTTAGGGGTTAATAGTTTTATTTAGTGTCGGCGATGTTGAGGAACGGTGGTTTAGGGGTTAATGCTTTATTTAGTGATTTATTTAGTGTTGGCAATGTTTGGGAACAGCGGTTTAGGGGTTAATAGGTTTAGGTAGTGTTGGCGATCAGGGGGGTGCGGTTTAGGGGTTAATAGGTTTAGTTTGTGTTGGCAATGTCGGGGAACTGTGGTTTCGGAGTTAATAACTTTATTTTGTTATTTAGTTAGTGTCAGCGATGTGGGTGGCGATTTAGGGGTTAAAAACTTTATTTTGTTATTGAATTATCTCCCACCACAAAGGGCAAGATGCTATAAGGTAATGGATTAATAAACTCACAAACCTTAAAGAAAACAGGAGGGCCTTTATCATTGAATCATTTACGTTTATACTGGAAAAAAAATATTTTAGATTCAATGAAGAGTTCTATTTACAGATTGGTGGTACTGCAATGGGGACTTAATTTGTCCCCAGTTACGCCAATCTGTACATAGGACTCTGGGAATAAATAAATATATGGAACAAAAATCCCTTCCAGGACTGCATACAAATATGGGCAAGATTCATAGATGACATTATAGTAATCTGGGAAGGGGAGGATGACAAATTAATAGACTTACTGATCTATTTTAATCAAAATGACTTTAACTTAAATTTTACTGTTAAAACAATAGTGGAATTGAATTATTAGATTTGATCCTGTTCTCAGAGGAGAACAACATCTTAACTAGACTAGAAATGGATAAGAAAAAACTTCTAAAAGTAGGGGACAAAGACAAGAAAAATAAAAAGAAGAAACAGGGGAATGTAGCATTCATTACTACCTACAATATAGGAGCCAGAGAAATAGAAAAGAATGAAAAAAAAGCATTGACACATACTAATACATGATCCAATACTAATAGATATAATTAAAAAAGGACCACAAGTGATTTATAGAAAGAACAGGTATCTAAAATCCATAATAGCCCCGAGCAAATTAAAAAGTAAGAAAACAAGCTCTACAGAAAACTGGTTACAATCCAATTCAATTGTTTTTTTTCAAATGTAACAGGCTCAACTGTGTAGTATGTCAACACCACTATAATAAACACAAGCCTACTAAACAAGTGACTTCTACATTATCAAATAAGATCTATGATGTCAAATTGCTTGTTAAAGGGACATGAAACCCAAATGTTTCCCCCCCACACAATTTAGAAAGAGCGTGCGATTTTAAACAACTTTCTAATTTACTTCTATTATCTAATTTGCTTCATTCTATTGATATCCTTTGCTGAAAAGCATATCTAGATAGGCTCAGTACTTGCTGATTGGTGGCTGCACATAGATGCCTTGTGTGATTGGCTCACCCATGTTTATTGTTATTACTTCAATAAAGGATATCTAAAAAAATAAAGCAATTTACATAATAAAAGTAAATTGGAATGTTTTTTAAATTTGTATTCTCTATCTGAATCATGAAAGAAAATTTTTGGGTTTAATGTCCCTTTAACTGTAGAAATTAATATGTAGTGTACCTCTTAGAATGCAGTTGTAAACTATAATATACAGGACGCACGGCAAGACCCTATAAAAAAAAGACTTTTGGAACACATAAAAAATATTTGTTTAGATTACGAGTTTTGCGTTACGGTTTTAATGCTGAAAAAATGGCAATTTCAGCCATTACAAGTCGTGTCGGTATAGCTGTACCGTAAGCATTTTAGCCTGTAACGCAACGTCAATCCCGCACTCAAAAAAATGATGCTTTTGCGTGGGATTTCCATAGCGCCGGTATTACAGGTTGTTCAGTGAAGCTAAAATGCTTGCGTTACAGATTATACAACACGATCCATACCGCCATCTAACAGCAGTTGTTATGGATTTTGTGTAACAAAAATGTTTCACAAAACTCGTAACTAAAATGTTACAAAGTACACTAACACCCATAAACTACCTATTAGCCCCTAAACCGAGGCCCACCCGCATCGCAAACACTATTTAAAATTTACAAACCCCTAATCTGCCACCTGCTTACATCCCTGCCACTATAATAAAGCTATTAACCCCTATTTCGCCACTCCCCGACACCGCAGCCACTAACTAAACCTATTAATCCCTAAACTGCCAGCCTCTCCATATCGCCACTAATAAATTGAACTATTAATCCCTAAACATATCACCCCCTAACTTTAAATTAAAATTACTATATCCCTAGTATAATAGTTTAGTATAATAGTTATGTTAGGTTAATTGTTAGTTTAAACTTAGTTTTCTTTAATTTCACAGGTAAGTTTTTATTTATTTTAAGATAGGGATATTTTAATTTTAATTTAAAGTTAGGGGCTTGTTAGGTTAAGGGGTTAATAGTTTAATTTAGTTTTTTGCGATGTGGGGGGCTGGTGATTTAGGGGTTAATAGGTTTATTTAGTGGTGGTGATATGGGAGGCCATAGGTTTAGGAGTTAATAACTTTTATTAGTGGCGGCGATGTCGGGGAGTGGCGGCATAGGGGTTAATAACTTTTAATAGTGGCAGCGATGTCGGGAGCGGCAGATTAGTGGTTAATAACTTTATTTCTTTGTCTGTGATGTCGGGGGCAGCAGATTAGGGGTGTTTAGATTTTGGGGTTATGTTAGGGTGTTTAAACGTAACTTTTTTTTCCCATAGACATCATCAATGGGGTTGTATTACAGCGATCGCCATTCCGCACTTCATGTGTTAGTTTTTTTTTTCTAACACTCTCTCCCCATTGATCTCTATGGGGGAAAGTGTGCACAAGCACATCAAAGCAGCCCTTGGATTTTGTTCGGTATTAAGCTTATCGCCACCATATTGCATGCACAAGGATGCTTTTCAGAAACTTGTAATGGCAGCGCTATGGAGGGTGAAATAACACAACCATTGTTGCATTCATTTAGCACCCTCTATAGCGCAAAACTCGTAATCTAGGCAATTGCAAATGGTGAAAAATCCTATAGTCTGTCAGCCCACTATAAGATATACCATAACAAAGATCCAAGTTGCCTGAGGGGTATAATCTTGGAACAGGTAAAAAAAGAAGGGGTTAGCAGAGAGCTCCACCTCAGGAGACATGAGACCTTCTGGATTCATCATTTGAATACGATGACACCAAAGGGTCTCAACAAGGATATAGATGTTGCAGGCTTTCTCATAAACTAGGGAGGTATACTAATAAATAAACATTCATTTATTAGGTAGGATATGAGAATCAGAGACCCCACTATACACCACCAATTAGAATAAACATAACTAATGGAGGACCTGTATATCCACATATATATTTTGCTATATATAGATATAAGAAATTTCTGGATGAATCAATTATAGTGTTCACTCTGAAGATAGTACCTATAAAACAATCAATTCATGATCATATTTGATTTTAGGAAGAGAATCTCTATTTATTTATTTAAGAAACATTTCTTTGTCCTATGTACATTTCTTTCAAATCTACATTATGGCCTCTAGTTATGGAGCTCTGGACGTACCTGCCTTCGCCGGCACCAATACGCTCGCCTAAGCTCGCCTCACATCACTGCCGCGGACCTGAATACATTGGCCAAAGTTATCAAAAAAGCTGCCAAAAAGCTGTGCACCAAGTACGGGGCGATGAGCAGCGGACTGTGATAGTTATCACTAATCCGATCTCGCTGCTCTTCGGCTTTTCTACAGCTTTATTGATAAGCTGTCACTAAGCACTCAAACTATACTATACTGTTCTACCCCCTATACCGGCGCCCCCGGAGCCCCCCGCAACTAAATAAAGTTATTAACCCCTAAACCGCCACTCCTAGACCCCGCTGTAACTAAAATAAATGTATTAACCCCTAAACTGCCGCTCCCGGACCCCACCGCCACCTACATAATACCTATTAACCCCAATCCTGCCCCCCCTATACCGCTGCCACCTATAATAAAGTTATTCACCCCTATCCTGCAGATCCCGGACCCCGCCGCAACTAAATACATTGTTTAACCCCTAAACCACCGCTCCCGGACCCCGCTGCCACTTATATTAAACGTATTAACCCCTAATCTGCCCCCCCCTACACCGTCGCCACCTATAATAAATTTATTAACCCCTATCCTGCCCCCCTAAACCGCCGCAACCTATAATAAAATTATTAATCCCTAAACCTAAGTCTAACACTAACCCTAACATCCCCCTAACTTAAATAATAATTAAATAAATCTAAATAAATATTACTCTTATTAAATTAGTTATTCCTATTTAAAACTAAATACTTATCTATATAATAAACCCTAATATAGCTACAATATTACTAATAAGTATATTGTAGCTATTTTAAGATTTATTTTTATTTTACAGGCAAATTTAGATTTATTTTAACAATAGCTATTAAATAGTTATTAACTATTTAATAGCTACCTATATAAAATAAAGACAAATTTACCTCTAAAATAAAAACTAACCTAAGTTACAATTGCACCTAACACTACACTATCATTAAATAAATGACTCCTATTTAAAACTAAATACTTACCTGTAAAATAAACCCTAAACTAGCTACAATGTAATTAATAATTACATTGTAGCTATTTTAGGATTTATATTTATTTTACAGGCAACTTTGTATTTATTTTAACTAGGTACAATAGTTATTAAATAGTTTTTAACTATTTTATAACTACCTAGCTAAAATAAATTCAAAATTACCTGTAAAATAAATCCTAACTTAAGTTACAATTAAACCTAACACTACACTATCATTAAATAAATTAAATTAATTAACTACAAGAAGCTACAATTAAATACAATTAAATAAACTAACTAAAGTACAAAAAAAACAAACACTAAATTACAGAAAATAAAAAAAATTACAAGAATTTTAAACTAATTACACCTAATCTAAGCCCCCTAATAAAAAAAAATAAAAAAAAAATAATAAAAGTCCCTACCCTATACTACATTACAAATTAACCAGCTCTTTTACCAGCCCTTAAAAGGGCTTTTTGCGGGGTATGCCCCAAAGTAATCAGCTCTTTTGCATGTAAAAAAATACAACCCCCCCAACAATAAAACCCACCACCCACATACCCCTACTCTAACCCACCCAAACCCCCCTTAAATAAACCTTTCATCCCATAGAAGTCTTCATCCAAGAGGTGCTGAAGAGGTCTTCCATCCGATAGAAGTCTTAATCCAGGCGGCGTCTTCAATCTTCATCCATCAGGAGTGGAGCGGAGCCATCTTCAAAGCAGCCGACGTGGAGCCATCCTCTTCCAACGACGCCTACTCGCTGAATGAATATTCCTTTAAGTGACGTCATCCAAGATGGCGTCCCTTGAATTCTGATTGGCTGATAGGATTCTATCAGCCAATCTGAATTAAGGTAGGAAAAATCTGATTGGCTGATTCAAACAGCCAATCAGATTGAAGTTCAATCTGATTGGCTGATCCAATCAGCCAATCAGATTGAGCTCGCATTCTATTGGCTGTTCCGATCAGCCAATAGAATGCGAGCTCAATCTGATTGGCTGATTGGATCAGCCAATCAGATTTTTCCTACCTTAATACCGATTGGCTGATAAAATCAGCCAATCGGAATTCGAGGGACGTCATCTTGGATGACGTCACTTAAAGGAATATTCATTCGGCGAGTAGGGGTCGTTGGAAGAGGATGGCTCCGCGACGGCTGCTTTGAAGATGGTTCCGCTCCGCTCCAGATGGATGAAGATTGAAGACACCGCCTGATAAAGACTTCTATCGGATGGAAGACCTCTTCAGTGCCCCTTGGATGAAGACTTCTATCGGATGGAAGACATCTTCAGCGCCCCTTGGATGATGACTTCGGCCCAGCTGGGTGAACACGACTCAAGGCAGGGATATCTTCAGGGTGCTAGTGTTAGGTTTATTTAAGGGGGGGTTTGGGTGGGTTAGAGTAGGGGTATGTGGGTGGTGGGTTTTAATGTTGGGGGGGCATGTATTTTTTTTTACAGGCAAAATAGCTGATTACTTTGGGGCATGCCCTGCAAAAAGCCATTTTAAGGGCTGGTAAAAGAGCTGATTACTTTGTAATGTAGTTTAGGGTAGGGACTTTTTTTTTTTTTTTTTATTATTATTTATTAGGGGGCTTAGATTAGGTGTAATTAGTTTAAAATTCTTGTAATCTTTTTTTATTTTCTGTAATTTAGTGGGGGGGGTTTGTACTTTAGTTAGTTTATTTAATTGTATTTAATTGTAGCTACTTGTAGTTAATTAAATTTATTTAATGATAGTGTAGTGTTAGGTTTAATTGTAACTTAGGTTAGGATTTATTTTACAGGTAATTTTGAATTTATTTTAGCTAGGTAGTTATTGAATAGTTAATAACTATTTAATAACTATTGTACCTAGTTAAAATAAATACAAAGTTGCCTGTAAAATAAATATAAATCCTAAGATAGCTACAATGTAATTATTAATTACATTGTAGCTATCTTAGGGTTTATTTTACAGGTAAGTATTTAGTTTTAAATAGGAATAATTTATTTAATGATAGTGTAGTGTTAGGTGTAATTGTAACTTAGGTTAGTTTTTATTTTACAGGTAAATTTGACTTTATTTTTATCTAGGTAGCTATTAAATAGTTAATAACTATTCAATAGCTATTGTACCTAGTTAAAATAAATTTAAATGTGCCTGTAAAATAAAAATAAATCCTAAGATAGCTACAATATAATTATTAGTAATATTGTAGCTATATTAGGAATTATTTTATAGGTAAGTATTTAGTTTTAAATAGGAATAACTAATTTAATAAGAGTAATATTTATTTAGATTTATTTAAATAATACTTAAGTTAAGGGGGTGTTAGGGTTAGTGTTAGACTTAGGTTTAGGGGTTAATAATTTTATTATAGGTTGCGGCGGTGTAGGGGGGGCAGGATAGGGGTTAATACATTTATTATAGGTGGCACGGTGTAGGGGGGCAGGATAGGGGTTAATACATTTATTATAGGTGGCAGTGGTGTAGGGGGGCAGGATAGGGGTTAATAGGTATTATGTAGGTGGCTATGGGGTCCGGAAGCGGCGGTTTAGGGGTTAATATAATTATTATACTTGCGGCGGGGTCCGGGAGTTGTGGTTTAGGGGTTAATATAATTATTATAGTTGCTGCGGGTTTATAGTTTATTAGAGTGGCAGTGGGCTTCGGTGGTGGTGTAGGGGGGCAGATTAGGGGTGTTTAGACTCGGGGTACATGTTAGGTTGTTAGGTGTAGATAGCTCCCATTGGAATCAATGGGAGGTCGGGCAGCAGCGAACATAAACTTTCGCTATGGTCAGACTCCCATTGATTCCTATGGGATCCGCCACCTCCAGGGTGGCGGAATGAAAACCAGGTACGCTGGGCCGGAAAAGTGCAGAGCGTACCTGATAGTCATTTGATAACTTCCAAAAGTAGTCAGATTGTGCCGAACGTGGGTTCGGAACATCTGGAGTGACGTAAGAATCAATCTGTGTCAGACTGAGTCCGGCGGATCGAAGCTTACGTCACTAGATTCTACTTTTGCTGGGCAGTAGGGCTTGATAACTTAGGCGAATCAGCCTCGCCACAAATACGCTACGGAATTCCAGCGTATTTGAGGTTGACGGCTTGATAACTAGAGGCCTATATGTCAGGTCCAGGGTAGAACTGCAATTATTGCACATATTGGGGCCTATTTATCATGATGCGAGCAGACATGATCCAATATTTTTAGATTAAATGCACTCTCTACTAAAGTTGCAAACTTAGCATCTTTATAAATTAAATGAAATATTGCACTTCTGTTTCTGATGCACTGTTTTCAGCGACATCCTTGTTAATAATATCCATATAAAATGTAAAAAGGTACAAAAAAGAGATTTTGAATTTTGTTTTTTTATATGAATTTTTTATCTATTTTTCTTTTATTATTAATATTGACATTTGTATATAATTAAGTTTTGAATGATATTATTCATAAGTCTTTACAATTTTATGGAGCAATAGGTGCAAACTATATATGTTTTTACTGCTCAAAGATTTGGAGTTATATGTATCCGGCACATCAATTTTTATGAAATCCTATCGATAATTTTTTATGAAATCCTATCCATCATTTTTATTTTGCATTTTGAATTTTGTGTATAAAGCTACTCATGCCGGCTTTGTTTAAAGTCCCCCCTTTTTTTAAGTTTAGTATAGTTTTTTTAACGCATTAATTTATGCAATGATTCATGTACTTTCTACGTGTAACACAAAACACACATAGCTATATATGCTGCCAAAATGTTTTATGCAAATAATATGGGTGGAAACCTCAATAGTTTGAGGGTATAAATTAACCATACAGACTGTCAACCAGTAGAGCTTGAGAAAGGCACCCTGCCGAAACGCGTTGTTCTTTATTTTGCCCTCAACCGGCTTCCATAGCCACAAAGACTGTGCTAAAGACCACACACCTAAGTTTTGAAACCGAACAGGCTAAGCGGCTACAAAGTAGCGATATCTGTCTTAAGAGACTGCTTGTAAGGTGACGGGCTGACACGCCTCCTGCCTCGATACTATTTTTGACTTGGAGCCACAAAGATTTCCAACCGACTGCATCCGAGGTCAATACGTTACATGGTAGCGTTACACTTCCAGGAGATTTGCTTTATGCCGAGCAACCTATATTAGGATACCAGACAAGAATCCGGTGTAAGTTAGCATTAATTCCTTTAAATTGCAACTTCTTACTTGGTGATAAGAATTTCCTGTCTCATTGCAGGATTCCTGGATATTTGTGCAGCTTTCACAATATCAACAGCTCTAAATATGCCTCTTGGTTCATATCTTCAGCGAGAAACTGCATAGAGCTCATTGTCTATATAAGACTTTTATAGTGTTTATTGTTTTTTTAGACATTGTTTTTATATATTGTTTCTATATGATTTTATATGTATGAGTGTATTATGTTTGTGCACATTATGATGTTTTAATTTTGACAATCATTTTTTAGATATTAAATATATATCCAACATAGCCGGATACTACACTTATTTAGCTCTTCACAGAGTGCTGCAGCTTTGAATCTAGTGTATCTTACAATATTTTTTAAATGTTTCATTATCCTGTACTTGGGAAAAGAGGGAAAATGTTCCCAAAGCTGCTGGTTTTAATTGCTGTATCTCTTCTAGCGCAGTGAATCATTAACCCCCCCCCTTTTTAAAAATGTATAGACATAAACTGCACATATGGGGCCAGATTACAAGTGGGGCGCTATTTAGCGCTTTGGCTAGAGCGGTAATTGTGCTAGAAGTAAACTTTCTGCTTGCGTCAGGTTGCGCTCATATTATGAGTTTAAAGTAAAAAGTTATCGCTATCGCTCTAACCTGATGTGGGCAAAAACCCAAACTTAGGCCTAGATTTGGAGTTTTGTCGGTAAAGACCCGCGTAGCTAACGCCGGCTTTTTTCTGGCCGCACCATAAAAATAACTCTGGTATTGAGAGTCCACATAAAGGCTGCGGTTCCTTTAAGGGACGTCATCCAAGATGGCGTCCCTCGAATTCCGATTGGCTGATAGGATTCTATCAGCCAATCGGAATTAAGGTAGGAATATTCTGATTGGCTGATGGAATCAGCCAATCAGAATCAAGTTCAATCCGATTGGTCCAATCAGCCAATCAGATTGAGCTCGCATTCTATTGGCTGTTCCGATCAGCCAAAAGAATGCAAGCTCAATCTGATTGGCTGATCGGATCGGCCAATCGGATTGAACTTGATTCTGATTGGCTGATTCCATCAGCCAATCAGAATATTCCTACCTTAATTCCGATTGGCTGATAGAATCCTATCAGCCAATCGGAATTCGAGGGACGCCATCTTGGATGACGTCCCTTAAAAGAACCGTCATTCTTCAGTTGGACGTCGCCGTAAGAAGATGGGTCCGCGGTGGAGGTCTTCAGGATGGAGCCGGTCCTCATCGGATGAAGATACAAGATGCCGCTTGGATCAAGATGGTTGCCGGTCCGGATCGCCTCTTCTTCCCGGATAGGATGAAGACTTTGGACCCTCTTCTGGACCTCTTCAGCCACCGGATGATGGATCGCCAGCCCCCGCTTGGGTTGGATGAAGATTTTGGAGCCAGGACGGATCGGTGATACCTGGTGAGGTGAAGACAAGGTAGGATGATCTTCAGGGGCTTAGTGTTAGGTTTATTTAAGGGGGGTTTGGGTTAGATTAGTGGTATGTGGGTGGTGGGTTGTAATAATGGGGGGGTATTGTATGTTTTTTTTTACAGGCAAAAGAGCTGAACTTCTTGGGGCATGCCCCGCAAAGGGCCCTGTTCAGGGCTGGTAAGGTAAAAGAGCTTTGAACTTTAGTAATTTAGAATAGGGTAGGGCATTTTTTATTTTGGGGGTCTTTGTTATTTTATTAGGGGGCTTAGAGTAGGTGTAATTAGTTTAAAATTGTTGTAATATTTTTCTTATGTTTGTAAATATTTTTTTATTTTTTGTAACTTAGTTCTTTTTTATTTTTTGTACTTTAGTTAGTTTATTTCATTGTAGTTATTTGTAGATATTGTATTTAATTAATGTATTGATAGTGTAGTGTTAGGTTTAATTGTAGGTAATTATAGGTATTTTATTTAATTAATTTAATGATAGTATAGGGTTAGGTTTAATTGTAACTTAGGTTAGGATTTATTTTACAGGTAATTTTGTAATTATTTTAACTAGGTAGCTATTAAATAGTTCTTAACTATTTAATAGCTATTGTACCTGGTTAAAATAATTACAAAGTTGCCTGTAAAATAAATATTAATCCTAAAATAGCTATAATATAATTATAATTTATATTGTAGCTATATTAGGATTTATTTTACAGGTAAGTATTTATCTTTAAATAGGAATAATTTATTTAATAAGAGTTAATTAATTTCGTTAGATGTAAATTATATTTAACTTAGGGGGGTGTTAGTGTTAGGGTTAGACTTAGCATTAGGGGTTAATACATTTATTAGAATAGCGGTGAGCTCCGGTCGGCAGATTAGGGGTTAATAATTGAAGTTAGGTGTCGGCGATGTTAGGGAGGGCAGATTAGGGGTTAATACTATTTATTATAGGGTTAGTGAGGCGGATTAGGGGTTAATAACTTTATTATAGTAGCGGTGCGGTCCGCTCGGCAGATTAGGGGTTAATAAGTGTAGGCAGGTGGAGGCGACATTGAGGGGGGCAGATTAGGGGTTAATAAATATAATATAGGGGTCGGCGGTGTTAGGGGCAGCAGATTAGGGGTACATAAGGATAACGTAGGTGGCGGCGCTTTGCGGTCGGCAGATTAGGGGTTAATTATTGTAGGTAGCTGGCTGCGACGTTGTGGGGGGCAGGTTAGGGGTTAATAAATATAATATAGGGGTCGGCGGTGTTAGGGGCAGCAGCTTAGGGGTACATAAGTATAACGTAGGTGGCGGTCGGCAGATTAGGGGTTAAAAAAATTTAATCGAGTTGCGGCGATGTGGGGGGACCTCGGTTTAGGGGTACATAGGTAGTTTATGGGTGTTAGTGTACTTTAGAGCACAGTAGTTAAGAGCTTTATAAACCGGCGTTAGCCCAGAAAGCTCTTAACTACTGACTTTTTTCCTGCGGCTGGAGTTTTGTCGTTAGATGTCTAACGCTCACTTCAGACACGACTCTAAATACCGGAGTTAGAAAAATCCCATTGAAAAGATAGGATACGCAATTTACGTAAGGGGATCTGCGGTATGGAAAAGTCGCGGCTGAAAAGTGAGCGTTAGACCCTATTTTGAGTGACTCCAAATACCGGAGGTAGCCTAAAACCAGCGTTAGGAGCCTCTAACGCTGGTTTTCACGGCTACCGCCAAACTCCAAATCTAGGCCTTAGAATATTGCGTGCGTGATAACCTATTCCACATTTGTCAATGGAGAAAAAAAAGTGAAAAAAAACCTAATATCCAACTCGTGCTCAAACCCAATTGCACATTCTCGTTTGCGCTAACCGACATGAAAATTTGAATATTTCACATTCCAATATTCTTCACATAAAAGAATATGTTCTGTTTATTCATAAATACATATATATATATATATATATATATATAAATAAAATGGCATTTTGGTACCATATATATTTATACCTATATATATATGATTTTTTAGGGCAAGTATTTTTTAGCATATGATTTGTATTTATTGTTTACAGGCAAAATAGATGTTCACTTAAGGCTATGCCCTACACAACACCCTTCTTAGGACATATTTTTAGGATAGGATTTTATTTTAGAATAGAGTTTTTTACGAAAAGCAAAACAGCTTATAACTTTTGGTAATTCCCTACAAAATTCCCTTCTTATGGCTTTTTTTTTAAATACAGGCTTTTTTTGAGGGGGCTTACTTTGTATAGGTGTTTTTCATATAAAAGAGCTGTTTACTTTAACTAGGGCACTGACCGACAATGCAATTTTTGTGTTAGTATAGGGTTTTTTATTTTGGGGTGGGCTTTTTTAAGGAGACTTAAGTTTTAGGATTTGAGATTAATGTTTGGGGAATTTAGAAGTTTTTTTTTCTTGGTAATTTTTTTTTGGTTTGTTTTTTATTTTTTATTTTTATATTTTTTTTATTTTTTGTAACTTAGAAGGTGTTAGGTTAAGGGACTTGGGAGGGATTAGCTGTTAGGTAGTTAGGTAGTTTATGGGTAGTGTGCAATAGGGGATTGTGGTAGTTTAGGGGTTAATACGTTAGGGGAATTATTGTAATAGGGGTTGTGGCGCTTTAGGGGTTAATAGGTTATGGGATGATTAGGTGAATAGGTTATGGCAGATAGGGGTTAATAGTGTAGCAGTGTTAGGATGTGCTTGGAGTCAGGGTGCTTAAGGGATTAATAGTTTAGAAAAATATATGTATATACAATGTTTAAATTATATGTATTTTCTAGTATAACTCATTATTTTTATTATTGTAGCGATTTAAAACAGCTGTTTTTTCTGTGTTCTTTTTTTATTTTAAACATTAATATTTATTTTTTCTAAATATATTTATGTTGTAAAAGTCAGTAGCCACAACTTAAAATATTTACAAAACGGCATTTGTTTAACTTTGCAAAGTTAAAGACTATGCAGTTATGCAACTCTATAAAGTCAAAGCAACTGTCTTTTATAACATAATTATATTTAGAAAAATAAATATTAATGTTTAAAATAAAAAAATAATGCAGAAAAAAAACAGTTGTTTAAAATCAAATTGTTGTTTTAAATCAAATTCATATAATTTAAACATTGTATATACATATAATGCTTTTCTGAAATATTAACCCTTATGGACCGTCACTCCCAGTGCATTCTAACACCGCTAAACTATTAACCCCTATTCTGACATAACCTATTCAAGAAATGTCATAATTTCAACATTGTATTGACATGCATCGACATGGCTCCTTTAGTTATAATAGGAAGTTTTTTTTGTTTTTTTTGTCTTATTAGTAAGGTAGATCGCATACATAACATAGAGATAGGCGTTCTGTGAGAGTTAGCTGGGCATTCCAGGGAAGTAACCTGCATTTGGGCTTACATCGCCAGTAGTGTGATATATTCAAAGTACTGTCCTGTAGGTTAAGCATAGGTTTTCAGCCATATTTGTCTCTCCACCTTTTAGGTGGCAAGATTTTCCAGTGGGAGGTTTAATTACAGTTAGGTTAGGTATGTATTATTTAAACACGTTTTTCTCTGAAAGTAGAGAAGAGAAGAGCGCGGACTCAAATGCAGAGTAATAACAGTTTAATATAACACACACGACAAATGGCCACTCACAAGATAAAAGTATAAAATCAGCATATGTGTAAAAACCAAAGACTTATCGTCTCATGCCGGCATCCTTCTATGTCACAAAGATGTCAGAATAGGCGTGTCCCTCCACTGCCTTCCAAGTGTGGCCAAATCCAGGTTGTCAGAGTAAGTCTGTGAGGAGTATCTCCAAACAAAGTTCATGCGATAGCATCAGACATAAACCACAGTTATTTTGCCTGTGTTTAATCACTAGGATATAAAGCAAGGAGGATAGCAAGCTAAATGTATAGTATAGCTGTATGTTAACGTTCCTCTGCTCTTATACCTCCAAGCTCGTAGCTGCAGACTTAGAGCTGGGGCGGCTTCACAGGAACGGATGGCTCAGGGGGTGGGCGGTGGGCAGTTCTCTATGCGTTTCGTCACGTCTCGGTGTGACTTTCTCAAGAGTGATGTGTAAGGGGGAAGGAGAGGCTATATGAAGGGGAGTGTCACTACACACACCCTCTTCCCATGAGGTGAAAAACGACAGTGTTTAGTATGTGATTAAAAACATTGTGTTAAAAAGATAAACATTACATTGTATACAATATTACATAGTAACATAGTAACATAGTAGATAAGGTTGAAAAAAGACTGAAGTCCATCGAGTTCAACCTATACAAATCTAAAATACTTACAAAAAGCTCCAGTTAAGCTTAAATAACCCCATTAAAATGTGACCCATTTAATACTAGCAATCATATCCATGAATTTTGTTTATATACAGAAATTTATCCAGACTATTTTTAAATGTATCTATGGTATTGGCATTCACTACCTCCTTTGGTAATGAGTTCCACAATTTTATTGCTCTTACAGTGAAAAAACGTTTCCGTTGCAGGAGATTAAATCTCCTTTCCTCCAACCTTAAATTGTGACCTCTTGTCAGAAACAATTTTCTTGGAATAAACAGAGCTTCTGCCATCTCTGTATATGGGCCTTGAATATATTTATGTAAAGTCACCTCTCAAGCGCCTTTTTTCTAAAGAAAACAGACCCAGTTTGGCTAGCCTCTCCTCATAGGTTAATTTCTCCAATCCCCTTATTAGCTTTGTGGCCCTTCTCTGAACTTTTTCTAGTTCTGCAATATCTTGTTTAGCAATTGGTCCCCAGAACTGCACTCCAAACTCAAGGTGAGGTCTTACCAGGGCTTTATATAATGACAGAATTATGCTTTCCTCCCTTGAATCAATGCCTCTTTTAATACATGCTAGTATCTTATTAGCCTTTGAAGCCGCTGCCCTGCATTGTGCACCCATCTTTAGCTTGTTATCTATTACTACTCCCAAATCCCTTTCCTCCTGTGTTTGGCTAAGTCTTGTCCCATTTAAAAAATACGTAGCCTGCTTATTTTTACTTCCAAAATGTAGAACCTTGCATTTTTCCGTATTAAATCTCATTTTCCATTCACTTGCCCATAGTTCTATTTTTAGCAAATCCCTTTGTAAAGAGAGTTCGCCCTGCTCTGACCTTATGACCTTACTTAACTTAGTATCATCTGCAAAAATAGAGATGTCACTATTTAATCCTTGCTCCAAGTCATTTATAAAAATATTAAAAAGAACAGGGCCCAGTACTGATCCCTGGGGGACGCCACTGATTACCTTTGTCCAATCTGAGTATGATCCATTTACTACTACTCGTTGCTCCCTATCTTTTATCCAGTTATTTATCCATGAGCTAACATTTTCAGCTATTCCCAGTCCCTTAATTTTGTGCATTAATCTCTCATGTGGCACTGTATCAAATGCCTTTGCAAAATCTAAGTATATCACATCAACTGATTCCCCTTTATCTATATTTTTACTTACTTCCTCGTAGAATCTAATTAGATTAGTTTGACATGATCTATTTCTCCTAAAGCCATGCTGATTAGAACTCATAATCTTGTTTACACGAATATGCTCATCAATATAATCCCTTATAATCCCTTCAAATATCTTCCCCACTATTGATGTCAGACTAACTGGTCTATAGCTTCCTGGATCATCCCTGCTTCCCTTTTTGAAGAGTGGCACCACATCAGCTTTACGCCAATCCTGGGGTACCATGCCTGAGGATAATGAGTCTTGAAAAATTAAGAGTAAAGGTTTGTCTATAACAGTGCTAAGTTCCCTTAACACCCTTGGGTGTATTCCATCTGGGCCATTCCATATTGCAATGATAAATACATTAGACATATGCATATTAATTAATATATGATGCAAACCTGTTAGTAATGCCATAAGATAAAAACGGGGATATAAATAAGTTGATATCGATATACTTAAAATAAATGAACATTCAAATACTAAAAAACTATATATATAAATATATAAAACCAAGTGTGAACCTATACATGATAATTGCATATAATAGATATATATATAAAAGGTGATGACACACAATTAATATTCGAAAATTAGATATAAAAGTAAAATTCATGAATGTTATGAAAATATGTTATAAAAAGGCCTGCAGGTCAATTTCTATATTTAGCCCATTAGGCTCCAAGCAATTGAGATTTTTAATCCAAAAAGTTTCTTGTTTTCTGAGTTTTAATAGCCTATTGGTGTCCCATACGTTAGGTTTTATCCACTCTATGATTTTGACAGAAAGATCTTGGGGATTTTGATTATGATGGGTTTTAAAATGACGGGACACACTATGATTATCAAAGCCAGATAAAATATTATTTACATGTTCTCTAATTCTGTATTTGATTTTTCTCTTAGTACGCCCTACATAGATATGTCCACATTTGCAGACTAATTGATAAACCACATATGTGGTGTGACATGTATATCTATCTTTACATGCATACTTTTTGCTATGATTGTAGTTAAAAAAATGAGTACTGTCTTGATCTATTAAAGGACACAAGACACAATCATTCTTTTTGCATGGATGTAAACCATTTCCCCCCCCCACACCATTTATTCAGAGAAATAGATTGTTTTTTATTATTATCTCTTAATTTTGTGGGAGCAATATAATTTTTGATGTCTTTACTCTTCTTAAAAATTACCTGCGGTTTATCTTCCAAAATTTGATTAAGGACGGGATCTAATTTAAGTACATTCCAATGTTTCTTAAAAATATTCTTTATTTTGAAATGCTGATTATTGTATTGCGTTACAAACTTGGGATGATTATTTCTGTTTATATTTTTGTATTTGGGTGCACTGGTCTTGTTTAAAAGAGAATTTCTATCCATCACGCCTATTCTGACATCTTTGTGACATAGAAGTATGCCGGCATGAGACGATAAGTCTTTGGTTTTTACACATATGCTGATTTTATACTTTATCTTGTGAGTGGCCATTTGTCGTGTGTGTTATATTAAACTGTTATTACTCTGCATTTGAGTCCGCGCTCTTCTCTTCTCTACTTTCAGTGAAAATGTGTTTGCAATCAAGGTCTGTGGAATCACCTGTTCCAGAGGAGCTGCTGGAGTCTTTTGCTTTATTTTAATTATCATTTTTCCGGAACCAGTATAAAGAACTTTCTTTGTATTTACATTACTGGACATTTTGTTATTATTATTATTTTCAATTCTGTGAATCTACATATTTATGCTAGGTATTGCTATTTATTTTTAATATATAATATTTAATTGGTAACTTTCAGGTCCATTGCGCTTCTTTGGTGTGTGTGTGTACACACACCTGACTTTGTGTTCTATGTATTATTTAAAGCCTTCTGCTTTGTGGTATTTTTAGGATGTATACATATCATATATCACTTAGAACAAGGGAATGAATGGAATGGAAGGTCATACAGGTTTCTGCAATGCTTACAATAACAATAATAGCTTTATTCCCCAATATAATCACAGAAACATAATACCACATAACTTTACTATTCTTACAACCTCTATGCAGTTATAATTACTGTTAGCAATAATAATTATTAGGGTTGCACCAATACCGAAACTAGTATCGGTATCAGTGCCGATACCAAGTATTTGCATGAGTACTTGTACTCGTGCAAATGCACCAATACTTAAACCGATACCTCCAATTCCTACCCATATGCCATCTTGTGGCGTTTTTCAAACTGTATGTTCCCATTTCATTTTAAGCTGGAGTGGAGACTTAACTAAAAATTGTTCACTTCTGTTCTGCCAATACAAATTGCTGTTATTTGTATTATTTTACGTCAGAGCAGTGCTTTAAAAGCTGCTACTATACAGCTGGAATCCTCTCAACTTGCACAATTATGCTCAAAATATACTGTACTCTGAGGAACACCCTTAGCCAGGGCTGGACTGGGAATAAAAAGCAGCCCTGGAAAAATATGAAGACCAGCCCTATTTTCTGTTGAGTCAGTAGAATACAGATGCCCCATTTTTCTCAAAGGGGATTACTGGGACACTCCTTCCCCAATATTATTTTCAGAATTAAATTATACGACTTTGTATTAAAGGGACAGTACACTGTAAAATAGCTTTTCCATTAATATATTTGCAATGACTTGTTATACCAGCTGCAGAGTATAACATATTTGAGAAATTGCATTTTCGGTTTTATTTGTGTATATGAAGTAGCTGGTTTTGTGCTTTGAAACAACAGCCTATTACAAGGGGTTGAATTTAAGGTAATATCAGATCTCATTATGTTATAACTTTGTGTACACACACTTGCTTCCTTATCTTATAATTGTCTGGAACACCAAAGCTCAATACATAGAGAGCACAATGGAAAATTATCATTTTATTACTTAGCTATCCTGTATCCCACTGAGAGTGTAACTTCTTCTGCTTGCTGTGTTTACTTAGGCTATTCAATAGAATATACTCCAGTATCAAAACTTTCAGTATAGGTTGGGAAACCACAAGCTAAATCAGCTATTTCAAATGCCAAAAAGGAGCTACTTGCAACCAATTTAATATACTCTATTAATATACTCTAGCAGGTAAAAAGGATCATTGGGAATAATTTAAAGGGGAGAAAGTTTTTGGGTGAACTGTCCCTTTAAGTACAAGTGTCAGATTTATCAGTTATATAGGCACCCTACAACCCAATTGCATCCAGTAATTGTCCCTTTAACTTGTAGCTTTCAAGCCCCAGATGCTGCAGCTGTTATTTATTGTTGTTATATTATTAATATATGTTATTGTAATAATTTAATTTATAAACATGTTCTGTGAACTTTGTGACAACAAGCACATAAAACTGTTTTATTATTTCAAAATGTCTTTTGAGATACAGTTCATAATTATAAAGAAGCGATCTTAAATCATTAGTCTGTATTGTGCTTGGTAAACTGTCATGACATTAAAAAAGTATCGGTAATTAGTATCAGTGAGTATTTGAAAAAAAATATTGGTACTTGTACTCGGTCTTAAAAAAATGGTATCGGTGCAACCCTAATAATTATAACTAAGTTGCCTGCACAACTGCTGAAAACAATCTTATGTTATACTACTGCTTAAACAATCCTAGCTACCTTTAAACAAATAAGAAATCCATCACCTTGATCATCATCATCCTGTCCTGTGGCTCGATTGGAGAAGACATCTGGGCAATCTGAAAAGGAGAAGGTGGTCTTGGGAACAACACTGACGACGCGTCCAACGACAGGTCACAAGTCTCCTAATCAGATTGCTCACAGGTACCTCTATTTATACTGTTAACTTATGTAACAGTTCTGGCACAAATCAACAGACCCCTAGACACTCCCTGCAGGTTGGCTGAATCCCAAAACATCTGGCCAGTCTTCTTTAGCCTCACCCAAGCTTATCAGGGGCATTCCAGGGTACTATCCCTTACGTCATTACTAGGCTTATGCTGTCATCCTTCATATTTCTCTCTTAACATTATACATCTGATAAGGTGTTCTTATACAATTACTTCTGCCAAATACATCAATAATAGCTTTAACAATCTTTCATAGCTTTATATAATAGCTTAAACACCATAATAGCTTTACTACTTAGCACACTGCAATTAATAATAATTATCAATTATTTTAACATATAACTAGTTTTAACTCCTTAGTCAATGTGTTATCAAGATGTTCCTTTAGTGTCAGTGAGTGGCCCTCCTTGTCAGAGTTACACCCTTGTTCTGTCTGGGGTTGACTCCTTATTTTTAGTGCCTATCAGTTGTTTACCAGTCTAACATGACTCAGTCAAATACAGTGTCAGTGTCAATTAATATTTATAATGTACTTTAACTCTGTTAAAGGCACACTCTCTTAAAGGCACATTCATACAAGTTAAAGCAAGTGTTACATGAGCAATATCTTCAACCATTTTCCTTATATTCCACCCCTTGATCATGTGACACCTTGCTTGTTCCTAAAACATTTTTTAACTAATGTTAGACACACTCATGATAATAAAAAACGTATTCAATCAGGTAACATTGTCTTTTGGTTAAAAACACATTTTACCTAATGTATTACAGAAGCATCCAAACATCTTTACTATAAGGAATATTCCACACAAGCAAGCAAGACTTATTAATAACCATTTGACTATCGTTTTACCTAAACTTCCAAGCCATCCACCCAGTCCAAACGTCCAGTCAAAATCTTTAAGCCATTTGCTAAATGAATCATCATGTACTTCACGTATGTGCTTTTGTACTTCTTCTAGTCTGTGTAGGTCATGTTTGATTTTACCTGTGTTGTCTTCTATGTACACACAACATTGCTGTTGTATTCTTTGGCAGACTCCTCCTTCTGCAGCTAGGAGGTAGTGTAGAGCCATTTTATTTTACTGTCACATGTAGGTGTAACTATCAGCTTTGCTACTGCTTCTCAGGCTGACAATTCTCCAGGTTCTTTTCCCTTATTTATTAGGGTGAGCTCTACTTCCTCAGTTCTCCCAGGGTCTAGCTTTATCTCCACTATGCTTAGGCATGTGGTTATGAGATAGGGCTTTAGAATTACCAAACCAACATGTTGGTCCGGTATTTGGACCCCTATTCCTGTAGGTACTGTTTGGGAACTATATGAGGATATTGTTACCTGGTTCTGGATGGTCAAGCATATCCCACCACTAGAAGGTAGTAGTTTGCCTGGTGTTAAACCCCCAGCGCTAGTTTCCAAGCATGTTACCACAGCATGTTGAGCCTGACACTCAGTGTACTCCTGTCTGCTTATCATTCTAGACAGCGGGGTTTCACTTTCTGTAATAGGATGGTTATTCAACACATTTACTGCTTCCTCAAAATGGTCCCTCCATTTCTGCAAGGTCCTATTCCCTAACTTCTTTAACTGCTGTTTTAGTAAACCATTAATTCTTTCAATCAAACCTGCTGCTTGGGGATAATAGGGTATGTGGTATATCCAATGTATGTATCTTTCTGTACTAGATCCCTGTACCATGTGTCCTGTAAAGTGAGTACCATTATCACTCTGGATTTGCAACTGAGTACCATAGAATTTGGTGATCAATTTCAGGGTCTTAATGGTATTTGTCTATGTTGCTTGCTTACATAGGTAGGCTACAAGGTGTCCACAGCCGTGTATATGTACTGGCAGCCTCTGCTGATGGGAAGAGGTCCTATAAAATGTATCTGCTAGATCTGGCCTGGCCGCTTTCCTCTCTGTATATGCCCTTGCACCATGCCAGGAATATGTTGTTTCTTGATATGCTGACATACAGGACAATTTTCCATTTCTGGCTTTATTACTTCCATAGATAGTTTAATACCCCTTTGCAATGCCCACCTATGAGTCGCTGTTTCTCCAAGGTGTCCACTTTTTTGGTGGGCCCACTGGGCCACACCCTTATCATCTGCCTCCTTATCCACATCCTTACTTTCCACAGCAGAGACTTTGGCTGCTTCATCTGCAATACAATTGAACAGGCGTTCTAGTGAGTCCTGATTTGTGTGAGCATCTACATGGTAAACGGTCACTGTTTTTCCCTAACTAATTTGCTGAGTTCTTGCCATATCTCTTTTCCCCACACCTCCTTTGAGTATATCTGGTAATCTTTTTGTTCCCAGGTGGGGAGCCAGGTGGTTAGCCCATTGACCCCCGACCATGAGTCAGTGTATACATGGCATTCACATTCCTCACTGGCTATGGCCTGGTGCACAGCCATTAACTTAGCATATTGGCTACTCTCATTCTTCCCTGTGGACACCAGAATTTGTTTGGTTACAGGGTTGTAAGCTACAGCGTTCCAACTCCTCTGTGTACCCACATATTTTGCTGATCCGTCAGTGAACCAAGCATGGACTTGCTGGTCTTCTGACAGTTGGTCATATGGCATGCCCCATTTCATCGGAGACTCTTCTGTGAATCTCTTCTGAACAGGAGTTGTGTCCTGTAGGGGCTGCTCAGTGACTTTTTTATGCTGCGCGCCAACCTCTTTGGCACCGTTTTTTTGCCCTATTCTGTATGTACTATTGTCATGAATACCCCATGATTGAGATGCTAAGGGACTAAATGTCTGTAGTTTTGTGCTAAAAACAGTTGTTTGTTTTTAAGAAGAACTGTGTTGCTGTGTTTATGTGTGCATATGATTTCCTTGATATGCCAGACCCCTCATAAATACTTGGTAATATACACTAAAGAGACCTTTATGGCTCAAACTGTCAGCAGAGGGCATGATGGAACACAGAGCCTTAAAACATGAACTACACTGGGGTCAGTGATAGGACAGCTAGCTCTGTAAATAAGGGCTTTTATCAGAAATAATGTTTCAGGAACACAAAGAATGCAATATATATGGGGTCTGGTATCAAAATACTCCTCACCATATCCCTAAGGGGTTGCCTCTCTGTATACATGCACCAGATTTACCTAGCAGAAATTATAATGCATTCTATAATTGCAGGCAAAGACTTAAAGTTTATTGACTGTCGTAAAAGATAGGGGGCTTCCCAGCCCCTGCAAAGAGGGAGAGGCAAGCAACCTGATCTCCTAAACATTGTATAAAGTTTTGTATTTTAACATGTAAAGTTGTTCTTCTTACATGGGACCATCTTTTCCTGCCAATCTCACTGGCACAGATACCAAGACTAGTAAAGTATAAGGGTTCTGCTTTTTCTCTTTTTTATTTTAAAAACTGTTTGCTTGTGTAATTCTATTTGTTAACATCTTTTTATTATTAACGCATTGTGCTAATTTTTAGCATAGTAAACCTTCAATTATTAAGCTTTGGCCTTTGTCTAATATTTTGGGAGTTTTGGGCATTTTTTCTGAAGTCTAGTACCGACCAGATAGTGTGTTAACCCTTACACACACTGAACTAAGTCAAAGGCTTTCCTGGAGTGGTTAGACTGTAACAGATTAGTGACAATAGAAGGGGTCTGGTTAACCCTGGTCGTCACAAGCATTTCCACCTTATGATGCTTGATTCCTGAGCATCTCCGATCTTAAGGGTTTTGGGGATGCCCATTACCCAGTTCATGATGGGAATCTAAGGCCTCAGGAATACATCATGCCCTAACGTTAACTCCTCCGTTTCTAAAAAAGCCCAGTAGCAAGCACATAACTGGTGCTCAAAGGGCATATACCTGTCACCTGCCTCAGGTAATTTCCTTTTCCAGAAACCCAGGGAGACTTTTTACCTCCCTTGCTTCTGCCATAGGCTCCAGTTAGCATGCTCATTATGGACAGACACATTTATTTGTCTCTCCTTAACCGGCCACAGGTCCATTGCCATTTGGATGGCCTGTTTTGTGGTCTTGAAGGCCATTTCCTCTTTGGGCCCCCACTCAAAGTTATGGTTTTTCCTAGTAAACTTGTAGATGGTGGCCAGGATTTGGCTCAGGTGGGGTATATGCTGCCGCCAAAAGCCAAATAACCTAATGAAGCTCTGAGCTTTCTTTTTACTTTTAGGGGCTTTAAACTCCACTATTTTCTGCATAGCTTTAGGGGTTATTTCTCTATGGCCTTTTGTCCACTGTATGCCCAGGAATCATACTGACGTTCCGGGCCCCTGTATTTTATCAGGGTTGATCTCCCACCCCTTTTCCTTCAGGGGAGTTATCACCTGCTCTTAAACCAGTTGTATTATCTGCTCATTAGGTCCCTTTACCATTATATCATCTATATAATGTGAGAGCTGCACATTGGGGGTCAGAGCTACCTCCTCTAGGTGTTCTGCCACAATCCTGTGGCAGATCATAGAGCTATGTACATAGCCCATTGGGAGGCATGTGAACGTGAATTGCCGTCCCTGCTAGGTGTATGCAAATTGATCCTGGCACTGCTCCTCTATAGGTATTGTATAGAAGGCCTTTGCCAGGTCAGTTACGGCATACATAGTTCCAGGGTGGCGCTATATGTTTTCTATCAGTGTAAACATGTCTGGCACAGCTGCAGTTAATGGGGGACTATTGCTATTTAACTGCCTACAATCCATTGTCATACGCCAGTGGAGCCTGGCAAGGCCAAAAAAAGCATTTTCCCTTTGGACTGTCAACGTTTTGAATATCGGGACCATAGAGAGAGAGAAAGAGAGAGAGAGAGAGAGAGAGGTTCATTTTTCTACAAGACTTCTGTATCAATTGAATTTCACAGTTATTAAAGCCCACCATTTCAGTGTCTAAACTAGGTTTTCCTCATACATAATAGCACCAGTTCAGTCTCCATCAGACCTAATATTTATGTAATAAAATCATTAAATCTTTTTCCATACCATTTTTTATTCAAAAGACTTTACATACTGCTTTTATAATCCATTTTAATGCAACCTCTACAACCTTGCGGTCAGAGAATTTGTAGTAAAGCTTTCATGCAACATTACAGAGTGACTGGAGAAAAATATCTCCCTGAAATAATACCTTCAGTCTTCTGGAATTGCCCAAGGGTATTTTATGCTGTTAGGACTTTGAACAGCAATTCATATAATCCATTATTTTGAAAATTCTATGTGAATGATGCTATTAATTTGTACTATATTTAAAAAGTAAAATTCAAATATACTTATACACACAAACTCCCACATACACACATGCATATATATATATATATATATATATATATATATATATATATATATATATATATATAGTTGACTAAATTTGGTTTTCTAATAAAATAATAAACATTAGAAGATAAAAAATACATATCAAGTCTGATGTTGTTCTTAAAAAAAACTTACTGAAAATGTTTAACTGGCAGCTTTATCACTGTCTTTCAGGTGTCACATGCTCTTAAAGCAAGCAGGTAATTGCTCTAGAAATGCCAATCTCTTATGTCCACTAGGTCACTTTAAGTTTGTATACACAATTATAGTCCCTTTGACATATTAAATATCATTCAGGTAGATTACAATTTATGCGCGAAATAGGGAATTTAACAGACGCAACAAAAGTTGTGTTATTTCACTTCCTATAGCACAGCCATTACAAGTTTTCAAACAGCCAGCTTGTGCGTTCGATATGGTGGTTTTAAGCTCCATACCGCACACCATTCAAGTGCTGTTTTTAGTGGAATGAAAAGCTCTGTAACGCAGCCACATTGATGTCTATGGGGAAAAAAAAATTATGTTTAAATCTATCCCCCTAACATAAACCCTGTCTAAACACCTCTAATCTGATGCCCCCAACATCGCCGACACCTACATAATGTTATTAACCTCTAATCTGCCGCTCATGATATCGCCACCAGTTTAGGGTTTGGGCTTTTCATAAATGAGCTAAATGCCCTTTTCAGGGCAATGCAAAAGAGCTAAATGCCATTTTAAGGGCAATGCCCACACAAATGCCCTTGGGTAGCTTAGGTTTTTGTTTGAGTTAGTTTTTTTTATTTTGGGGGATTGGTTGGATGATGGGTTTTACAGATAAAAGAGCTGTTTAATTTAAGGCAATGCCCTACAAAAGGCCCTTTTAAGGGCTATTGGTAGTATATTGTAGGCTAAGTTTTTTTTATTTTGGGTGGGCTTTTTTATTTTTATAGGGTTATTAGATTAGGTGTAATTCTTTTTTATTTTTGATAATTTCGTTTGTTATTTTTTGTAATTTAGCATTTTTAATTTTTTGTAATTAGATACACCTAGATTACGAGCTTTGCGTTAGAGGCGATGCAGTGCTAATGAGCAGTTTTGTCTCACCGCTCACTTACGTGCAGCACTGGTATTACGAGTTTTCAGAAACCCGTTGTTCAAAGATAAGAAGTTAGCGTTGAGCAAAATTTTGCTCATTACCGCACTCCAATACCAGCGCTGCTTAAGTCAGTCCAATACCAGCACTGCTTAAGTCAGCGGTGAGCTGGTCGTACGTGCATTAAAACAATTTCCCCATAGGAATAAACGGGGAGAGCCGGCTGAAAAAAAGTCTAACATCTGCAAAAAAGCAGCGTCTATTTGTATCTGTATTTTAAATCAAACATTTCAATTTATAAATTGTGACCATTTTTAATCAGAACATGAGTTGACCTTGCTGATTAAACATCACCAATGAAATAGTACTTTTCCATGGGGGGTTCAATTGAATTTATCTTGCTCCTCAGCCTAGATTCCTTCTTTTTAAAATAAAGATAACCAAAGAACTAATTAAAATGGTTAATAGTAGTAATTTTGAAAATGATTTTAAATTGAATGTTCACTCATAATTCTGAAAGTACATAAATGTGCTTAGTGTTCCTGTAAAAGTTAAAGGTTTGTATTGTCGCTTGAAATTATATTATATGATATTAGTGTCCCATTAATTACTAAAAAATATATATGAAATTTTAAAAAAGAAAAAACATAATTTATGCTTACCTGATAAATTTATTTCTCTTGTAGTGTATTCAGTCCACGGATTATCCATTACTTATGGGATATTCTCCTTCCCAACAGGAAGTTGCAAGAGGATCACCCACAGCAGTCATTCGACCGAAAACAAACAGAGAAAGGAGAAACCATAGGGTGCAGTGGTGACTGTAGTTTAATTAAAATTTAGACCTGCCTTAAAAGGACAGGGCGGGCCGTGGACTGGATACACTACAAGAGAAATAAATTTATCAGGTAAGCATAAATTATGTTTTCTCTTGTTAAGTGTATCCAGTCCACGGATCATCCATTACTTATGGGATACCAATACCAAAGCTAAAGTACACGGATGATGGGAGGGACAAGGCAGGATTAAGCGGAAGGAACCACTGCCTGAAGAACCTTTCTCCCAAAAACAGCCTCCGAAGAAGCAAAAGTATCAAATTTGTAAAATTTGGAAAAAGTGTGAAGCGAAGACCGAGTCGCGGCCTTGCAAATCTGTTCAACAGAGGCCTCATTTTTAAAGGCCCAGGTGGAAGCCACAGCTCTAGTAGAATGAGCTGTAATCCTTTCAGGGGGCTGCTGTCCAGCAGTCTCATAGGCTAGGCGTATTATGCTCCGAAGCCAAAAGGAAAGAGAGGTTGCCGAAGCTTTTTGACCTCTCCTCTGTCCAGAGTAAACGACAAACAGGGTAGATGTTTGACGAAAATCTTTAGTAGCTTGTAAGTAAAACTTCAAGGCACGGACTACGTCCAGATTATGTAAAAGACGTTCCTTCTTTGAATAAGGATTAGGACACAATGATGGAACAACAATCTCTTGATTGATATTCTTGTTAGAAACAACCTTAGGTAAAAACCCAGGTTTGGTACGCAGGACTACCTTATCTGCATGAAAAATCAGATAAGGAGAATCACATTGTAAGGCAGATAGCTCAGAGACTCTCCGAGCCGAGGAAATAGCCATCAAAAACTTTCCAAGGTAAAAGTTTAATATCAATGGAATGAAGGGGTTCCAACGGAACTCCTTGAAGAACTTTAAGAACCAAGTTTAAGCTCCACGGGGGAGCAACAGGTTTAAACACAGGCTTAATTCTACCCAAAGCCTGGCAAAATGCCTGGACGTCTGGAACCTCTGCCAGACGCTTGTGCAAAAGAATAGACAGAGCAGAAATCTGTCCCTTTAAGGAACTAGCTGATAATCCTTTGTCCAAGCCCTCTTGGAGAAAGGACAATATTCTAGGAATCCTAACCTTACTCCATGAGTAACTCTTGGATTCACACCAATAAAGATATTTATATCTTGTGGTAGATTTTCCTGGTAACAGGCTTTCGTGCCTGTATTAAAGTATCAATGACTGACTCGGAGAAGCCACGCTTTGATAGAATCAAGCGTTCAATCTCCATGCAGTCAGTCTCAGAGAAATTAGATTTGGATGATTGAAAGGACCTTGTATCAGAAGGTCCTGTCTTAGAGGCAGAGTCCATGGTGGAAAGGATGACATGTCCACTAGGTCTGCATACCAAGTCCTGCGTGGCCACGCAGGTGCTATCAGAATCACTGATGCTCTCTCCTGTTTGATTTTGGCAATCAGTCGAGGGAGCAGAGGAAATGGTGGAAACACATAAGCCAGATTGAAGAACCAAGGCGCTGCTAGAGCATCTATCAGCGTCGCTTCTGGGTCCCTGGACCTGGATCCGTAACAAGGAAGCTTGGCGTTCTGGCGAGACGTCATGAGATCCAACTCTGGTTTGCCCCAACGATGAATCAACTGAGCAAACACCTCCGGATGGAGTTCCCACTCCCCCGGATGGAAAGTCTGACGACTTAGAAAATCCGCCTCCCAGTTCTCCACGCCTGGGATATGGATTACTGACAGGTGGCAAGAGTGGTACTCTGCCCAGCGAATTATATTTGAGACTTCTAACATCGCTAGGGAACTCCTGGTTCCCCCTTGATGGTTGATGTAAGCCACAGTCGTGATGTTGTCCGACTGAAATCTGATGAACCTCAGTGTTGAAAACTGAGGCCAAGCCAGAAGAGCATTGAATATCGCTCTTAACTCCAGAATATTTATTGGAAGGAGTTTCTCCTCCTGAGTCCACGATCCCTGTGCCTTCAGGGAATTCCAGACTGCACCCCAACCTAGAAGGCTGGCATCTGTTGTTGCAATTGTCCAATCTGGCCTGCGAAAGGTCATACCCTTGGACAGGTGTACCCGAGACAACCACCAGAGAAGAGAATCTCTGGTCTCTTGATCCAGATTTAGCAGAGGGGACAAATCTGTGTAATCCCCATTCCACTGACTCAGCATGCATAATTGCAGCGGTCTGAGATGAAGGCGCGCAAATGGCACTATGTTCATTGCCGCTACCATTAAGCCGATTACCTCCATACACTGAGCTACCGAAGGGCGCGGAATGGAGTGAAGAACACGGCAAGCATTTAGAAGTTTTGATAACCTGGACTCCGTCAGGTAAATTTTCATTTCTACAGAATCTATAAGAGTCCCTAAGAAGGAGACTCTTGTGAGTGGGGATAGAGAACTCTTTTCCTCGTTCACTTTCCACCCGTGCGACCTCAGAAATGCCAGAACTATCTCTGTATGAGACTTGGCAACTTGAAAGCTTGACGCCTGTATCAGGATGTCGTCTAGACACGGAGCCATCGCTATGCCTCGCGGTCTTAGAACCGCCAGAAGTGAGCCCAGAACCTTTGTAAAGATTCTCGGGGCTGTAGCCAACCCGAAGGGAAGAGCTACATATTGGTAATGCCTGTCTAGAAAGGCAAACCTTAGAAACCGATGATGATCTTTGTGAATCGGTATGTGAAGGTAGGCATCCTTTAAGTCCACTGTGGTCATGTACTGACCTTCTTGGATCATGGGTAGGATGGTACGAATAGTTTCCATTTTGAAAGATGGAACTCTGAGGAATTTGTTTAAGATCTTTAGATCCAAAATTGGTCTGAAGGTTCCCTCTTTTTTGGGAACCACAAACAGATTTGAATAAAAACCCTGTCCTTGTTCCGTCCGCGGAACTGGATGGATCACTCCCATAACTAGGAGGTCTTGCACACAGCATAGGAATGCCTCTTTCTTTATCTGATTTGCAGATAGCCTTGAAAGATGAAATCTCCCTTGTGGAGGGGAAGCTTTGAAGTCCAGAAGATATCCCTGAGATATGATCTCCAACGCCCAGGGATCCTGAACATCTCTTGCCCACACCTGGGCAAAGAGAGAAAGTCTGCCCCCTAATAGATCCGTCGCTGGATAGGGGGCCGTTCCTTCATGCTGTCTTAGATGCAGCAGCAGGCTTTCTGGCCGGCTTGCCTTTGTTCCAGGACTGGTTAGGTTTCCAGGCCTGCTTAGATTGAGCAAAAGTTCCCTCTTGTTTTGAAGCAGAGGAAGTTGATGCTGCACCTGCCTTGAAATTTCGAAAGGCACGAAAATTAGACTGTTTGGCCTTTGCTTTGGCCCTATCCTGAGGAAGGGTGTGACCCTTACCTCCAGTAATGTCAGCAATAATTTCCTTCAAACCAGGCCCGAATAAGGTCTGCCCCTTGAAGGAATGTTGAGTAATTTAGACTTCGAAGTCACGTCAGCTGACCAGGATTTAAGCCATAGCGCCCTACGCGCTTGGATGGCAAATCCGGAATTCTTAGCCGTTAGTTTAGTCAAATGAACAATGGCATCAGAAACAAATGAGTTAGCTAGCTTAAGTGTTCTAAGCTTGTCAATAATTTCAGTCAAAGGAGCTGTATGGATGGCCTCTTCCAGGGCCTCAAACCAGAATGCCGCCGCAGCCGTGACAGGCGCAATGCATGCAAGGGGCTGTAAAATAAAACCTTGTTGAATAAACATTTTCTTAAGGTAACCCTCCAATTTTTTATCCATTGGATCTGAAAAAGCACAACTGTCCTCAACCGGGATAGTAGTACGCTTTGCTAAAGTAGAAATTGCTCCCTCCACCTTAGGGACCGTCTGCCATAAGTCCCGTGTAGTGGCGTCTATTGGAAACATTTTTCTAAATATAGGAGGTGGGGAAAAAGGCACACCCGGTCTATCCCACTCCTTGCTAATAATTTCTGTAAGCCTTTTAGGTATAGGAAAAACATCAGTACACACCGGTACCGCATAGTATTTATCCAGCCTACACAATTTCTCTGGTACTGCAACTGTGTTACAGTCATTCAGAGCAGCTAATACCTCCCCAAGCAACACACGGAGGTTCTCAAGCTTAAATTTAAAATTAGAAATCTCTGAATCAGGATTCCCCGAATCAGAGATGTCACCCACAGACTGAAGCTCTCCGTCCTCATGATCTGCATATTGTGACGCAGTATCAGACATGGCCCTTACAGCATCTGCGCGCTCTGTATTTCTCCTAACCCCAGAGCAATCTTGCTTGCCTCTTAATTCAGGCAACCTGTATAATACCTCTGACAGGGTATTATTCATGATTGCAGCCATGTCCTGCAAGGTAATCGCTATGGGCGTCCCTGATGTAATTGGCGCCATATTAGCATGCATCCCCTGAGCGGGAGGCGAAGGGTCTGACACGTGGGGAGAGTTAGTCGGCATAACTTCCCCCTCGTCAGAATCTTCTGGTGATATTTCTTTTATAGTTAAAGACTGATCTTTACTGTTTAAGGTGAAATCAATACATTTAGTACACATTCTCCTATGGGGCTCCACCATGGCTTTCAAACATAATGAACAATAGTTTCCTCTGTGTCAGACATGTTTAAACAGACTAGCAATGAGACTAGCAAGCTTGGAAAACACTTTAAACAAGTTTACAAGCAATATAAAAAACGTTACTGCACCTTTAAGAAACACAAATTTTGTCAAAATTTGAAATAACAGTGAAAAAAGGCAGTTACACTAACAAAATTTTTACAGTGTATGTAACAAGTTAGCAGAGCATTGCACCCACTTGCAAATGGATGACTAACCCCTTAATACCCAAAAAATAATATAAGACAAAAACTTTTTTTTTTTTTTTTTTCCAAACAGTCACAACAACTGCCACAGCTCTACTGTGGCTTTTTACCTCCCTCAAAAACGACTTTGAAGCCTTTTGAGTCCTCCAGAGATGTCCTGGATCATGCAGGAAGAAGCTGGATGTCTGTGTCTGTAATTTTTGCTGTGCAAAAAAAATGGCAAAATAGGCCCCTCCCACACATATTACAACAGTGGAAAGCCTAAGGAAACTGTTTCTAGGCCAAATTCAAGCCAGCCATGTGGAAAAAAACTAGGCCCCAATAAGTTTTATCACCAAATACATATAAAAACGATTAAATATCTGGGCGGAGCTTGGCCGTTCAGGGAAATGGCTGCGTAGAGAAACAGATCCCAGGCCCTAAGTCATCAAATCCAGCAGCCATCCTCGACCCAAGCCCTAACAACTGCCCCACATCGAAGGTGAATGCCTCCCTACCCTGGTCTTACCCTCCGATAGCCGTTAGTGCGCTCTATCTACCCCGGACCCGCTCAAACCATCTGGCGTGGTCCGGGACTCAGGGGGCATCACGCAGTCGGGCCTCAATGGCTCCAGGGCAGTGTCTATCTCACCGGGGAGCAGCATGACAGACTGGCGGCTGCAGGCACTTACCACCTGATGACCATACCATCGACCGCGGCCGCATCTACAGCCCGTTGCCGCACGCCATAGCCGCACATACCGAGGCCCTGCGGTAAGGTGTCACACGCCCAAGGTCACGGAAGCTAACAGTTTAGGCCGCACGCAGCACCACAGCACAGCACAGCCAGTCATCAAGGGCTGCCACACCAGCTACAGCTAAGGGGGGTCAGGCACCTCAAAGGAGTACTGCTGAGGAGAAGAGCATAAAATACACAGCTTGCAACAGCACACGTGAAGCACCCACACCACAGCCACTTTGGGTGATTTCTCCCTGCTGCATCAGACAGCAAAATAAAAGCCACAAGGGTCACAGACACAGGGAGCAGCATCTCTACACAGCTCCTCTGAGGTAACAGGACTTTCTTAGACTTTTCTTTATTATCTCATGTATCTTTATTAAGACAGGCCCTGCATAAGCTTACACAGTGTGAAGGGTGAAACAGCCAAAGCACTATACTAATCACATCTAAGACACAAGCCTCACTTCTGACTTATAATACCTCAAGAAGTGGTATCATCTGTCCTTTAACACCTGCCTTCCCCAACCCACACAAATATGCCTGGGAAAAAATCAGTTTAACCAGATGGTGCTCCACAACCCAGGACCATGCAGCAATTTTTAAAGCAACATGAACCCATCTCAAAATCGGCACAACCTATTTCTGACAGTAATATGCCTGCATCTAGCCCACAGCTTAGTACTCAGGTTGAGAGCCCTGCCCCCACCAACAATCCAACAATTACTAAAGAGGACCTTAAATCTCTGTGCACTAAAGAAGATTTTAAAGAAATGCTCACTGAAGTGAAGGGATGGTATGGTGATTTGAAAAAAGACTTATCAAGAGTAACGCAAAGAGTTACTAACCTAGAGGAAAACCACAATACAGCTAGCAACGACATCAATCATATGTCCCGCTTACTCTATGATCAGGAAGAACCCATATACAACTTATTAGAGAAAGTGGAGGACTTGGATAATAGGGGCAGGAGGAACAACCTGAGAGTACGCGGGATACCAGAAACCATCCAACAAGGAGCTTTGGAGGGCTGCCTACAGGCGCTGTTCCGCACAGTAAGGGGAGACGAAAATGCACCTGAAGTGGTTATTGAGAGAGCGCATAGAGCCCTCAGGGCGAAACCACCACCCAAAGCACCCCCCAGAGATGTGATCCTAAAGCTACTGCACTTTAAAGACAAAGAAGATATCCTCAAGCACTCAAGGCAAAAACAAGACCTCACCCATGCTGGCACTTGCATCCAAATCTTTACAGATTTGAGCCCCACAACACTCCAAAAAAGAAGAGATTTGAATCATATAACCACAGTGCTCCGAGAGAAGAAGATTGCCTATCGCTGGGGGTTCCCAGTTAGCATCATCGCAACTACCGGCATCACCACAGCTATCTACAAAACTCAAGATGATTTATCCCGCTTTTGTGAAGTCCTACAGATACACATCCCGACAGAGGAACAAATGAAAGAAGGCCCTGCACCAAGGTTCCCGCCAGGGAGCTGGGCATGACCCGCAAATACAACCAACACTGAACGGGACAATCATAAAAACCCCTCACTGGTGACTGTAGCTGATGATGTGGAAGAACCACATCAATTAATGGACTGCTCGCTCCCACGGCCCCGGCCGGGGATCAGTTCCTGACCCGAGACTACAGGTCATATATAATGCAATGTTATCTTTAAATTTGTTTTTCAAATGCTGGGTTTGATGACAGGGATACTACCCTACTTATTTAGTTGATTGTTATTATTGACTACTGTTTTCATAGCTTCCTAGAGTTTTATACATTCACCTGACATTGACACCCGCAACTGGGTAGCTGCACCTTTGTTGTATAATAACTATTTGCAACTTTCTCCTCTTCCTATCCTCCCTTCACCCCCTCTCCCCACCTTATCCCACCCACCCCCTTCCCTCCTTTAACACACAGGGACTGAGAGTCCTAGAAATCATACAATCCACAGACTCACAGAAGGAGTAGAGCCTACAGAGTAGTCAGACATTGCCCAGCCTCCAGCACGCTAACACATTAACAGACAGGTATAAAGACAGCGAAATATCTCTGACATTGTCCAGCTAAGCACACTGAACATTGGAGACATGCAGTCACGCCCCATTAAACTCATAACCATAAACGCTAAAGGGCTTAACAGCCCCGAAAAGAGATCAATTGCTTTCACACAACTACATAGAGCGGGAGGGGACATTGTCTGTATCCAGGAGACACATTTCAAAAAAGGGAGGGAACCTAGGTATGTCACTCATAGGTATAACACCTTTTATCTAGCCTCAGGCTGTTAAAAAAAAGGCGGGGTGGGCATCTTCATCAAGAACACAGTTCCCTTCCAACCTACCCTGGTACTCAAGGACCCCAATGGATCATATATGTTAGTGGTGGGGACACTGTTTGGTTCACATATCACAATTGCTAATGTTTACTTACCAAATCAGGGCCAGCACACCGTATTCAAACAGCTGACACAACTATTACTAGAACATGCAAGAGGCATAGTATTTCTGGCAGGAGATTTTAATCTACCATTGGACCCCACTCATGACACCTCGACAGGAAAAACCAATACACCACACAAAGTAATTAAAGCCATTAATTCGCAGCTTCGCTCACTAAAACTGCACGACATATGGAGATCATTCCATCCAGACATTTCTCACATCCACACCACGTATATACTAGAATTGACTACCTCATAACAGACCAACTTGGCCTCTCTCTCATAAACAACACTGTTATACTACCAATCACTTGTTCAGACCACGCTCCTGTACAGTGTACATTGGACTGGCCAGACATGCCCGCAAAACCACATTTGTGGAGACTTGACGAACATATCTTAGACAACCCATTGCACAAACTGACAATTGACACAACACTACGGCATTACTTTATTGAAAACTCATTGGAGGCCCTACCCACCTCCACGACATGGGAAGCACACATATGTGTGATTAGGGGTGAGTTCATAAGACTCAAAGCTAATGAAACCAAGCAGAATAGACAGTTCTTGAACTCATCCCTATCCCAGATTCGATATTGGGAAACTGAGCTAAAAAAGAATACCTCATCTTCCACAATATTAGAATCCCTGACTGCAGTAAAGACTGCATTGAACAATCACCTTATTAAAGAGTATCAGAGGAAGGCATCAATGCTACAACAAAAATATTTTGAGATGAGCGATAAAATAGGCTCATCACTAGCTAAGGCGCTGAAGCGCAAACAATTAAACACGCACATACACACTCTGACTGACACATCAGGAAACGCACAGAAAGAGAGTGAGAAAATAGCTGAGACTTTCAGACGATACTACGAGGCTCTATACAACATCACCAACAATAGCTCACAGTCACACATAGACGCCTATTTAAGGGACATTCAACTGCCCTCCCTCTCACGAGAGGACATGGAGCAACTAGACAGACCAATAACAGCTGATGAGATCAAGTTAGCCATCAAAAGCATGCCAAATTGTAAGAGCCCAGGGCCAGATGGGCTAGGGGTTAAATACTACAAAGACTTTACACATCACCTACTCACACCCCTCACCTCCTTATTTAACTCGTTGCTACGAGAGGGAGGGTTCCCTGACCAGATGCTAGAGGCAAATATTACCGTCCTTCCCAAGCAGGGAAGAACCCTGGATAGACCGGAGAACTTCCGCCCGATCTCGCTCCTCAACGTGGATGTAAAAATCTACGCCAAGGTGCTAGCTAATAGAATCAATAAGATTCTCCCCGCGCTGATACACCCGGACCAGGTGGGGTTCGTGCCAGGGAGAGAAGCTTGCAACAACACGCTGAAAGTGCTATAACTTGTGTCGCACGCCCAGCAACAGAACACACCCCTAATATTGGTCTCTACAGACGCAGAAAAGGCGTTTGACCGGGTACACTGGCCTTATATGCCGATGACGTTCTATTGACACTCACTGACATAGGGACTTCCCTCCCCAGAATTCTAGATACTTTCAGAGAATACGGACGACTCTCTAACTTCCACCTTAACGTCACCAAATCAGAAATACTGAACATTACATACAACCCAGAGGAATTAATTACAGCACTAGGTGACTGTCCCCTGAAATTGCAGCAAGATAGGCTGAAGTACCTGGGGATATATATTTCCCAGGACGTTCAGACTATCTTTCAAGAAAACTATAAAAGCCTAGAAACCACGCTGATAGCAGACTTGTCCAGATGGAAGAACAAGTCTATCTCTTGGCTTGGACGAATAAATGTCATTAAGATGAATGTGCTACCCAGACTGCTTTACATACTCCAGACAACGCCAATTCCCCTCCCGGGGAACTACCTACTAAAATTACAAAGCCTAATCGAGCAATACATCTGGGGGGGGTGTCAGACCTAGAGTAGCCAGGAGAACTTTGTATCTACCTAGGGACAGAGGGGGACTGGGACTCCCAAACATACAAACGTGCAAACAGGCAATCACGCTAGGCAGACTGTTAGACTGGTGCTCCAATGACCCCAACAAAGAATGAGTACGACTAGACTGTGACATCTTGGACATAAACAACGCAGGACTGGGTGCCTGGACTCTGGAGAAGGATAGACATACAGCCATAGCAAAATATCCCTTGTTGATGGACTTCTACTCAGTATGGGACAAGATAACATGCACCACGACACATATCACGACTAAACACTCTCCGCTGACTCCCATCTATCACAATGCAGAGCTGCCATGGAACTACCCAGACAATAGAACCACCCCTGACACACCTTTTAAAGACTACACCATCATGACACTGACTGATGGACATAAGCTCAAGACTCATGCGGCTATCTCTGAAGAACTGCCTAACCTGACGATGAGTTGGTACTCACATACGCGGCTAAATCACTATCTCATGACACACAAACACAGATCCTGCCTTACCAGACCACCAACCACATTTGAGACCCTATGCCTGAAAGACACACCAACAGCACATGCAATCTCATTACTCTACAAACTTTTATTGACAGACGAAGCCCAGACACTTCCCTCTTACACAAAAGCATGGGAAAGGGAGTGGCAGACTGAGATAGGATATGAGGACTGGCAGAATGCCTTTCTTGTGACCAAAACATCCTCAATATCTATGAGAGTGCAAGAATCTGGTTACAAATGCATGGCGAGGTGGTACCTCACACCTAGTAGGCTGCAGAAGATTTACAAACAGGCCTCTGGCAAATGCTGGAGAGATTGCGGAGAACCAGGTACACCTACATACATTTGGTGGGACTGCCCTAAGCTAGATGAATATTGGGTCGCAATTCTTAACCACATGGAGCTAGTCTTGGGGAGACCTCTACAAAACAGCCCAAAAACATTACTATACCTATCTCTGCCCAAATTATCCTGTAAGGCGAGCAGGGCTCTACTACTACTTATGCTGAACGGAGCCAAATTATTGATCCCAAAACATTGGAAGTCTAGAATCACACCGACCTTTAAAGAATGGCAAGAACAGGTAGACACGTTGCTACGACTAGAAAGATACCACCACACCCAACATGGTACGGTAGACACGCATGAGACAATGCTGGAGTGCTGGGCAACACACAGACAATAGACATTGTAAGACAATACAGCTGATAGCACTGACTACTCTCGCCTCCCTCCCCCCCCACCTTTCTCCACCCCCTTCACCTACCTCTCACGAAACACAAGTAAGCAAGACCCACACAATCCCAAACAATGGGAGCACGGAGAATGAATGACACCATACAACCCCTGCTACTGCACATGGCAGATAGATCCCCTGTACACCCCCCCCCCATTTTTCCTCTTTCCTCTTTCCCATTCTCCAGCAACTTGGATCTGTAATTGTATAGCTTAGAAGGACTGGCCGTAGAGTGCCAGAGACAGTGCACCAATGGACTTTTGGACTTTCAATATATAAGTGCACTCAGAACTGCGTTTTGATCCCCCAGGACTTTAACTGTACCTGCCCTATGAGCAGTTTACAGCTTACTATGCTTTAAGGGGCCAAAGGAAGAATGTTCTTTATACCAATTTCACATATCACAATTTGTAAAGCAATGTTTCAACAAACCTGTATTTGCACATCTCATGGAAAAATTGAAAAGTTTGTAACCATTTGAATATCTTTGAATAAAGCTCTTTTGAAAAAAAAAAAAAAAAAAAAACGATTAAACATGCCAGCAAACGTTTTTTATTACATTTTTATAAGAGTATGCATCTCTATTAATAAGCCTAATACCAGTAGCTATCACTGCATTTAAGGCTTTACTTACATTAGTTCGGTATCAGCAGCATTTTCTAGCAAATTCCATCCCTAGAAAAATATTAACTGCACTAACCTTATTGTAGGAAAACCTGCACGCCATTCCCTCTCTGAAGTTACCTCACTCCTCAGAATATGTGAGAACAGCCATGGATCTCAGTTACTTCTGCTAAGATCATAGAAAACGCAGGCAGATTCTTCTTCTAAATACTGCCTGAGATAAACAGTACACTCCGGCACCATTTAAAAATAACAAACTTTTGATTGAAGAATAAACTAAGTATAAAACACCACACTCCTCTTACGACCTCCATCTTGGTTGAGGCTTGCAAGAGAATGACTGGGTATGACAGTTAGGGGATGAGCTATATAGCAGCTCTGCTGTGGGTGATCCTCTTGCAACTTCCTGTTGGGAAGGAGAATATCCCATAAGTAATGGATGATCCGTGGACTGGATACACTTAACAAGAGAAAAGATACATATACATAAATACATCTATCATTTTTTTTAAAAATTACATAGAGCAATATGTACATACATACAGATAGAGATATCAAGGAATATATATATATATATTTTTATATATATATATATATATATATATATACAGTATATATATATATATATATATATATATATATAATGCTGCAAAACAATTAAACATATAACCTAACAAGTCAATTACAAACTATTAAAAATGTAGACACTGAAAAAAATCTACATTTAATGCATTATTAGATATAGAAATAATAATAAAAAATGCTTTGAATGGATTAGGCTCCAAGTTTGTCTCTCTTTAAAAATTATGGATTACATATTTTGTGCACAGTTTTGCACTTAACTTGTCGCAATAATTAATCTACAAAGACAAAATAACTACATAATAGGCTCAATTATCAGCTAGCTCCCACTAGTGTAAATTAAATATTTTTTTGTTTACTCTCCCCTTCAAATAGTGATAGATATCAAATACATATACTCTATATATACACACAGGTAGAAGTTGCAAATATAACGTAATCATAGTAAAATATGTCCAATATATAACATTTTTAAAAAACATAATTCCCTCTCCATTTTGCTAAGAATATGTCGCTACTTGCTATCTCTAAAATTCAATTTAAACCAAAAATTACAATATCTATATACAATCATCTGCTGACAACGTATGTGCTATGTTCCTGGACTTTACTCCAGATATAAATAAAGTTGGGAAAAGCCCGAATCGCTGCAACATCGATGACTGTTAGTTAACAATAGTCCACTCCTCTTCGCACCGTACTTGATGCGCATGTTTTGGACGTTTTTTTTTATAAATATGGCGAGCATATTAAGGTCCGCGACGGCAATGTATGGCGAAGTTTGGTGAGCGTACTGATGCCCGCGAATGCACCATAGTAGACGCTTTGATAACTAGAGGCCACTGTATTTATGCCTAAGCACAACTACTTGTAGTGGCCTATATGTTCTTCTTAGCAGACAAGGCCTACCAGTAGTGAAACATTCTAAGCTACTCTTGTTTTATAAAACACCCTATCTATTATATAAAATATGCTACAAAAGGTCCCACTAGGTACAGAACACCAACATATGAAAGTTGAGAAAAGGAGTTAAACAATAACATATATAATTTAAATAACATATCCACAGGGGATAAGAACAAAATATATAAAAGAACAATGAAAGCCTCCACATCAGCTCAGATCTTGGAGCTTAACTTCAAAATTCTACATCACTGGTACTTCACTCACAAAAAATACCTGCAACACACTTAGCTATTCTTCAAATAGGAAGTAACAGTGCTAAAGCATTATTGCTCAATTTTGGAAACAAGACCAATCACCTACTATAGCCCAGTGGGTTGATTCCATACAAAAAACAATACGATTGGAGGCATAACACTACATGAAAATAATGTGCAAAGACTTCTTTCACGAAATACTCTTTATTTCTGAAGATTACATACATAACAAATACACTAAATTACTAGTAACATAAGACTTAACTTCATGACAGCTTAGAATTAACTTTGGTTGGATTTTTGGATCAGACATGTACATGGGTTCTACACAACAGATGACAATCTTTCTTCTTTCTACTTGCTTTCTCTTTTCCTCTTTTCTTTCTTTTTTATGTTAAAAATCAAAACATAATGAGGTTATTGATATTAATATAATGAACATTAACTTAATGTATGTACTATTTTGATGGACCCAATTTTGTACCTTGGAACATGTCCATATTATGTGATTACCTCTGTAATGCTCGTGGGATATTTCCCTATCAGACCAAACTTGGCCAGTAGTCTTCTTATTCCGGTGTCAAGCGGAAGGATAAGGAAATATCCCAGAACAAAGTGCATGCAAGAAATGAGGTAAGCAGTACTCACGGCAGACAGGGTAGTCCTTCACAGCAATAAGATTAAGGCAGAGAATGGTCAGAGACAGGCAGAGTTACGCAACAGAAAGGCACTCCAGTAGAATAGCAGTTCAGGGGTAAACCAATAGAGTGGTCAGGAACAGGCAAAGGTCAGCAACAAATGATAATCCAGCAGTTTAGCAGTTCAGGGGTAAACCAGGCAGAGTAGTCAGACAGGGAGAGTTCAGCAATAATAAGGCAATCCGGCAATTCAAGGTTTAAACAGGCAGTGTAGTCAGACAAGCAGAGTTCAGCAATATTAAGGCAATCCAGCAATTCAAGGGTTAAACAGGCAGAGTAGTCAGACAAGCAGAGTTCAGCAATATTAAGGCAGTCCTGCAATTCAAGGGTTAAAGCACCTAGGAGCACACAGTAACACCTATACTTGAGTAGTGAATGTAAGTTATGCAGGTACTTACATAGGCACCTATTCACGCCAAGGAGTTTAAAGGATCCGGCTTGAGAGGGGAATAGACGTGCAGCGATGACACACGCTCACAGGAACTGCCACATCCCTGGCAACAGCCGGAGCGGCGTGACAACCTCAATAAAAACTTTATTTTAAAGAAAATAACATTATTTTTTTACACGAAGAACTTAAGAATGTAAACATGCATTTTGTGCATTTTTTGCAATTTAGATTTTAATGCATTTGGGTTAGTGCACATGGAAACTTAGTAATCTTAAGGTGTGTTATTGAAATATCAAATATAAAATATTTTTAAAATTAATAAAAATTATTAAAAATGATTAAACATACTGTAAAAAATTCTAAATAATCCATAGAATAGCTTTTACATATTTTACAGTATGTTTAAGAATATGTTAATAATTTAAAAAATATTTTATATGTAATATTTCAATAACATGCATTAAGACTACTAAATTTTAATGTGCGCTAACCCAAATGCGTTAAAATCTTAAATGCAAAAGCATATTTTTGACATGTACCTGGCTGTTGCTAGGATACTTATTGTTTCTATAGCCACGTCCTGGTTGTAGCGTGTACTTCATACACCATTGACGCAATTTTTTAAGCTATTCTCATCATTGCTTTGGCTGTGTCTTTTCGGGCACATCTCTGACATCACTTTTTTTTTTGCACCGCTTTTGGCATGAACTAGCGCCTATTTATAGCAGTTTCTTTCTGACTTCCTTGCCCAGCTATAGGTTTCCCTAGTGATATCTAGGGTGCACTTGTCTTTTTTTTTGTAGGATTGTCTACTGTTGCTGAACTCTGCTTTGCCTACTTATAACTCTCCTGCCTTGTCCTCTGGTACTTTAAAAGATTGGACTGACTACCTGTTTCTGAATCTTACTTTGCATTGTGACCTTCACTCCTGCCTTGCCCTCTGGTACTTTGAAAGATTGGACTGTCTACCAGTTGCTGAATCCTGCTTGGCCTTGTGACCTTCACTCCTGCCTACTCTAGGTACTTTGAAGATTAGTCTGTCTTCCTGCTGCTGTACCTATTCACCAGTGTCCCTCTGTCTTACCTCAATTCCTTTAATCCTACAATCCTCTTGTCCTGTGATCCTTTATCCTTCCACCTGACGCTGGGATAAGAAGACTTCTGGCCAGGATTGGTCTGATAGAGAAATATCCCACGGACATAACAATTTTACATTCCTATGTTCTTCACACAGAGGTAGATTACAAGTTGTGCGGCAAGGCTATACCACTGAAAAAGTGGCCTTTGCAGAATAGTCAGTTCTCCCATATTACAAGTCGCAGCGGTATGGCTATACCGATAACGTTTTAGCCTATACCACAACGATCCATTCCGCCTTCAAAAAATGGCTTTTGAGTGTGGAATATTCAGCTCAACCGTATTACAGGATGTGTGGTCCAGCTATTCCGCTACCGTTATAGCTTATACCGTAATGATCCATTCTACTATCAAAGACCAATAGTTATGGATTTTGCGAAATAAAAATGTTTCACAAAACTCATAAAAAAAATGTTACAAACCCATAAACGACTTATTAACCCCTAAACTGCCACCCTCCGCATTGCAAATACTATAATAAACCTATTATCCACTAATCCGTCGCCCACCCACTTTGCCAACACTAAATTTAAGATGTATAGAGAATGGTGTACACAGAGATACCACACAACCTTATGGGGCGCCTCCTAGTAAAGACAAAAACAAACCAAACAAAAATTAAAATAAAGATAAAACCATTATTATATAAAACAACATCCAACGTTATCAAATAGTTTTACCAAGAAAAAGTCCATAAAAAAACAGTGAGTGACAGTAATCCAGAAAGAGGGGCAGCTCTCTGTCAAAGGACGGTCATCCTGAAGTTCATTGCCTGCAGAAATAGAGAAACAGAGGCGCCACCATGGCCTAGTACAACCAGAGCAAATGTGAATAGACACAAAATAGATATAAATAATCACAAACATAGAGCACCCAATGGTGCAAATGGGGCAGACTGGAACTTTGCAGTGGTCCAGCTCACTGGAGTCTCCCAGCAGAATACTCAGTCAGATTTCTTTGTAGAATCCTGTGATTTTGGTTCCTGAGTGATCAGAAAGAAGCAAACAAAACATAGCCCAGTAACGTTTGTAAAGGAGCAATGTAAGACCATAAGATTGTACTTACAAGATGCAAAGCATCAGCATATTGGGACCTCACAGCCGCCCAGTTGACTTTATACTTCCAGGCAAGCTGCAACATCCAAATTACTCAGCAGAAAAATAACAGTGACATACACCACAATAGCAAGTGTGTATTTAAAAAAAGATATACTTTATTTAAAAAGTGACGCGTTTCTCAGCCTCCTGTGGGCTGTTTCATCAGGCTATGGTTAACAATGTTAAAAAACACTTGCTATATAACAAACATCAGAATAAAAATAGTGTGCTGATAGGTTAGACAATTAACAACTCACACCTTTATGTATTCACAATTAGTTGGTTGGTATGGTAACAGCAGTGAACCTAGAGCATGTGATACACAGGTGTTTTGGCTGGCATAGCAGCCACATATAAACAAAAAACTAAACAGATCCCCAGGTGTTTAATAGGCCTAGCAGCCAAATGCCAAATAAACATAACCCTGGACAAGTCACATCCCTCAAAGATAAAATGACAGAACACAATAGCATAAAAAAACATATATAACATATGTAAAAAAGTGCAGCACTATAATACAATATGTTTCACAATTGTATGTTCGTTCTTAAGATAGGTGTTTATGACCATACATGTTATTCAGATTCATACAAGGTAAATAAAGATAAATAAATAAAGATCCTTTTTCCAGAAATTACATAACTTGGTAGTTTGTCTATCGTACTAACCCCTCCCAGCAACTAGTAGCGCCATTATTTCATTTTAAATTATCTCAGAATTAAATCTATAATCTTGGGGCACAAAAACTCAAGATCACAGCCTTCTTATTTGGCCGCATATTACCTGAAAGACAATTAATTTAAACTGTGCATAGTAGATCGAACAGGGAGCAGTCAGATACTGTGATTATGATCTACGATCAAACAAGGAGGAGACATGGATTGCCAGAGAGCCCAGAGCGTGTTTATGTAACGTATAATCAGACGTCATCGCCACTAGAGAACTACCTCAAATTGTGACTACGTGTGTTTGAGGGCGTGTGTCTGTAGTGCAATTAGTGATAGAGATTGACCAGAGCATGGAGGGGGCGGGGCCATGAGCGTAAGAGCTCTCAGTAATACATAAGCAGATAACAGGTTTCAATGGGTCCTATAATAATCCCCTTCAGTACAAGTCTGCACTAAGTGTTCAGAGGTATAAAGTGTAATGTGTTATGTATGATCGATGGTCCCCCCAATGTGTATACAGTAACCCCTAATCTTAAATATAAAATGATTGTGAATATAACGTGAAAATTCTAACTGACACACCTGAGTGTGAGTATTGTAAATAGACAGATTGTGCTCTGTAACCGCTCTGTGAAATCTAATAGTGTGTGTAGTACTAAAATAGCAATGTCCAAAAGGTGATGGTGAGGGAAGAATTTAGTAACATGTAGTATTACAGCTAAATATTGTATATTTCTAAACTTGGTGATGTGTCACCTATGTGCACAGAGTTGTAGTTCGTCTGGCCCCTAAGGCTATAGAGGGATTGATATAAAAGGCAAAAAGATATATACTTCTTATTAGGTTTGTCATATAAGCATTAATCTATGTGTGAGGGGAATATGATGAGAAAAACAATTTGTGAAATGTCAGATAGTGTGAGGGAGAGTGTGCTAAACTAATGTTTGTGATACAAAGTGTAAAAGAATTGACCACAAAGTGACAGATAATTGAGTGCTGTGTTCCTATTTAGGGATGTGGCTAATATAGGCCTAGATTAAGAGTTTGGCGTTAGCCGTGAAAACCAGCGTTAGAGGCTCCTAACGCTGGTTTTAGGCTACCTCCAGTATTTGGAGTCACTCAAAAAAGGGTCTAACGCTCACTTTTCAGCCGCGACTTTTCCATACCGCAGATCTCCTTACGTAAATTGCGTATCCTATCTTTTCAATGGGATTTTTCTAACTCCGGTATTTAGAGTCGTGTCTGAAGTGAGCGTTAGAAATCTAACGACAAAACTCCAGCCGCAGGAAAAAAGTCAGTAGTTAAGAGCTTTCTGGGCTAACACCGGTTTATAAAGCTCTTAACTACTGTACTCTAAAATACACTAACACCCATAAACTACCTATGTACCCCTAAACCAAGGTCCCCCCACATCGCCGCAACTCAATTATTTTTTTTAACCCCTAATCTGCCGACCGCCAACTACGTTATCCTTATGTACCCCTAATCTGCTGCCCCTAACACCGCCGACCCCTATATTATATTTATTAACCCCTAATCTGCCCCCCTGATCGGAACAGCCAATAGAATGCGAGCTCAATCTGATTGGCTAATTGGATCAGCCAATCGGATTGAACTTGATTCTGATTGGCTGATTCCATCAGCCAATCAGAATATTCCTACCTTAATTCCGATTGGCTGATAGAATCCTATCAGCCAATCGGAATTTGAGGGACGCCATCTTGGATGACGTCCCTTAAAGGAACCGTCATTCTTCAGTTGGACGTCGCCGGAAGAAGATGGGTCCGCGGTGGAGGTCTTCAAGATGGAGCCGGTCGTCATCGGATGAAGATAGAAGATGCCACTTGGATCAAGATGGTTGCCGGTCCGGATCGCCTCTTCTTCCCGGATAGGATGAAGACTTTGGAGCCTCTCCTGGACCTCTTCAGCCACCGGATGATGGATCACCAGCCCCCACTTGGGTTGGATGAAGATTTTGGAGCCAGGACGGATCGGTGATACCTGGTGAGGTGAAGACAAGGTAGGATGATCTTCAGGGGCTTAGTGTTAGGTTTATTTAAGGGGGGTTTGGGTTAGATTAGGGGTATGTGGGTGGTGGGTTGTAATGTTGGGGGGGGTATTGTATGTTTTTTTTACAGGCAAAAGAGCTGAACTTCTTGGGGCATGCCCCGCAAAGGGCCCTGTTCAGGGCTGGTAAGGTAAAAGAGCTTTGAACTTTAGTAATTTAGAATAGGGTAGGGCATTTTTTATTTTGGGGGTCTTTGTTATTTTATTAGGGGGCTTAGAGTAGGTGTAATTAGTTTAAAATTGTTGTAATATTTTTCTTATGTTTGTAAATATTTTTTTATTTTTTGTAACTTAGTTCTTTTTTATTTTTTGTACTTTAGTTAGTTTATTTCATTGTAGTTATTTGTAGGAATTGTATTTAATTTATTTATTGATAGTGTAGTGTTAGGTTTAATTGTAGGTAATTGTAGGTATTTTATTTAATTAATTTAATGATAGTATAGTGTTAGGTTTAATTCTAACTTAGGTTAGGATTTATTTTACAGGTAATTTTGTAATTATTTTAACTAGGTAACTATTAAATAGCTATTGTACATGGTTAAAATAATTACAAAGTTGCCTGTAAAATAAATATTAATCCTAAAATAGCTATAATATAATTATAATTTATATTGTAGCTATATTAGGATTTATTTTACAGGTAAGTATTTAGCTTTAAATAGGAATAATTTTTTTAATAAGAGATAATTAATTTTGTTAGATGTAAATTATATTTAACTTAGGGGGGTGTTAGTGTTAGGGTTAGACTTAGCTTTAGGGGTTAATACATTTATTAGAATAGCGGTGAGCTCCAGTCGGCAGATTAGGGGTTAATAATTGAAGTTAGGTGTCGGCGATGTTAGGGAGGGCAGATTAGGGGTTAATACTATTTATTATAGGGTTAGTGAGGCGGATTAGGGGTTAATAACTTTATTATAGTAGCGCTCAGGTCCGCTCGGCAGATTAGGGGTTAATAAGTATAGGCAGGTGGAGGCGACGTTGTGGGGGGCAGATTAGGGGTTAATAAATATAATATAGGGGTCGGTGATGTTAGGGCAGCAGATTAGGGGTACATAGGGATAATGTAAGTAGCGGCGGTTTACGGAGCGGCAGATTAGGGGTTAATAATAATATGCAGGTGTCAGCGATAGCGGGGGTGGCAGATTAGGGGTTAATAAGTGTAAGGCTAGGGGTGTTTAGACTCGGGGTACATGTTAGAGTGTTAGGTGCAGACGTAGGAAGTGTTTCCGCATAGCAAACAATGGGGCTGCGTTAGGAGCTGAACGCAGCTTTTTTGCAGGTGTTAGGTTTTTTTTCAGCTCAAACAGCCCCATTGTTTTCTATGGGGGAATCGTGCACAAGCACGTTTTTGAGGCTGGCCGCTTGCGTAAGCAACTCTGGTATCGAGAGTTGAAGCTGCGTTAAATATGCTCTACGCTCCTTTTTTGGAGCCTAACGCAGCCTTTATGTGGACTCTCAATACCAGAGTTATTTTTATGGTGCGGCCAGAAAAAAGCCGGCGTTAGCTTTTCGGGTCGTTACCGACAAAACTCCAAATCTAGCCGATAGTGAGATGTTGTAATATATTCTTATACAGACATGTAGGTGCAAAAAGAGGTGTAACCTCATAATATCCCTATTAGTGATACATCTGGCCCCTAAGGCTATATAGTGATTAATGTAAATGGCAATTAGATATATACTTGTTGTTAAGTTTTCCATATAAGCATTAATCTGTGTGTGAGTGGAATGTGAAAAGAATAACAATTGATAGAATGTCAAATGGTGTTTGTGAGTGTGTGCTGAACTAATATTTATGAAATATAGTGTAAGTGAAAGGAACATGATGTGACAGATAGTTTGGGGATGTGACTAATATAGTTAGATGTTATAATATTTTCTTATGCAAACGTGTAGGTGCAAAAAGAGGTGTAACCTCATAATGTTCCTAATAGTGATAATAGAACATGGCAAGTAATATGTTGTAAAAGTGTAACAGTGTAAAAATTAATTCAGATTGATAAAAATGAGGAGCAGCAGATGGACCTACCCCAGTCAAAAAGAGACTGGGGTGGGTCAAGGGGGGGGGAACTAATTATATATTATGATATGAAATATTCACTACTAGCCATGTATAAATAGTGGACATCATTGTGAAAAATATATTCTAACAGTGAATGGTCCTTGTCACACAGTTTATTGGACAGAATTCAGTTGGAAACTGAAACAATATGTGTCATGTCCTATCCGAAGGCAATCCTATGATTTAGAATGGTCAGAAAGCTGCCATGTCCAAATTTTCATTTAGCCCATCAGGTTGAAGTGTTCTCAATTTTTTGATCCAATATGATTCTCTTTTCCTGAGAGTCATAAATGCATCACTGCAGGATCTAGAAATCACTTCTATGGGTGTAATTTTCATTGGATTTTTCTGCTTCTTGTGGTGGATCAGACAGTGTCTAGATACACTATGAGATTTAGAATTCTTTTTGATATTATATGAGTGTTCACCCCATCTTTTTTTTATCTTCCGGCAGGTACAACCAACATATTGTACCCCACATTTACAATTTAGAAGGTATATAACGAATGATGTTTCACATGTCATAAATTCTTTAATATTGTAAATTTCACCTGTGGTGTGTGATGTAAAAGTAGATGCCCTATGAGATATAAAGTTGCACATCCCGCAGCGTTTTCTACAGCACTTGGATATTCTATTCTTAGGATGACTAATGCCCATGGAATCCAGAACTGAGGTATTGCTAATGGAATATTTGTCCCTAACAATCTTGCTAGGAGCAAGGGCAGTTTTTAACGTAGGTGCTCTCCTGTACACCACTTTGGGTTTATTACCTATTATTTTTTTTTTAAGAATTGGGTCATTGGTCAAAATAGGCCAGTGCTTGGTAAGGATCTTATTGATGGCAAAGTGGTTTGAATTGTATCTTGTAATAAATAATGGTGGATTAAGTTCTTTAAATGATTCTTGATGTCTGTGTTTCTTATTAAAATAGCTGGACCTATCCTCATGTCTAACTCTATTAATTTCACGATTAATTAGGTCTTGTGGGTAACCTTTTTCTAAGAATCTATCACCAATCACCTGGGCTTGGGTATCGTAATCGTCTAATCTGGAGCAGTTTCTCCTAATTCTTCTGAAGAGCTTCCAATATTTGTAATGGTTACTCTCAAAATGAAGAAAACTGTTGCAGTCAACAGTTTTGAAAAAAAGTTTTAGAGGAAACTTTCCCATCACCAGTCTTTCCAAGAATTAGATCAAGGAATTCAATTTCATCTCGTCTGATGTTGTGAGTGAAAGAAATCCCATACCTAATGTTATTGAGATGATCTATAAAGCTATGAATGCTCTCTTCAGTCCCTTTAAAAATAAATAGAAGATCATCTATGTAACGGTCATAGAACACCAGGTTTGCTGCATATTGGGTGTCATATATATATGATTGTTCGAAGCTTCCCATAAACAAGTTAGCAAAACTAGGAGCGAACCTGATGCCCATGGCCGTTCCCTTGATCTGATGATAATACCTGCTTTGATAGAGAAAATAATTGTGTTTTAAAATGAAACTAATCAATTGAATGATAAAATCTACTTGTTGATCAGGCATATATATGTCTTGTTCCAGATAAAAATGTACTGCTCTTATTCCTATTTTGTGTTTTATATTAGAATAAAGAGCCCCTACATCACAAGTGACTCACCAACATTGCTAATCTAAAGTGCAATCTGTTAGTCCCTTATAAATGATGGAAGAGTAGTCACAAATTTCTGCAAGAAATTATCAATATAGGCTGATAGGGAATTGGTAAGGCTCCCTATGCCTGCAATAATGGGTCTACCTTGGGGTTTAAGGGGTCCTTGTGGACTTTTGGCAAATGATAGTAAAAGGCGGTACAAGGGTATTTAGGGAGACAATAGTCTCTTTCATGTTTGTTCATAATTCCCATGTCCAAACTCTTCTGTAGAATAATCTGTAACTGATTATGATACCTAGAAGTGGGATCTCCACATAGAATTTCATAATATTCTTTATCATTCAGTATTCGATTAGCCTCCGTAAAATAGTCTTGCATATTTTGCAAGACTATCCCACCCCCCTTGTCTGCCTGTCAGATCACCAGATCAGATCTATTTATAAGGCTAGCCAAGGCTTTCCGTTCATTATAATTGAGATTGTTCTTATACCTCAATTTTTTCTGTTTCTTGGCTAGTTTTTCTAAATCATCTAAGACAAGATTGGCATAAATCTCAATATGATTACTATTGCTCTTAAGAGGAACAAAGGTAGATTTGGGCCTAAGGTTGGTATGGATAAATTCGTCATATAAATCTTCCATAAGCATACAGGGTTCATAAGAGATACAGCCCTCATTTAGTCAGGAATCCATCAGATCAGTAGTGGTGGGTCTCAGGTTTTCATTCCTAAGTCGTTTATCCGCAAAATATTTCTGTAAGGAAAGTTTCCTAACATTTCTGTTGATATCAACAAAAATCTCATAGACATTAAAATGATTGGAGGGACTAAATGATAGGCCTCTGCCTAAAACTCTAATCTCATCATCAGTGAGTGTATGTGATGAGAGATTAAAAATACCTTTCTTGAGCCTCTCTAGTTTTTCCTTTTTGCAGGTGACGGATTTGCCTCTGGCTCCTCGTTTCCAAAGGTCTTTTTTGTCTTTGGGAGAGGGGGGGTCCCAAGGGTCCTTGCCATACTGGTGGATCCTGAGGGTAGTGGCTTGCCCCTAAAAAAGACGCTTGTGGAATGATAATGTTAGCATTTTCAAGCAGCCCTACTTCATCTACTAGTACTTGTCTATGTTTGATTAAAATGTCCGTAAGGGTCATAGAACAAGTATTCAGTGCATTCTCCCAGTCTTTTAATACTTCCTCATTATTTTTGAAGGAAACGTTTTTGAACATCCTAAGCCCCCTAGGAATCTAGTTTTTGGTTTTATATTTTTTGAGAGTATCCAAATCCCACCAATGTCTGTGCTCAGTCTTTAATAATGTTTCCAGTTTATTAAATTAAGACTGCAAAGACAGAGGTGGGTTGGATAAATCTGGACCAGATTGTTCTATAGAGGCCCTCCTGTTAGCTCGTTCAGAGGATGAGAGCATTTTTGTGTAATGCACTGAAGATTAGGTCTGAGCTTCAAAAGTGTATTCCCCAACACAATAGCCAAATAATATATGTAATACAATAGATAATATAGTAATGTGATAAAAATTGCAGGATGCAGCAACCCTAACGGCGACCTAAAGAACCGTAAAAGATTTATAGAGAGTGGTGTACACAGAGCTACCACACACCCTTAGGGGGCGCCTCCTAGTAAAGACAAAAACAAATCAAACAAAAATTAAAATAAAGATAGAACCGTTATTATATAAAACAGCATCCAACGTTATCAAATAGTTTTACCAAGAAAAAGTCCATAAAAAACAGTAAAAAACAGTTAGTGACAGTAATCCAGAAAGAGGGGCAGCTCTCTGTCGAAGCACGGTCATCCTGAAGTTCAGTGTCTGCAGAAATAGAGAAACAGAGGCGCCACCATGGCCTAGTACAACCAGAGCAAATGTGAATAGACACAAATAGATGTAAATACTCACAAACATAGAGCACCCAATGCTGCTAATGGGGCAGACTGGAACTTTGCAGTGGTCCAGCTCACTGGAGTCTCCCAGCAGAATACTCAGTCAGATTTCTTTGTAGAATCCTGTGTTTTTGGTTCCTGAGTGAGCAGAAAGAAGCAAACAAAACATAGCCCAGTAACGTTTGTACAGGAGCAATGTAAGACCATACAAAGCACCTCCAGGTGCAATATCAGCATACTGGGACCTCACAGCCGTCCAGTTGACTGTATACTTCCAGGCAACCTTCAACACCCAAATTACTCAGCAGAAAAACAACGGTGACATACACCACAATAGCAAGTGTGTATGTTAAAAAACACTTGCTATATAACAAACATCAGAATAAAAATAGTGTGCTGATAGGTTAGACAATTAACAACTCACACCTGTATGTATTCACAATTAGTTGGTTGGTATGGTAACAGCAGTAACACTTTATACTTCTGAACAAAGTGCAGACTTGTTCTGAAGGGAATTATTATAGGACCCATTGAAATCTGTTATCTGCTTACGTATTACTGAGAGATCTTTCGCTCATGGCCCTGCCCCATCCATGCTCTGGTCAATCTCTATCACTGATTGGACTACAGACACACGCCCTCAAACACACGTAGTCGCAATTTGAGGTAGTTCTCTAGTGGCGATGACGTCTGATTATACGTTACATACACACGCTCTGGGCTCTCTGGCAAACCATGTTTCCTCCTTGTTTGATCATAGATCATAATCACTGTATCTGACTGCTGCCTGTTCGATCTACTATGCCCAGTTTAACCCCTTAATGACCACAGCACTTTTCCATTTTCTGTCCGTTTGGGACCAAGGCTATTTTTACATTTCTGCGGTGTTTGTGTTTAGCTGTAATTTTCCCCTTACTCATTTAATGTACCCACACATATTATATACCGTTTTTCTTGCCATTAAATGGAATTTCAAAATATACCATTATTTTCATCATATCTTATAATTTACTATAAAAAAATTATATAATATGAGGAAAAAATGGAAAAAAACACACTTTTTCTAACTTTGACCCCCAAAATCTGTTATACATCTACAACCACCAAAAAAAACATATGCTAAATAGTTTCTAAATTTTGTCCTGAGTTTAGAAATACCCAATGTTTACATGTTCTTTGCTTTTTTTGCAAGTTATAGGGCCATAAATACAAGTAGCACTTTGCTATTTCCAAACCACTTTTTTTTCAAAATTAGCGATAGTTACATTGGGACACTAATATCTTTAAGGAATCCCTGAATATCCATTGACATGTATATATATTTTTTTAGAAGACATCCCAAAGTATTGATCTAGGCCCATTTTGGTATATTTCATGCCACCATTTCTCCGCCAAATGCGATCAAATAAAAAAAATTGTTCACTTTTTCACAATTTTTTTTCACAAACTTTAGGTTTCTCACTGAAATTATTTACAAAAAACTTATGCAATTATAGCATACATGGTTGTAAATGCTTCTCTGGGATCCCCTTTGTTCATAAATAGCAGACATATATGGCTTTGGTTTTGTTTTTACTAATTAGAAGGCTGCTAAATGCGACTGCGCACCACACGTGTATTATGCCCAGCAGTGAAGGGGTTAATTAGGGAGCATGTAGGGAGCTTCTAGGGTTAATTTTAGCTTCAGTGTAGTGTAGTAGACAACCCCAAGTATTGATCTAGGCCCATTTTGGTATATTTTCATGCCACCATTTCACCGCCAAATGCAATCAAATTAAAAAAAACGCAAAATTTTTCACAATTTTAGGTTTCTCACTGAAATTATTTACAAACAGCATGTGCAATTATGGCACAAATGGTTGTAAATGCTTCTCTGGGATCCCCTTTGTTCAGAAATAGCAGACATATATGACTTTGGCATTGCTTTTTGGTAATTAAAAGGCCGCTAAGTGCTGCTGCGCATCACACGTGTATTATGGCTAGCAGTGAAGGGTTTAATTAGGTAGGCCTAGATTTGGAGTTTGGCGGTAGATGGGCTGTTAACGCTACGCGGGCTTTTTTCTGGCCGCACCATAAAATTAACTCTGGTATCGAGAGTCCAAAAAAATGCTGCGTTAGGCTCCAAAAAAGGAGCGTAGAGCATTTTTACCGCAAATGCAACTCTCGATACCAGAGTTGCTTACGGACGCGGCCAGCCTCAAAAACGTGCTTGTGCACGATTCTCCCATAGGAAACAATGGGGCTGTTTGAGCTGAAAAAAAACCTAACACCTGCAAAAAAGCAGCGTTCAGCTCC